>NC_056733.1:1126730923-1126803423 GCF_019279795.1 Protopterus annectens
CATGAGTACTAAGTAACATGAAATACAGCTATGGGATAGATCAGCTGAAGATACAGTATGCAGCTTTAAAACACGCTGAAGTGTCACAAACATAGTACAAGTTTTCTTCCATCATTTGGCTCATATTAACCAGATAAGATCAATTAGACACAGGTATCTGCTTTGATGGGGTTACTTGGCTTGTTCAATGTCTGATGTTACCAAAATAGCAGATGTGAGAATCATACTTAAATGTAACTAAGGTAAGAAAGTTTAGAACAAGTTTTAAATTACTGATATGCAATTTTATGTGCCTCTAAGAACTACAGCTGTTGTGTTTTTTATATGTCTGTCATTTTGTTATGGAGAACTATTCATCTTAATTAAATTATACTATGTTGCTACTTATCTTTATGAAACAAATCACTTCTGCCATCAGCATCTGTACCCTTTTTCATTGGTTTGCTTTCATATTAGAACTTTTTATGCAATTATGTGTATTTTAGGTAGGGTATATCTGATAATGATAATTATGTAGCAGTCACTGCCTGAAGCAATCACCCCAAGCATATTATAAATACATTTCTACTATCTGGTACAGAAGCTTGTGTTGTGAGTTACGGCTCTAGGTTTGGTGGGTCATTTATCACCTGGAGTCCCTCCTGTGTAGCACATGCATGTGCAGCCTGTTTGCTCTGGCTTTTATCAGGTGGATTGCTGTTGTCCTTCATCCCAGAAACAGAACGATAGGTGATGTGGTGAGCCTCTAAATTCCCCATTGGTACATGTGCAAAATGAGTGGGTGTATGAAACCTGTGATGGGATGACATTTTATTTCCAGCAGAGTTTGTCATCCATTACTTGCCTAGACTGGTCTTAGCTTCCCTAAAATCATGACTAGATAATGCCGATGTTTGACAATGAATGAATGCATGATTTTCTGGTGCTAACATCTGTGGTACCAGCATGTCTTTATCTCATGGTAGATGTCTGGATCCACCTCTTAGATTGTAATATAATGTAATGTTGGGATAATTTATCTCATGATATGATATGGGTCAGAACTGTAGAATCTAAAGTGACTGATACTGTAATTTATGTATATGTAGCACCAGCATAAGGCTTCATTACAGAATCCAGAATCTCCAATAGTAGTTTTCTGTAAGGATGGCAGCACGCATTAATCTACCCATGATACTGTTGCTGAGCAGAGTTCCAAAGGTACTATTGTGACCATTCCTGAATGCTTCATTTACTCATGCCATATTAGAAGACATTCAGAACAGTGACTGATTATCTAATTATCTCTGTATGTCCACGGTTGTATATTATTTAACAGCAACATAACAGCTGTGCATGTCTACATAACTCACATAAGATGCAGAGGATAGCAGTAGAAGATTTGGCCTTATATCATCAGTGTGAGAGGACATGCCCCAGGCCCTGTTTGCAGGGGAATGGATAGAACTTACTATTGGCCAGCCACCTGTGCCACGGAAGAGAGATTTTGTGGCTGTGCATCTGATATACCATGTGTACAAGTGACAGCTGCTTCTGGCACAGAGCCACATCATGCAATTAGGCCAGGATTCTTTAGTGTCTTTCTCTCTCCTTCTCTCTGTACCTCTACATGGATGAGTATGGAGATGGCCCATCTTTGGATCACAAGATCCTATTTAGTCTTCATACTTAGTAAGAAAACATCAGACTGACTATAACGGATTTGTGACTCTGACTCCAGAAGCATTCCTGGATACCTTACAGATTTATTTGCATTGCAGGTCCTGTGAATATAGGGGTATATTGTGCAGGACTCTGGCACATAGCACATAGCATTCAAGAAGACACAATATAGTAATCCCATTGCAGTAAGGATTAATTGCATGTCTGGTTAATACATTTATATGGATAGTATTTAGATGACATCACAGATTATTATATGGGACCTGATCAATACAGACATCTTCATTTTTTTTTATTTCATACCAACTACTGCCCAGCACTGGCTAAGGATTTGTTATGGTCTGGCAAAGGTGGCTACTTCAGAGAATGAAACTGATTGGTTTATTCTCGGGTCTAGAGCAAGGCTATGAGCTGCAATCTCATAAATATGCAATGATGTACTGAAACACTCAACATGATTTTTGCATATTTTAAACTGAATGTTCTTGTATCATTATTATTGCAACATGAGCATTTTATGGCATTTGCTTGTTTAGCTTCTTTCGCATTTTATTTATTTGCTTATTTCTCCTTTAATAAAGTACAGAAGGTATAGTTGTTTCGATCAGTCAATCTTTTGAGGTCTTCTGTCCAAGATTTATTTAAAGTGGAGTTCAAAAATCCAGATGTTTACAAGAGCACTGTGGTCTGATAACTCCAATCTTTTAATGCATTTAAAGGGCTCAATATCCCTTATTATGGAGTCTTTCTGCAAAGCTAGAAAAGTTATCACTAAAACTGGAATAGTGGCAAAACCCACCTTTTCAGGATTTTGTAAATGTATGTAATATTGTCTGTCAAAAAGAAACTGAAAATGATCATACTTAGATCTAAATTTGCTAAACCTGATTATAAATACTGGAGAAAACTGAAAATTTTATTACAGAGGTATGTGAATGAATTTTAGAATCAGTTTGAAACAGTAATCGTTTGTTGTACTATATATTATTTAGACTGTATTTATAGTATATGAGATTTAAGAAAATGATTATATGGATACATGCAAATAGTTGTGAGATGTGTTAAAATGTTATTATAGTTATTTGTTTATTTAGTTATTTTTTAAAATAAAAAATAGGAAAAATAATCAACTGCACTCTAAAGTTAAGAATTAGATTTTTATCTGGCTTTTATTAGATTAGTTGTATTCTGACCTAAAATATTGATAATACACATTTAAATACTGGACTTGACGTACTAAAGATCATTTATGCCACTGAAGAAAAGTATATGATCCTAGACTTTGATTGTTTTAGATCAAAATGTTTTCCTTTACTGTCACATAGGGTTATACTGTGAAAGCACATTGCACTAAAGTTTAATTCCTAGCAGTTATATTTTATATATCTTTATACCTTTCCTAACTGCATTTATGGAGGGATTTTTGTCAGATGAAAATGTGCTTGCCACATTATAATATTAAATGGTTTCATGCTTGAATTGCCTGTTCTTTGTTGGCTCCCGGTGAAAAGGAAGTTGCAGAAAGAGAATCATTGTTACACTGCAGTGTGTGATAGCTTTTGCTCCTAGGTGATGCTGTTACACTGTATTGCAAAGTGATGTCCATATGCAACCCCCTTTCTATTATTCTGCTTTACATGTGCAGGGGGATTCCGTAGCTGCTAGGGTTAATAGAACCACTGACAAAATTTTGCAGCTGCAGTAAATCAGAGCAGGACTCCCATTAATGTTATTCTTCTACTCAACCAGTGATAATGCCAAAGTCTCTATATTTGTTGAGGACTGAATATTTTCTGATGGCTTAATATCCCTAAATAATTAAGGCTGTTGACCTTACCCAACTCATTTTCCATTCTCTACTGTGTTGCCCTACTCACTGTTAACTTTTACCTCTTGGATGTCATGTAAGGTCATAAATTTAGTGCCTAAAAGCAGGATATTGACAGCACAGCTAAGGGTGTCATGTTTGGAAGAGACAAAAACCCAACAAAAGCCACACCTCTAGCTACAGCCCTTGGTCTGTAATGCTTCAGCCCTCTCCCTGCTTCTTCCCATGGAACCTGATATTCCCTATCCTGAAGTATTTTATTATGTAAATAGGCTTGTCAAGGTGCCTTATTTTATTTATTTGGCCTATATTCTGCCTACACATGTAATCTCAACTCAACAATATATTACTTTTATTAAAACTACTGTTTAGAAGTACTTACTTTACAAATATTATATTCTATTTGCTCTGGCAAACAAAATATTGGAGTGTGTCAAGTTGTTTTTGGTTTATTGATACAGCCTTACATTTTTCTGAACTGACCAACAAAAAAAAAATAAATAAATAAATAAAAAAACAGGTAGATGACAACCAAAGTGTAGTGCCTTTGTTCTATAAGAGCTGAGAAATGAAAGTATGGCATAAGAAGCCACAAAGATGTATAAGTAGCAGCAGGGTGTATCACTGCAGCAGAAGAAAAACTCACCCAGAGGAGCAGTACAGACTGTTTTCACTGCAAAATCAGTAAATAAATAATTCAGTGTGATTAGAGAGCTTGAATTCTTGGAACAACTGCTTTTGACAGTTTCTTAGTATACAAACATGTCCCCTTATAGGAGTACATTTCTGCTATTTACAGGATACAAGCTACTTCCAGTAAATGAAGACATTTAGTTTTGCATATTTGTAACACTGAGAGATGTTTTGCACAGTGAGCAAAAAACAAAATGTGATAAGAAAAATGTTTCACTACTATAGTCCATTTGAAATGACAGCCCCCAGGATTCACTAATCCTCCGTGTAAGACTAGATTAGTCTTACATGGAAGAGCCAGTCTAAGAGTAAGATGGCAGCGCACCATGCATATTAATGAGGGCTCGATGCCTCAACTCTAAGGCTAACAGGGAGCATGCACGAGTGCAGGGGGTGTGTCGAACTGCTGAACAGTCCAAAAATCCATGCCCCTGCAAGTCTGACACTCGGGAAATGTCTACTTACATGAGCAAGTCTGCTTAAATGTGTACATACCCAACACTACACCCCCCACATTCTAAACCCCTGTACAATTATAAAATGTAAAAAAATTGTTTTTTTATTATTTCCGATATAGCTGCCCATATTTGCACGTGTTTGCACGTGTTTGCCCACTGCTTAGCTACAGTTAGCAGTTTAGACACCGAAGAGGATAATAAGAAACTTATATGCAAATTAAGCGAAATAGTGATAGTGTAGTGGTAGAGCCTTCACCCTAAGAAGAGGCATTCCCGGTTCGAGTCCCACCACTCCCCCTTCTATTTTCTGTTGGAAATCTGTATATAAAAATAATTCCTGACATTTATCATTTAAATTTTTGTAAAAAGCATTGAAATGGCCTATGTAGTAGTGAACGAATTATATATATATATATATATATATATATATATATATATATATATATATATATATATCTATAAGAAGGTGAAATGGTTATGCATACTGATGGATGCATAAGTAACGTATCTTAAGCAATGTGAAGCACTGCTAAGCAAAGTTTACCAGTATTAAGCATATTTAAATGTAATTGCTCGTAGCTGAGCACTGCGTTAACTAGTGCAATGGCTTTGCGCATAGCTGCGCTTCGTGCCAACTAGCGCAGACAGAATATGCTTGCGCGGAGTTGCGCTCCGCGCTAACCAGCGCAACATAGCACAATGTAGAGCAATGTCGGACAACGTCGAGTGACATAGAGCAACATAGAGCAACGTCGGGCAAAGTTGAGCAAAGCCGGCTGAACAGAGCCACACCTCCTAGCCGGTCTGGCCAGTAGTAAAATAAAAAGCAATGACAGGGCTCGAACCCAGGATACTGTGCACCATATTCACAGTACTGAACCACTAAGCCATGACAGCATTTCACAACCATGCACTTTCAACACACACATACATATCAATGGAAGTTTACCCATTGCTAAGCAGGTGTGCCTTCAGCTGAGTTTTTTCAAAACTGGCCAATCACAAATAAGTGCGGGAAATGAGGCATATTTAAGCTCCATAGGCAGGAATACTTGCCATAACTGGTTGTAGCTCCCATCTGCAAGCAGCATGGCCGGTGCTGGAGAGGGCTCTCGATTTCGAGCACAGTGTTGGGGCATTGAGGAGTCAAAAGTAATGGTTTGGCTCCTTGTCCATAATCATGAGGATAGACTCCTGCGGGGCCAGTACCAGGACACCCAATACAAAGCGGAAGCCTGGAACCATCTAGCTCATGAACTCACCAGTGCCACATGTGTCCCATGGACTGGTGAGCAGGTCAGACACCACCACGCAGACCTGAAGAGACACAAGGAGGATCAATTGGACCAGTGGATCCAGGAGGCCCGTGGGATGGAAAATGCCCCACTACTAAGTAGCCATGGAATTAAGTATGTAAGAATTGCTAGTCTAGTCTATACTATGGATAGGTATGTCTCAATATCACTTAATTTACTTCACAGCTGCAGGTGTCAGTGCTGCGAACCAGCAAGCCTATGCAGATAGGCTGCTAAGGCTGCACCACCAGGCAGGTTAGTAATTATTCTGCATGGACTGTTATATAAAATAAATGAGAGAGCCTGAAAAAAAGTGTTTTAAAACAATAAATAAAGGTATAATAACTTTAATAATTGTTCTGCATGTACTGTTATATAAAATAAATGAGAGAGCCTCTAGAAAAGTGTTTTAAGTCTTTAATAAAGGTATAATTCCTGGGGTGTGTCTGTGTCATTTTCTTTGATATGTTGTTGTACTCTTGCATTATAGAAATAGTACTGTTGTATTAAGCGCTGTTAACCCACACTTGGGTAGGCCCATATAAAGTGGATGAAGGGAGTGCCAGTAGCTTTTAAGCATATTTACAGTCCTCAACTGTTGGTTTATGTCCAGCATGTACAGGTTAATCTGGCACATGAGTAGCTTGGTATTGTGTTCCCCAGAAATGTCAATGTGCTGCCAGAAATGTAGGGAGCTGTTAACATAACTGATAATTTCACCTGAACATATCTAGATAATTATAGGAAAGTAGAGCTGTCAGTGTACCATCTCAGCAGTAGTGTGTCTGAGCAACTCACAAAATATGTAGCAGTAACATCTGCATCCCGGACAGTTTGTATGTCAGATACAGCTCATGTATATAAAGATCTAGCAAAACCCATTACACAATGTAAGGACAATTGCGTAGTGTAATAATACATGTAGGACACATATAACTGCAGTTAATAGGAATGTAGTGTAAACTAGAAGGATTTATAAGTTGTTAATGGAGCTATCTTTTTCCACCCTACTGTATGTGCATAAAAATGCAATTCCACACCTCAATGGGTATGTCTAATCTCAAAACATTTGTTGGGACATATGTCCTATTGGTTTATAAATATCTGCATTTATTTCAATGCATGTGCCCTGTTCAAATACCACAATATTGGTGGGCTGTTGCCATCAATTAAACCTGCATGCTGTTGTAATGTCCACTGTTGTTCTATATATGTATGTGTTATGCTTGCTGTTCAACTGTTGGAACTCTGGTGTGTTGGATTAATGGGAATACTTCTGCATGCTGTTATAACTAATTGGGAATGCTGTTGACTGTTACTAACCCATATTTTCATTAAATCCTCCAAAACATAGAACGTATGGGAAGGCCGGTCCCAGCGGACACACCTGTCCCACCTCAGCTGGCGATGGCACCTGGGACCAGCAGGTCCGGTGCCCAGCCTGGGACCTCCTCCTCCATTGGCCCTGTGTCACCTTCGGGTGGAAGCACTGCAGGGGATGGGGCTCATCCCCCCATGCAAGCATGGGTGGAAGAGGGCCAGCTATCCCCATCCAAACGGTCTGGGCTGTGGTTTGTAGAGAGAGCGTTCTGTCACTGATCCTCTTACGCCAGCTTGAGGCATGAGTGGCATGACTCACGGGTGAGCCTGCCCCTCCTACGCAGCCCCCAGCACAGCCTCCCTCTGGGCTGTGAAGGTGCAGTGGTGTCTGCCCATGGGTGGGGATCTCAGTTCCACTGTTGCCATCTGTGGGCTCATGGGCTTGCTATTTCCAAACATCCTTCCCCGTCAATGGTGTTCACCCACCACATGTGTCATATTCCGCCCCTGTATGCATCTTATTTGTCTTGTCTGTTTACCTCTCCAACCTACCTCCCCAAATATACCTACTTCCCCTACCCCACATTCCACTCTCACCTGAAAAAAAAAGGGCAATCTGCTCCAAAAAAATAAATACGCCCCATACATAGCTGCCCAATTTGCACACATGTCCGCTGGACACATAAAATGTAATTTAATTGGCAGTACAACATACTTTGTTGTCCTCACCCCTCTCTCAGGGGTGGAAGGTTTCATATTTCCCTCCCATTGATTGCATATGCACAGCTGTTGCTGTTAAAGAAAAGGGGAGCTATGGACCTTCCCTACACCCATCCTGCACATCCCGAGCTGTTTTTCCTACTATCTTTCCCTCTTTGTGCCCCTTTTTCTCCACTTTCCTATCTCCCCATTTTCTTTTCTTTCAAAGAAATGAGCGTGGGGGTTGGTGGGAGTAAGCACTTTTAAGCAGTAGTTAGCAGGTTTGAGCGAGTCTGCGCTTGTGTGCGCTTAGCTAAGCATTGCTAAGCATCGTGCAAACCTGTGCAAACCCACTTACAACTGCTTAAAAGTGCCTTAGTCATTCTGTATGTGAGGGCCCTTGTTCTGCTCAGCAGCAAAATAAAACACCTCTGTCAGTCTCGAACCCCGGACTTTGTACACACTACACTGCATGAAGTACCACTAAGCCATGGTAGATATACAACAAATTGGTGCTGAAATAAATATATCATGCATCAGAGTGAGTGAATGTAAAGGAAAAATAGGAATGCCATAACACACAACTTGTTCTGTGGATCTTTATCAGCAGTTGTTGTGGAATTGCATTACATGACTGTGATAAGAGAAGCAGCCATTCTAGCAGGAAATAATGTTACAGCAGCACTTTACAACCCCCACACTGTATCATAGGAGGACAAACACTGGCATATCTGATTAGGGCAGAGGCCATACCTCCCAACTGTGCCTAATATTCAGGGATGTTCCTGATTTTGAAACAAATTTTAGCTGTGTCCCTCTGAATCCCTCTGAAAAGTACTGATGTTGGCCAGAAAGGTGGTGAATTACATTTAATGAATAATGACAATAAGTAAGAGTTAGACACTGCTTGTACTTCAGAAAAGGTGTATTAATCCATATGCTCTGGTTCTCTCAAAGTCTCAACTTAATGGCATTAATATTTTAAAGGTGTACCTCACTTTTCCCTACTTTTCCCTGAGTCTGTTCAAATATGTACCTGAGTGTTTGAGAGGCCTGGCAGAGGCAGAAACACACAGGCATATCAGCTTTTCTGCTGTTACACACTGTACAAATAGCTTTGGAAGGAGTTCTAGAAGCATACCCTTATGTAGGAGTACAACACTGAAATACCAAAGGATGTAGCCATGTACTGGTAGCAACCAACTGTAACAATGCCATTGTTCCAGTGCTGAAAAGACTGGTGTGGTGCACAGACAAAGAATAACAGGCTAACCTCTGGCTACCAAGTGGATAGGTCCACAGTTGGGAGCTACGCAGACAGACCACTTGCCTTGATAAACTAACAGGTACACAGCAACCCTTTAAGTCCAGCAAGAAAAAAATCACACAATAATACATAATGCTCTCTGTACTTCTGCAACGCTACCCAAATGTAGAATATACCTGTGTGTTCAGGGTCTACCAAGGATGTAGGTAGGCATACTCAGTACTGAAATTTGTCCAGTTTTCTTGAGCAGCTTGTGCTAATGTCAACACTAAAAAAGCACAAACTGTTCAGAAGTGAGTAAATTAATATTCACAGTATAGCAGTTCACAAACAATTCATGTGCCAAAGGAATACATCTCAATAACTAGTTTTGTATGGCAGTTAATTGTACAATTAGAAAAGAAAGTACATACTCCCATGTATCTTGGGTTAGCATTTTGTGGGGTGAGCACAATTCTACACTGACAAGTGTGTACTGGAAGCAGCAACATTCAGGTCTGAGTACAACATTTAAATCACTGGCTACACCCCTGGCTTCAGATATAAGAACTATACCAACCTTCAGCCTTAAACAACAATGTCCACAGCAAACAAGCATGGTCCCCATCTTGGAAAGCTGAAAGAGCCACGCCTACCTGAGTTAGTAATTTATAGCATTGGGTTGCTATGACAGTGATTACTGCAATTACCACACAGCAGGCTGCATGCAATTAGCAAATGGTGGCCACCAACTAGTGCAGAGGCCATCACATGCACATGAGCAAATACCTATAAAAGCAGGCTGCAATTGCTGCCAACAAACTCAATCACTCTATTGCAGAGACTGACAGAGAGACAGAGAGAGAGAGAGAGAGAGAGACAGTGAAAAACAAAAGGAAAAAGAAAAAGAAATAATACCAACTCATACAAAGGAAAGATATGCAACAGATGTGTATTTACTGGCATTTAGCAGATGTTATTGAAGAGTACTCTACATAATGTGAACCGTTCATATGTGGCAGCAGTACGTATCTATGCACAGATGCCCTGCTTAACTACTGCCATGGACAATTCAGTGTGTACCTGTGGGCAGTGGGACATAACTGTGAAATGTGTAGCTCAGCATTAAATGTCAAACATCTGATCCATGTTATCTGTGTTCTGTACAGTAGTGTGGCCAATGGCTGTTTGGGGGATTAGCCCAAACATTTATATAAACATGGGCATGACAGAGTAACACATGCATGATAGTCATATTAAAGTATAGCTTAGCATTGGCAATTGCTGTACCAGGCTAGTATGCTAATCTAGCATTTGGAGCTATATATACCCCCTCTAATGTTACTGTGTGTTCACATGTGACACCTGTTCATGTTGCAGCAAGGCCCAACAGTTCAGCTGTGAGGTCCAGGGACTTACAACAGTGAGGACCTTGTGTGTGTATGGCAGACACATATGGAGAGATATATATGTGTCATATATATTAACATCTGTATATGTGCATAGAGCAAGGGACATATTGCAAATGTTTGTGAAGGGTGGACATATATATGTTGGTGAAGGTTGTTTTGTGCATATTTGTATGTAGGTTTTAGTGTGTGACAAACAAGACAGGATACAGTGCTGGTATATGACATGTGGTGGTTAAACACTGTGGGTGTTTTGTTCAGTTTGCAATGTTGCAGCCAGTGAGGCCTGCTAAAGCTACCTGGGCTGTGAACACTTTCAATGCATTTATCCCAAGACTGTGTGATATCATTACATTACTGCATACCTCACATCGTTTGTATAATTGATATTCCCACCATGAAAGGTGGACTCTATATGTGCCTATATGTATATGTATATGTACACCAATGGATGTGTTTATCTATGTACATATATATATATACACACACACACACACACACACACACACACACACACACACACACACACACACACAGTCATATATACTGATACACACCCACATCTACTTGTTGCAATAGATTCTATGTAAAGTTGACTGAGTGTGATGGTCAATGTGTTGGTGAATATGTCAAAGATGTGTATTTGTGGGATGGCTTAGTGGGAAACTGTTTCTGTCATGGTATTATGGATCCTTGCTTTGATCCCAGCAAAAGCTGTGCATGCTGTTGCTAGGCAGATAAAGCACTATGGCATACAGTCTGATGTAGTCCCTTGGTGATAACTGGGGTGTGTCATTGGAGGCTAAAGCACTACATGTATGCTTATTGATTGGTACTGACATTGAATCCAAATCCTGTATGTACTGTAGTACTACTTGAAGCTCTGGGCCTAAACAGCAAAGTATGGTGTATGTCCACATTGCTTGGAACCACTGTTTTGTGTGGTCCCTGTAGTCATCACAGATTACATTCCTCAAGCTTAAGGTTTTGTAAGTACTGACACACAGTACTGTACGGTACACACATAAAGCTTATCTGGGTTGCCATACCTTTGTGTTTTGTAATTATGTCTGATGTGTGTGTGGGTATGCCTGTAACATGTCCTCTGTCATATGTGTGTTACAACATATAACTGTGTATCTAGCAACATTTATAGTTTACTACAGCAGTATGCCACGTATATTCACAATTGTGCACATATTTTGGCCACGGGTTTGCCATCAACAAGTTGTGTGGTATAATGGTAATACTGTAACTGGACCTTACAAACATTGAGATGGATGACATATTTCTTTATGCATTGGCTTGATCTATATCTGCTGTGGCTAGGTGATGCATTGTGTTGCATACAGTGTGCTAGGTACTCTTGTATAGTCTTATATAGTGAGTTTATTTTGTTGCTGTGCAGAACATGGTTTATTATATAGACCGTGCCAGGCACTTTCAAGCAGTTGTGGGGTGAGCACTGATAAGTGGTAGTGAAAGTGTTTAATCTCAGTTAGCTAATAGGTTGCTATATATGGCAGTTCAGTGATATCTGTACTGTATAATGTTAAATGTGCCATATGACTTGCTCATACATATCTTTTCTTTATGTCTTCCAGGGATCATGGCACATCATAGAAATCCTAGCTACAGTAGTGCTGAATATGAGATTCTTACCAGCTGTATGATTCAGCACTACAGCCTACTATTCTCCAGAACCAGCCAAGACCAGCAGGAGCATACTGCAATGTGGCAAGATGTTGTCTGGAGACTAAATGAGGTAGGCCTGCATAACCAGACATATGAGCAGGTACGCCACCACTGCAGTGATCTACTTAGACATGTCCGTCAGCGTGCTTCTGATGTACGGAGACAACAGCTTGCAACAGGTGGTGGGGTTAACATCCATCCCTCCCTCACCAGAGTGGGGGAGCTGCTCCTGAGCCTGGTGGCACCTGCCCAACACAACAACAGCAGCAGACATTTACCATGATTGAGGTTGGAGCCACGCAGCAAGAACACATGGAACATGCAGGTAACATGGCCTATCTGTAGACTACTGCTACCTCTATTGGTAGATCATGCATATGTGAGATGTGTACTGTATAGTTAGAAGATGTGGAGCCTGTTGTTGTGCAATACTGATCATTTGGAACATAATCTGTAGGCCTGTGAATGTAAACTGTTCTACTGTAAGATTGCAAACCCACAGTAGCAATGCCACAGTTGTCGCCACTGACAAGCTGTCTCATATCTATGTATGTCTCTCTGGTGTGACAGCAAGGCAGTGGACAGATGCTGGTGAGTGTTTTCTACATTTATTATTGCAAATAAAAAGTGCATGTCATAGTTAAGGTGTAGGCCATGTACACATGTAACATACCTACCCATAATGCATGCTGTGCATGTTTGCTGTGAGACCACGCACATCTCACTAATGTGATTAGCTGCCTCAAACACATGCAATACACAGACCATCTCAAACAAATGTAGCTACACTGTAGTGACCATTGGATAGGCAGAGTCGATACACAACATGCACATAACATACACAACTATGTCATACACAGAACATGTTAACATGCTACACATGAAGGATTCACAAACCCTCTGTAAAGTCACACTCCAGTGTCCCAAATGTCATCCCAAATGTCATCCACACAGCACACATAATATACCTGAGGGGTAGAGGCCTATCATGGGGCAGTGAAGCACTCTGCAACACACAACACATTCATGTTAGGGAATGCTCCTTTTGGCCTCCTTACAAACCCATGTAACAACTGGTTGTGGTATGGTGAATGCAGCCATGGTAGTGCAGTTCCAGTACAGCATGATAGGTGCTGGTTTGGGACACATTTGTAACCTTGAGTGACCACATGATGCTTCATGATGATGGCTTATGGTACTACACCCCATCCAGTTATTGTAACCACAGTACTACACATAGCTTTCATTGCTATACACCTCAATGTTGTGTGTGCGCAAACATATGCACCTGTAAACAATATGCATACCAATCACCATTTGCACAACTGACACATATATTTCTTGTGATGCTATTGAGTGGCTAGGTCATATGACACACATTGGGTATGTGTGATGTTTATATTTGCAGTTGTGTTTTAGCATGCCATGTCATGGATAACACTGGCATGTCCACAATATGATCTACACTCACCATAACTACTGTACATTGGGTATGTGGACCAATGGTATTCCATCAGTTATACATGCACCACTGATCTTATGTGTATACACATCATGCATGAGCTAAAACTGTGTCCACAATTATTTGCTTAAGACACAGAGACTGTAATCAGAATTGGATATCTATGTGACACACAGATACACATCCAGCCATGGTATGTAGACCTGTGAGTGATGGTGCACAGTACATTACAGAGTTTTGAATACTTGCACAGCAATGTTGTGTCCATGTATGCATTGAGTTCCAGGGGGAGGCCAATCACCGAACAACAAAACACATGCATCAAAGCCATGTATACTGTTAGTAACAAGGATTGGCTACACTTGCACTGCATGCTGTTGAGCTACACATGTCCTGCATGCTGACATGTGTACTATGACTGTTTTGCTCGTGATACCATACCCCACCATCAACTGCTATTGAGTATGTTCTGAGATTACTGGTGGCGTGTGTGTGTGTGTCTGTGTGTGTGTTTGTCTGCTTTAGTGAGGAGTGTATTTGTATGTGTGCATGTGTGCACATGCACGTGCATGTGTGCATGTGCATGTGTGTGCATGCGTGCATGTGCATGTGTGTGCATGTGCATGCGCGTGTGCATGTGTGCATGTGCATGTGTGCATGTGGTCTGACATCATGTACAGGTCTTAAAGTGTGTTTCCTGTTTTCCTCTCACAGGTGCTGAGGTGGGGCTGGTTCAGTGCAGCAGGGAACCTGATGTCACTGACATAGTGATAATGAGGATAGGTGTGTTGAGGCACAGGCAGGTTTGTCAGGGTCTGTTGTTGGTCCACCAATTGACAGAACACAAGTCTCCACCACATCCATGCACACAGTCATACTGCCTGTACATCCATCATCACCAATGCCCTTAGCAGAGGGACAGTGTACAGTCGGCACTGGCCAGGACAGTGTGGTATGTATGGCACATGCATCAGGACACAGCAGCCATAGCCAGATGTCTGGAATGGTACCACATAGGCAGATGTCCAGGGGTTCTCATCAGAGGACTGCTGGTCATCATGCCCCTGGCAGACGTGACACAACTCTTACAAACACACACATGTTCCAGGCTGTCATGGAGGCACAGTCACATATGGAGCAGTACAACAGACAGGGACTAAGGGCACAGAGGGCTCATAACACCTCTGTAAATGACAGTATCCGTGACCTAGCAGGTGCCATACATAATGAGGTCATTGATAGACGTTGGGGTGAGACATTAGATGTCCTCCACAATGTCATGTCCCTGTGTCAGGACAGAGCGGGATGGTTGAGACGTCGACGTGGACGTATGCCAGCAACATCAGCTGGCAGTCGCCGCGGACGTCCCTCAAGTCATAGCCGCTCCCGTAGTGCCAGTACCAGCCCCAGCAATGTTGGGGGGGGGGCTGTCTCTAGACCGTCCTAGAAGACCACATGCACGTGGCTCTGGCCAGTCCCAGCAGGGACCTGGATCCAGTGGACATATGTCAACCTCTGAGGATAGTACCCAGTCTGGATTAGTACCTGATACTGTCTGTAGCACCCCTACCAGGCACAGGTCCTGTATCCGTGGCCAGACACGGTGATCTGTAAAGCCTGCCAGGTACAGTCTGTAGCTGTCCCCCAAATCCCCGTATATGTCATACACATGGTGAAACTGTGTGCATGCAGACACACACACATAAACCAGACACCTAGGGCAAACACATACCCACACATATTACATCCACATTGGCCCATAACAGTACTCTTGGCCCTCACACACACACTCACACATACATGTCAATTGTATGGCTCAATGTAGGCCTCTGGCAAACCAACAACACACCCTGTGCATATAATGAAACCTGTGCCACCTCCTGTCATCTGTTACATTGATGCAGGAACAGGTTAACATGGTGCTGATGCACAGGGTGACTTTATTACAGTATAGCAATGTTTTAATATGTAGCATGTTGTCAGCAGTAAAGTGTAATGATATCCTTGCATGTGTAGCTGAGCAGGTATGATGCATTAAAGCTATAATTATCAATGTAGTATTGTTTATACCAGTGTTTATTCCAATTGTGTATTGTCTGCCCATGTGCCACTTGGCTGATGTGTGTAGTTTTGTCAGCATGTGTTATAGAGTGGACAGTAATGTGTGCAGCACAGATTTGCAGGTGTACATTTGTGAACATGGTTGAGGTGCACTGGACACATGGGCAGGGTGACATGCCCTGTATTAGACAGTGTTAACACTCCATAGTTTCTATTGGTGGCCAGTATGCATTGTACTACACACATTTTGGAACTTGAGTACACGTGTGTGCATGACACGGTTTGACACTGTGCTGTGGGTGATAGTGTTGTTACTATCTGTCATTGGTTTGCATTCTGGTTGTATACATAACCTCAACAGCCTGCTCATAAACAATTGTTAGATGATGGCTTGATAACTGACACACAGTTGTAGGACACACAGTAACATTTGCAGCCTTCAAGTACTATTCTATGCCAGTAACAAGTGGTATTCACCTGCACTCAGTCCTGGGACCGCTCCTATTTGGCATATAGCTTTCTTAGGTACAAGCAAACACAGTAGGGATATGTCTGACCACGTTTGGCAATGCATACTGTGGGCTATAATGCATTCTGCAGATGACACACACATCCTCCAAAAGGGTATCATACAGACAGATACCTGGTGTCAAACCCATGCTGTAAAGCTATAAGCCAAATAAAGCATAGTCATCCACTTTTACAAAACATAGTATCCCCAGAGTACCACATAGGTAGTAGCCCCCAAAATGTGGAACAGGTACCGATGTATACATAGAGCCATGTATTAAGTCATCTCTCCTCTGATAATCACATTTTCAGAGGTTTTTGAAAATCCCTCTGTGGATCACATAAGCAATAAGGGGTCTGCATGCATATCCACAAAGGTTGTTGCACACCTATAATAAATAGCCATCTTTGACAGACTTTGCTGCTTTTGAACAGGTTTCAAATATACCTCAGGCATAAACCCTCACTCACACTATTCAATAGAAACCGTAATGAGTGTATGTGAAACGGATGACGTAGGCCAGGGATCACAGCAGTGGCTAGGCTTGTCACAAGCATACAGATGTGACCTAAGGTCTGGAAAGCAGCAGCACACTCTGGCAAAGATAACAGATGTGTTCATGGAGAAAGCAGGGTTCCCACCTATGAAATAATTGAGGTCACATGTATGTATATGTATTTGCCACACGGCTACCTGACATGTGTAATGCACATACTGTTGTCATTGTAATATGTCATACAGTAGTAAAAGCAAAGCCCACAACACATTGACCAACAGTGTCACACACGTTGAGCATACACATAGTCACCAAGTGCAGGATTCAAACCCCTACCTAACTACTTTATGATATTAGAGCAGTATGCATTTACACAATGCACTATACACATTACTGGCAGTTCCTCTTTCCACAGGTATATTTGTAGGATGGTGACATCATCAGACTTGACAAAGATGAGTATACCACTTTTAAGGTGTTTCAGTAGTCTTCAAAAAGGTTGCTTCCTCTCCAAGGAGACACACACACACACTTTTCAAGTGCAGGATTCAAACCCCTACCTAACTACTTTATGATACAAAAGCAGTACGCATTTACATGACACACTATACACATTACATGGCATTCCCCTTTCCACAGGTATATTTGTAGGATGGTGACATCATCAGACTTGACAAAAATGAGTATACCACTTTTAAGGTGTTTCAGTAGTCTTCAAAAAGGTGTCTCCTCTCCAAGGAGAAACACACACACTCTCATACAGTTGGCAAGTGCAGGATTCAAACCCCTACCTAACTACTTTATGATACTGGAGCAGTACGCATTTACACAACTCGCTACACATATTACTGGGGGGGGGGGGGGCTTCTTTCCACAGGTATATTTGTAGGATGGTGACATCATCAGACTTGACAAAGTGGGTTACATTAGGTGACATTAGGTGAGCTACATAGAAGGAATTTCTAAACACTTTGGCAATGTGATCATCAAAGGAGAGTTTACTACCTACCTGGGTCTCCAGGTCCATAATTACATTCTCCGTACATACTGGATTACCACCTATGGAGTAATTTGTGGGCACTTTGTTTAATCCAAAGGGGATGACTATGCATTTTTTGGCATTCTGCTTGAGGGCATTGTTTTGATACCAGGTATCTGTCTCTGTAAGACCCTTCTGGAGGATGTCTGTGTCAGCCGTAGAGTCGATTATGGACCACAGTTAGCAGTCATCTGCAAACTTGGTCAGCCATACTCCTCCCGTGCTTGCCTGTACCTCTGAGCAGTATCTACTGAACAGATGGGGTCCCAGGACCAAGACCTGTGGGATGCCACTTGTGACTGGTTTAGAGTCGGGCATGGCACCTGCAACTCTGACCATGTGTGTTTGATCTGTGAGCCAGTTGGCCACCCATCCTGTGACATAGGGGTTAATGTTCAAGCTGGTAAGCTTGTCCATGATGCCAGAGTGGGGAATGGTGTCAAAGGCCTTAGGGAGGTCCAGGTGGGCTGTGTGGACTACTTTCACCTCCATCTATGTCCTTGGTAACTGTTTCAAAGAAGTCAACTAGGTTTAGGAGGCAGGATCTGCCTTTAACAAAGCCAAATTGGGTAGAGTCCAGTGTCTGGAGGTTCCCAATGTCTCTGTTTATGGGTTCTATGATAATTTGCTCCATAGCTTTGCAGACCAGGCTGAGTAGGCCTATAGGGCAATAGTTTCCAGGTTCTGTTGTGGCACCACCTTTGTGGAGCTGGATGACTGTTGCTGTATTTCATTCTTTGGGTACATAGCCTGTGGTAAGGTTGAGTCTTGACAGTGAATGTAGGTGAGGGTGTAGTTCCTTTTGGAGCTGGTGTAAGACGCAGCCTGGGACAGCATCCAGTCCCATTGATGCTGTGTTCTTAGCTTTGGAGAGGGCTGTTTTTACCTGCATGTCCATGAAGTCTGGCGTTCTGCATTCTTCTGGGATGGACACAGTCCCTTTTGGGGGTGGGGGGGTGAAGTTTGCACTAAACTTGTCCACCAGGATGTGGGCAATGTCAGTTGGTTCAGTGTATTTTTTGCCATTTTGCAGTAGCTGACAGCATATTTGAGAGTTGACACCTAAATGTTTGGTATAGCTAACGGAGGCTTTGTGGTTGTTATTCTTAGATTCCTTGGCAATTTGTCTTTAGAAACTGGCCTTGGATTATTTTATGTGTGATCATTGTTTCTTCCTAATAATGATCAGTGATGCCTTTCCTTTTGTGAAGTTTGCTCTATCATGTGTTAGTTCCCTCCTTCTGTTGTATAGCTTATATATGGGCAATGACCACCAGACTGGTTTCTTCTTTTTGGAGGAGTGTGTCTTGGTTTTATTTGGGATGTCTCAATCCATGCATCCCTGTAGATGCTCATAGAATGCACTTGTAAATGATTCTGCAGATTGTATAGCATTATCCTATAGCAAGGGGGCTTTGGAACTTTCCACTTTGGTCTTGAGAAGTGTGCAGTTTGCTTTTGAAAATTTCTTCACAGTGGTTTCCTTGACTGGGGGGGGGATGTGGATGTCCAGTGTGATTACTTTATGGTCTGATATTATAAGCAAGGGGTTTATCTCTGGTGTGGAACACTGGTACCCCATGTTGGTGATGATCAGGTCCAGTACGTTGTCACCTCTAGTGGGTGTGGTGACCAGCTGTTCCAGGGTGTTTGAGTTTTTAAACTCTAGGAAGCATTGGGCAAAGGACGTTGTACACAAGTAATTCTCCCAGTCAATGTTTGGGTAGTTGTAATCTCCTCATATAATGGTTTTTGGTAGGACCTTTATATTTTCCAGTGTTCTCAGGAATACTGAGTGAGGTTCCTGAAACAAGGTAGGTGATCTGTAGCAGGCTACAATCTGATAAGCAGCTTTGCCCAATGTTAGTTGCACTTGCATGGGCTCCAAGGCCTCATGCTGTGCCACTAACCTGAAGGTGTGGGTATCCATAAGGTAAATAGATACACCCCTTCCTTTTGTATTTCACTCTGGGTTTTGGGGCCGAAGATCAGAGAGATTGTGAGTGTTTTACATGGAGCATGTCCAACAGCTCTGTGTTTGACATAGCTTTGTATGTTAGGCAGAGATCACCTCTGAGTAGGCCATATGCGAGAGAGTACAGCTGGAGCATTTTGAGATGGTCTATGTATGGCATGTATTTCAGGCCGCTAATCCTCTTTGTGAGGTATTTCTGCAGGCTTTCCAGTTGTTGTAGATATCTTGTGAGGTACATAGCAAAAGGGGCGTTGTACTCTATTATGGATCTAGTGAGTGATGAGTAGAGGGGAACAATGTCCTCTTCTATTCTGCATGAGACACCTTTTGCGATGAGGTGTGCCACGTAGAAGGATTTCCTGACTACTGTGGGGATGTGATTATCACAGGTGTGTCCACTGTCCACCTGTTCATAGGTTCATAGGTTCATAGGTTCATACTAGGCTATCTGCCCTAGGGCATTTATAAGCCTAGCCAGAGTGTGTTTGGCTTTCGCCACCCATTTTAAATTAATTTTGCTATGCCCTTTTTCGAGGTTAGTATACTGTGCCTCTGTCTAACAGTGACACAGAAGTGATACCCGGGGTAAACCTATGATCTCCCATCCACTCATCAAGATTCCTCTTGAAGAGAGTCAATGAGGGACTCTGCCTAACCTGGACTGGGATTTTATTCCAGAGTGAAGGGAGCCTCTGGGTTATGAATCTGTCCCTCCAGCATGTCCTATTTATTTCAGTGCTGAGGTTCAAGTCTCTCGAGCACGTAGCTCGATGGAATTTGGATTTCCTGAGGTGCAGCATGTCCATTAATTCTGGGTTGGACATGGCTTTATACATCAGGCACAGATCGCCTCTGAGCAGGTGGTATGCCACTGAGTAGAGCTGGAGTTTCTTTAACCGGGCAGCATATGGCATCTGTTTGAGCCCTTTGATCCTCTTGGTGAGGTACTTTTGGGGTCTTTCCAGTTGGTGCAGGTGTCTGGTAAGGTACATCCCAAACGGGCATTGTACTCAATTATGGGCCTGATGAGGGTTGAGTAAAGAGGCACGATGACCTCCCCTGATCTACATGTGAATCCCTTCATGATTAGGTGGGCTATATAAAATGTTTTTCTAACCACTTTAGCCAAGTGGTTGTCAAATGAGAGATTGCTATCAACTTGGGTCCCCAGGTCCCTAATTACTTCTTCTGTACTTAATGGATTACCACCTATGTGGTAATTTGTGGGCACTTTGTTTTTGCCAAAGGGGATGACTATACACTTTTTGGCATTTAGCTTGAGGCCATGGCTCTGGCATCAGTTGTCTGTTTCTATGAGGCCCTTTTGGGGGATGCTTGTGTCAGCTGTAGAGTCAATTATGGCGCCCAGTTTGCAGTCATCTGCGAACTTGGTCAGCCACAGTCCCTCCGTGTTGGCCTGTACCTCCGAGAAATATATACCAAAAAAGAGAGGTCCCAGGACTGAGCCTTGTGGGACGTCACTTGTAACTGGTTTGGAGTCTGACATGGCTCCAGCAATTCTAACCATGTGGGTTCTGTCCTTGAGCCAGTTTGCAACCCATCTAGTGACATAGGGGTTTATATTTAAGCTGGTGAGCTTATCGATAATGCCCGAGTGGGGTATTGTATCGAAGGATTTTGCAAGGTTCAGGTAGGCTGTGTGGACCACCTTCCCCTCGTCAATGGCCTTGGTGACTGTTTCAAAGAAATCGACCAGATTTAAGAGGCAGGATTTGCCCTTAACAAAGCCGAACTGTGTAGGATCCAGTGTCTGTAGGTCCCCAATATCTTTATTTATGAGGTTCATGATGATCCTTTCCATAGCTTTGCAGACCAAGCTAGTCAGGCTTATGGGGCGATAGTTTCCAGGATCCGTTTTGGCACCACCTTTGTGGAGAGGGACCACTGTTGCTGTATGCCACTCTTTGGGTACATATCCTGTAGTAAGGCTGAGACTGAACAGTAGTTTTATGTTTGGGTTTAGCTCTTCTTGGAGTTCATGTAGGACGCAGCCCAGGACACCGTCTGGTCCCATTGATGCTGTGTTTTTTGCTTTGGAGAGGGCAGCTCTTACCTGAGCATCTGAGATGTCAGGGGGGCAGCACTCTGTTGGGATAGATATTTGCCCTTTTGGTGGGGAGGGGGGGAGAAGTTTGCGCTGAACCTGTCAGCTAGGATGTTGGCAATGTCTGTGGGTTCAATGTATTTTTTGTCATTTTGGAGTAATTCTGAGCATATCTGGGAATTCCCACCCAGGTTCATAACGTAACTAAAGAAAGCCTTGCAATTATCCTTAGTGTCCTGTGCAATTTTTCTCTCGAAGCTGGCCTTAGACGATTTTATGAGTGCCCGTAGTTTTTTGCTAATACTGATCAGAGATGCCTTCTCTTTTTGGGATTTTGCTCTATCATGTAGTAGCTTCCTCCTTCTATTGTATAGTTTGTTTATGGCTGGGGTCCACCAGACAGGACGTCTGCCTTTGGAGGATTGGGTCTTGGTTTTATTTGGGATTGCATGATCCATGCATTCCTGAAGGTGTTCATAGAATGCGTTTATAAAGGATTCTGCGGTCTGGGCCGTATTTTCCACAGGCTCGGGGGCTTTGAAGGATTCCACCTCAGTTTTGAGGAGTGTGAAATTTGCTTTAGAGAAGTTTTTCACTGTGGTTTTCTGGGCAGGGGGTGGGGTCGGGATGTGAATATCCAGTGAGATTAGTTTATGGTCTGATCTTACCAATGAGGGATGCACTTCTGGTCTGGAGCATAGAGTCCCCATGTTGGTGATGATCAGGTCCATATGTTTTCCCCTCTTGTGGGAGTGGTAACAAGTTGTTCCATAGCATTTGAGTTTATAAATTTGAGGAACCTTTGGGCTAGTGTGTTGGAACTAGAGTACTGCTCCCAGTCTATTTTTGGGTAGTTGAAGTCGCCCAATATAATGGTGTTTGGAGAGATCTTCATATTTTCCAGTGTTCTCAGGAAGGCCGAGTGGGGTTTCTGGGTTTGGGAGGGTGGTCTGTAGCAGGCTATAAACTGGAAGGCAGTTTTACCCACTGTTAGTTGCACATGGATAGTCTCTGATGCTTCGTGCTGTGCCACCAACCTGGAGATGTGGGTATCTTTGACGAGTATTGATACTCCCCCTCCTTTTGTGGTTCGGTCCAAGTTTTGGGGCCGAAAAGCATGGTATGAGGTATAACCTGGTAGTGCTGGGGTGCTCTTGGGAGCCTTAAACCAGGTTTCTGCTACTGCACAGATATCGATGTTCTCCATGCTAAGGAGAGTTTTGAGTGCGTGCATCTTGAGGTTTAGACTTCTGGCATTGAGTAGCATTACTCTTAGTTTCTTATCCCTTGTGATACCTATGGAGGTGGGTTTATCTTTTGAGCCTTGCCTGAAAAAGGCACTATGGAGGAAGCAAGAGCTTTTGCCAATATCCGAAAGCCCAGGGGTGACAGGTGCAAGCCGTCCCTAGCGAAGCATCGTGGTTTGTTGAGCATGTCATCCCAGGCTGACAGGCATTGGATCCCCTTTGAATGACACCAATACTTAAGCCAATTGTTGAAATTAATCATCTTGTCTTTATATTGTGGCATAATTCTTGGTGAGGGTAAGATGCTCAAGGTCAGGGTCATACCGGCCTGGGCTACATGCTCAGAGAGCTCCTCTATGTCTCTTTTCATGTAGTCCAGGGAAGTACGTCTCAGGTCATTTACACCAGCATGGACAATGACCGAGTCATATTTGTACTTGCCTTGGAGTGACCTGAATGCTTGTGTTATGTGGCGGATCCTAGCACTCGACAGGCAGCTCACCATGACCTTCTCCTTGTTCAGCCTGGTGAGCGGGACGTCAGTGTGCCTGATGATAGAGTCCCCTATTACAAGTGTATCAGGTGTGTTGTTTAGCCTTAAGGGCTGTGACTGTTTGGCACACTGGCTTTGTGAGCTATGTGTTGCACGTGTTTTGTTTTGGGGTAGCGGTTGCTTGGGTGTCTGCTTTGGACGTCTCTGCTGCTTAGGCAGATTTTTATTTAGAGCCTCTGAGTATGTTTTTGTTTATTTATGTGTTTGGTTTGCTGTCATGGTAGGTCTATGTGAGACTGGAATTGTAGTGAGTGTGGTTTCCTTCTCCTCCTGACTGGTTACACCAGTACTGAGTTGAGAGAGCTTAGCCTCCAGTTTGGCTATATGGTTGTATCTCTCACATGTGTTGGAATTTGTTGGGAGGAGGAGAGGGTTGTCTGTGTACATGAGGCAGTTGTAACATTGCCTCAAGATTCCCAGATTCACCAACTGGACCGGAGAGGAGATTGACAACTGACATTTGGACATGCTAGAATAGTATTGGGAATTCCTTTATAATTGAAAAAAAAGGGCCAATGGAGAACAAGGTACTCAAGGGGAGTTTGTGAGGGTGTAGTGCTTTTAATTTTTTAGTGCTGACTTATATAATTGCTTTAGTGAGCAAGTGCCAGGTAACTTAAATGCAATGTGTTACAGGTAACTTAAATGCAAAAATGACAAACAGTAACTTTCTTTCAAGTGAAACAAGGACATAAGTACAGTAAGCAATGCAGATATCACTAGGGATCCACAGAAGCTGAAAAGCAGCTTTAGGTGGAATTAGCATTTCAGGGAAATAACAAGCAAACAAACAACAAGCATACAAACAAAGCTAGATTCAGCAGGCCTGGATCTAGTCTATGCTACAGCAAACAAGGTGTACCAATTTCAGTAAGAAACAGTTCAAATATGCAGGCACTATAAGCCTTTAACCAGAAATTCCCAGCTTAGAAGGGCAGAGTCCAGCCTCTCCTCCCACTGTGACCCAAGGTCTCTTACAACATTTTCAGTGTTAAGTATACTACCGCCTATGTTGTAGTTCATGGCGATTTATACCTAGTTTAGTGTGTTTATCTATAATTCCAGAGTGGGGGATGGTGTTGAAAGCCGTGGCAAGATCTACATAGGGTGTGTGAACCACCTTACCCTTGTCTATGGTTCTGGTGACTGCTTCAATTATGTCTATCAGGTTTAGGAGACATGATTTGCCTTTTACAAACCCAACATGGTTGTGGTCCAGAGTTTGGAGATTACCAATGTCTTTTTTTATAAGTTATATGATGATACATTCCATGGCCTTGCAGATCAGGCTCATCAGGCTAATGGGGCGCTAGTTCCTGAGGTCCATGTTGGCTCCCCCCTTGTGTAGTGCAATAACTGTCACTGTGCGCCATTCAGCAGGCACAAAGCCTGAGTTGAGACTATGACTGAACATGGTACGTAGGTGCGGTGCCTGTTCGTTCTGTAGTTTCTGAAGAACACAGCCTGGGATGTTATCTGGTCCCATGGATGCTGTGTTCCTGGCTTTGGAGAGTATTTTTTACCTGTGCAGCTGTGATGACAGCAACTTTGCAGTCTTCCATTATAGAGATGTGCTCTTTCTGGGGTGAGAGAGGGGTAAAGTTAGCACTGATCCTATCTGCCAGGATGTTAGCAATATCAGTTGGGTCTGTATATTTAGTGCCATTGTGCTGTAACTCAGAGCAGATCTGAGTGTTACCATTGAGATTCTTGACATAGCTATAGAATGCTTTGTGGTTGTCTTTAGAATCAGTGTCGATTTTGTTTTCATAACTAGCTTTGGAGGATTTTATCAGGGATCACAGCTTCTTACTGATGTTGACCATGGAGCTCCTCCATTCATGGATTTTACCCTCTTTTGCAACAGTTTCTTCCTTCTGTTGTGCAGTTTGTTTATGGCAGATGAACACCAGATTGGCTTCCTATTCTTGGAGGATAGCGTCTTGGTTCTGTTTGGGATAGCACGATGCATGCAGTCATGTAAGTGCTTATAAAGTGCAATTGTGAAGGATTCAGTAGTCGTAACTGTATTGTCCATCTGCATGGGTGTCCTGCAGTTCAGCACTTCTGTCTTAAGAAGCATGAAGTTGGCTTTGGAGACATTTTTTAACATGGTTTCCTTAATGGGGAGTGTGGGTCCAGAATGTGGATATGTAGGGTAATTAGCTTATGGTCAGATGGGACCAATGAGGCGCTGACTTCAGGTGTGGAACACCGGTCATGCAGGATTAACCAAACCCCGTAACCAACACAAATAACGACAAAGTGAGCTAAATGCTACTCATTGCCAGAAGTCTCAGCCTCCAGATGCACACACTCGAGCCATTTCTCGTTATGGAGAATATTGATATATGTGCAGTAACAGAAACCTAGTTCAAGGCTCCAGACAGCACACCAGCACTACCAGGGTACTACTCATTCCATACCTTCCAGCATCAGAACCTGAATCATAGCACATAGGGTGAGGATGTATCCATATTCATCAAGGATACCTACACCTCTCTCTACATGCTCTCTACAGGATATGCACCCATAGAATGTTGTACAGCAACGTTCTTCACACTCCACAGGGGTGGGGCCACATAAACCCCTTGGCATTCATGCTCTATGAGCCTGACGAGTGTGTTCTGCAAGGCAATGGAGCCAATCATAATGGAAGTCAACAATACAGAGATTGGGAACCTTCACACAGTTGAGCACACCCAGTTTGGCTTCATCAAATGCAGACCACGCCTCCTGAAATGGAGGATTTCTTTGACAGTTACTCAGGCTACAGATGATTGAAATGAGCTCAACACAGCCTACCTATACCTCACTAAGGCCTTTGACACCATTCCCCAGTCAGGTATCATAGATGAACTCACCAACCTGGCCATGAATCCATACATCACAAGATGGATTGCAAACTGGCTCACAGATAGATGCCACACATTAAGAGTTGCTGGCTACATGTCAGACTCTACACCAGTAATGACTGGTGTCCCCCAGGCTTCAGTCCTGGGGTCCCTCCTGTTTGGTATAGACTTCTCAAATGTACATGCCAACACAGGAGGGTTGTGGTTGACTAAGTTTGCTGGGAACTGTACATTGTTTGCCATAATAGATTCCCCAGAAGACAGACATATTCTCCAGAAGGGACTCTATGAGACAGATGTGTGGTGTCAGAAAAATAGCCTCAAGCTCACTGTGGAGGAATGCATAGTGATCCTCTCTGTTGAAAACAAAATACCCACAAACTACCACATAGGTGTTACCCCCTTAAAAATAACAAGGTGATAAGGGATCTGGGGACACAAGTAGATAGTCATCATTCCTTTGACAACCATGTTGCCAAAGTGATTGGGAGATCCTATGTGGCCCACATAATCAAAAATGGGTTTGCATCAGGATCCAAAGAGGTAGTGTTGGCACTCTACTCTTATGTCATCAGACCCATCATTGAGTACAGTGCACCATTTTGGATGTACTCGACTTAGCATATCCAGCAGCTGTAGAGAACACATAGGTACCACACCAAGAGGATTACTGGCCTCAAACAGTTGTGTTATGCAACACAACTGGTAAACCTAAATCTGTTCTTCATTGCGTACCGCCTACTCAGAGGAACTCTCTGCCTAACATACAGAGCCATGTCCAGAATAACTGTTGAACATCCTCCATCTACAGATAACAACATTGAGTCACCCTACACATTCCAGAGATATGAACCTCATCACAACGATTAATACAACATGCTGGTGGGATAGAGTACCATCCCAGACACTTGCCTTGCTGTGGAACAGAGTCCCAATGTACATCAGACAGAACCCCTCGCTGACACTCTTCAATTGGAACCTTGATGAGTGGATGGGAAACAGGCAATTCATGCCAGGCAACACATCAGCAGCCCCACTAGAAAGGGGCATAGGGTACTAACTATTAGAACTAGGCCTTGGGAGACTACCCAATGGTGTGGTGAAAGATGCACAACTTGCGTAGGCTGATATATGCCTTTGTGGAGATAGTCTACTACATACCTATGAACTTATGTGACAGGTACATGTCTACAGATAGTAGATGTGTACTTCATTGTACAGTCATGTTGTACAGCAGGCACATGGACCACATACACTGTATTGCTTACAGATACTGGTGGCTGTTATGTACAGTGGGAGAGATGTGCACCTCATGTCTTTCATGCCATTGGGCTGTGTGCTGGATGGGACAGTCCTGGATGGCTCCCTATCATGGTCACCCTCTTACACACATCTCTGCCCATCCATTTTTGGCTTATTATACTGTGTTCCCCCTACATATATATATATATATATATATATATATATATATATATATATATATATATATATATATATATATGTACATAGGTAGGTAATAGGCTATCTGCCTGAAGGCATATATTAGTATGGCCAGAGTGTGCAGCTATCACCACCCATGGAGTTAGTTCCCTAGGCCTCTGTGTAGTAGAGCTGATGAAGTGATCCATGGTGTGACAGTCCAGTTTCACATACACTCATCAAGACTCCTCTGGAAGAGTGTCAGTGAGGGACTCGGCTTAATGTCGGTTGGGAGCCTGTTCCAAAGCAAGGGATGTCTGTGAGTTAGTAATGTATCCCTCCAACATGTTCTATTTAATGTTGTGATGATGATATCCCTAGAGCATGTGGTACAGTGAGCTTGGGTTTACTTCAGATAGCACATGTACATCAGTTCTGCATTGGACATGGACCTGTCTGTTGGGCAGAGATCTCCTGAGTAGACAGTATGTAACAGAGTACAGATTGAGTTAAATTCAGTCTTGTTGCATGGGGCAACTATTTGAGGCCAGCAATCCTCTTGTTGAGGTACTTCAGTGGTCTTTCCAGCTGCTGAAGGTGCCTAGTCAGATTCATCGCAAGTGTGTTGTGGTACTCTCTGACGGGTCTGATGACTGATGAGTAGAGGGAACCTCCTTTGACCTGCATGCAAAGACCTTGGCAGTTTGTGGGAACACATAGCATGATTTTCTAACCAGTTTGTGAATGTGTTTCTGGAAGTAGAGATGACTATCCACATGTGTCTATAGATCCCTTATTATCACCTCCATATTTAGGGTGTTGGCACCTATGTGGTATTTGTATGACTGTAGCTCAAAGCCATAATTTAATTTTGACACCACATCTGTCTGACTAAGACCCTTTTTAAGGATGTCTCTGTTGTCCCAAACATCGATTATGACAACTTTTTTGCAGTCATCCACAAACTTTGCTTAACATAGCCCTCGTGTGTTTGACTGTATTTCTGAAAAGTATACACCAGACAGGAGGGGTCCCAGGACTGAGCCATGGGGGACAGCAGTTGTTACCAGCTTGAACAGGAGACCACAATTCTTACCTTGTGGGATCTATCTGTTCCCCAGTTGGCACTCTATTAGATGACATACATATTTATGCACAGGTTGTTGATTTTGTGGATACGACATGTGTCTGGGATGTTGGAAAAGGGCTTTTCAAGGTCTATGTGGGACGTGTGTAGCTCATTTCATTGATGTATGTCCTGGGTGACTGCCTTGAAAACAGTCAGGTTTGGGAACCATGATCTGCTCCTGACCAAACCAAATGGGGTAGGGTTGGGTGTTTGCAGGCTCCCAATAGCTCTGTTTATGAGTTCCATCATGATGGACTCCATGGCCTTGCAGATCAGGCTTAATAGGCTTATAAGACAATAGTTCCCATGGTCTGTTTTGCACCAACACTTGTGGAGTGTGCCAAACATTGCTGTAACCCATTCAACAGTTTCATATCCTGTACAGAGGGTGAGTCTCAACAGACTGTTCAGGTGCAGGGTCTGTTTGTTTTGGAGTTCACGTATGACACAGCTAGGGAAACCATGTCATCCCATTGACGCCGTGTTTTTAGGTTTGGAAAGAGCTGTTTAACCATTGTATATGTGATTTCTGGGTTTTCACAATCTCCAGGTATGATAATGGGCCCTTTTGTCAGTGAGAGGGGGGTAAATATGTATGAACCTGTCTGACAAGATGTTGGCAATGTCAGTCATGTACATGTATTCATTTACACTTTGCACTGACTCAGAACATATATGAGTTTACATTGATATTTATGACATAGCGAAAGAAAGCTTTGTGGTTCTCTATGGACTCTTTGACAATATTTATGCCAGAACATGGATTGGATAATGTTAGGAGTGCTCATTGTTTATTGATGATACTGATCGGAGATTAATTGATCTTTGAATTTTCACTTTCTTTGAACAACTTAAGTACTTGTAGTACATAGTTTTATTATGACAGGAGTCCAATATATTATATGGGTCTGTTTTCGTATAACTGTGTGTGCAAGGCAGGATTGGTGAATAGTGACAAGTTTCTGGGGTAAGAACTGCAACTGCCAGATATGTGTGGCCCACTGCTGTACTCAGACATGGCCTAAGTGTGTGAATATGCCCAGCATGACCTTTCAGTATGTTGTTAACTGACATTTGCTTCGTTTATTTAAGTGTGTGAGCATGCCCAGTATGACCTTTCAGTATGTTGCTGACTGAAATTTGCTAAATTTGTTGAAGTGTGTGAGAATGCCCAGTATGGACATATATACTATATGTGTGTTAAAAATCAAGTTGATTTTTACTTCAGGGCTCACCTTTGTGTTGTACATCGACAGGAAGCACACTGTGCCTGCAGGGCTTCCATGAGTTACTTTGCATAGACTTATCAACATTTCTACATACAGGGGGGACAGCTATTAGTTGTACATTTCTACCCGGGGGGGCACACCTGATTGTTACTGTGGGTGTACATAGGATGAGGGGTTCACTTGACACTTATGCACATTTGCTAGGTCTGCACTGCTATGTCAGGTACTCCATTTCAGTCTGTACTGTTGCCTATCGTACTGGCTTGAGGCATACTACTGTACTACAGATCTTAGCTTCCAATTTCACATATATTAGTTTGTGACTTCATAGCCTACCCAACCCACATCACATTGCCTGGCCTGCTGTTATCTGTCTGCATAGGCCTGGGGGGAAGTTACTCATATGCCTCTTCAGAGGGCATGAAACAGCATTTGTTTGTGTTTGTGTTAGTCTACAATTGTCCTGCTGTGTCTGTGCCAGACAAATGCTGTCATGGCTTAGTGGTTCAGTACTGTGACTATAGTGCACAGTATCCTGAGTTCGAGCCCTATTACTGTTTTTTATTTTCCTGCTGGGCAGACCAGACTGCTTAAGGAACAGTAAAGCAGGTGTGAATGTGTTTACCTGACTTTGTTCAACTTTGCCCAACATTGCCCGACTTTGCCCAACATTGCCCAACATTGCTCAACGTTGCCCGACGTTGCGCTAGTTAGCGCGGTGCGCAGCTCCATGCAATTGTGTTTAAATATGCTAAATAGTGGTAAAATGTGCTTAGCACTGCTTTATATTGCCTAAAATAGGGCAATCATGCCTCAGGTGGTGCTGCAGGGCTGCCTATGTTGGATGCACATAGTACACTCCCTAGACATGTTTGAAAACAGGTAGTGTCAAGTTATTAGGCATCCCTTTTATTGTATGTGCAAGTCAGAGAGGTGTCATTTCCAGGGTTCCTACTGAGTTAGTGCATGTGCTATGCATTGCCTCTTTGCCAAGGCCAAGGCATACTGGGCACATCTACTTCTGCCTACTGGGGCAGGCTCAGGTTGCTCCTCCTTTGAGTCACGCTGTGCCTGTGCAGGCCTTGGCAATGGTGGGGGGCTGTTTGGCCCTGCCCCATGCTGTTCCTGCTGCAGCTGTTTTCGCAGGATCATATTGTGTAGCATGGCACATACCATGACAATTTGGGTACATGTAGTTGGTGAGTACTGCAAGGCTCCACCAGATGTGTCCAGGCACCGGAACCATGACTTGAGCATCCCAAACACATGCTCAATAATGTTTCTTGTTTGTGCGTGTGCCTCATTATGGAGTTCTTGTTCAGGTGTGTGTGCATTTCTGATGGGTGTCATTAGCCATGACTCCAGTACATATCCAGCATCCCCCACTAAGTGACTGTCAGGGATGTCCCCACTGGTAAATCTCTGGTACAGCTGCGTCAAATGCCAGATGTGGGAATCATGTTAGCTTCCAGGGCAGCCAGCACACACATTCATTATTATGCCCTGGGCATCGCACACAACCTGGCAGTTGATGGACGGGAAGCCCTTGTGGTTGATGTAGACCCTACCCCGCTCACCGGGTGGTGCTTTGATGTGTATGTGCGTGCAGTCTATTGCACCCACTACCTCAGGGTATTCTGCTATTTGGTGGAAAAGACGCGTATTGCTAGCCAATGCCTCATGGGAATTGGGGAAATATACGTGCTCAACGACATGTGCTGACATGGCATCCAGGAACTGGTGCAGTACCCTGGATGCTGATGCCTGTGAAACCCACATCATATCACCAATTGGTCTCTGGAAGGTACCTATAGCTAGTATTCATTGGCCAACACATACCTTGGTATCCACTGGGATGGGTTCCCCTCTGTTGGTTCTGTGTGTGAGGCGTGGCCGGCACAGCTCAACAATTTGCTGCAGGAGGTCTCTGTCCACTCTATAGCACTCCACTATCTCCAGCTCATGTATCCCCCGGTAGGTTACCCTGGGTCTGTACACTCTTCTCCATCTCCTCACTGTGGGTTGCTCAGCAGCACTCACAACATCACCACCCTCAGCATCTTGCACATGTTGGTTTGTGATAGCAATAGCAGCCCCTAACATTTTGTCTGACTTAAGCTTTTTAAGTTTCTACTCTTTGTATACTGCAGTGTTGCAGAATTCTTGGGAAAAAACAGGGTAGACTGCTGTTTGCAGAGTTTAAAGTGCTGGGCTGGGCTGGGCTAGTCTACTGCCTGTGTAATTGGCTGATTCTGGTATATTTCACCTGGCAGCTCTGCTAGTTCTCCTTGGTTAACTTCCTACTACTTCTTTTACTTCTTTTTCCCTTTCTGTTTCCACCCAGGGCAGCGCCATTCAAACAAGCGCAAATACGTGCACATGGACGCACACGCTGTGTGCACGTTTGCAAGAAATTTCAGATAAATCCACGGCGTACGCCTTTGGTTTCTTGTTTTCAGCTAGGACAACTGTAGACATGCCTCTTGCAATCCTGAGCAACTCAGGGCAAACACAAGCCACTGTGCTCCAATAAGCTTACAGTCTTTCAGACTCATGATGTCACCTATCTTCTACTCTACTACTCCCCTACTCCTACACTTGCACTCTAGGAACATGGCTCACATGTCGGGGAAAATTGGGATTCACTATCCTTATCCTCATTTGCATAGGACTGCCTACTAATGCTTTGTTACATCTCTCACACTGAGCTTCCCCCCTTTAGCAGCCACTACTCAGTGGCCATGTTGTTTTCAGCCTGCCATTCACCTGCATGGCAGAACAAGCTGTTTAGTGAAAATGCCCATTTTTGGCTATTTCTCAATTTTTTTCATTTTATTTAAAGCGACGCACGTTTGCGCGGCACTGCGCTATGCTTAAACATCGGAGATCGGGAAAAAATGGATTTTAAGGATTTACATTTGCAAATGCAATGGCCTTATATTTGGCCATTGGCATGCTTCCTCAACTAGATGCATCCTTTATTTGGAGCTGTCATAGCTCCATTTAGCTATTTGCAGAACGGTACTCCGTTACCAATGGAGTACATTTCTGCAAAAAACACTACTCTTACACAGACAGGTTAGTGTTTCCTGGATCGCAAATTTACCTCATTTGCATAGCTTTCAGCAGCAAATGAGGTAATTTGCATACCATAACACTGTCCATGCAAGAGTAGTTTTAAAAGCTCTCATGCACGCCCCTGCCGGCTGTTGCTGGATCGCTCGGCAGACATATTGGCTGTCTGCCGTCTTACACTAATCTTAGACTCCGTGCAAGCCTTCGTAAATCTGCCCCAGTCTTTACAAAAAGAGAATTTGTGTTTTCTAAGCTTCTTTCTAAACACACATCATAAATTTAGAGAGCAGTTTTCCAATCCTCTTGGTATTTGTACATAAATCATTTGGGTACTGATTCATCAAAATTTGTTAATAATTCTTTAGGTTTCTTTTTTTTTTTTTTTTTTTGGAGTGTTGAAAATAGTTAAATGTGGCAGAACACTTATAGTATATCTTTTTTCTTCCACCACTACCCATCTGTGGGATGTTCTTTGTAACTGCAGACCTGATGTTGTATAGCTTACATTACTGCAGTCTTTCAAACTGACATACATATTTCTCAAACTGTCTATTAAAAATCACAGCAGAGTACTACATTCTTCTTTATGCAGTAATGGCTACTGAATGAAATATCAGCAACCTATATATATATGGATCTACTTTAAATTATCGAGCAGTCATATCAACGAGTTGCACAAGAGTGAGACAAAAATCACCAAAATTTACATTACCAAACATTCAGAACATCGGAAGTTTTCACTGTGTGAGTAAACACTTGGCTAATAAAACTTAAAAAAAAAAAAGAAAAAAAAAAAAAACAAAGCAAACAAAACTCACCCTACAGCTGAGAAAAGAGCAAAGTTCACCAGATTGGCCAAGTGTCTATTACGCTGTGAAAACTTCTGAAGATATGGATATTCCTTAATTGTAAACTTTCATGATTTTAGTCTGGCTGTTGTGCAACTTGACAATATCACTGTTTGATAATTTAAAGTAGATCCATATATGTGTGTGTGTGTGTGTGTGTGTGTGTGTGTGTGTGTGTGTGTATGAATATATATATATATATATATATATATATATATATATATATATCCATGCTGAAGATAATTGAAGGTTCATTACATCAATGTTCCAAAAATCGACAAGTAAAGGTCAACAACAGAACATTGGCAAAGTAATGTGTATGCTCCAAGACAACCTTGGAGCGTGAAAATTTAAAACAATTTTTTAAGGCGAGGGCTGTCATTCTCACACCCCTCCCAAATTAAATACATCAGCTCTGGCATTGCACAATACCAGAAATAGTGCATATTCCCCAACCATGACATTATAGCATCCTCATAAGCCAACAGCTTTCCTGCCAACCAAATGAAGCAGATAGGACTAAACCACCAATCAACCAACTTAGCATCTCCCATATATACATATCTATATCTATGTATCTATATGCATATATACATATCTATAGCTATAGCTAATATATATATATATATATATATATATATATATATATATATATATATATATATATATATATATATATATATATATATATATATATATATATATATATATACATATATATACATATATATATATATATATTTATATATATATATATATATATATATATATATATATATATATGGGTCCACTAAGTAATTTCGAAATACTGAAATCCCGAAATTCAGTATTTCAAAATTACATAGCCGAAAACTCAAAGTTCCAAAACCGGCAGAAGCGCACAATTCAAAATCCTGAAACATGGAGATGTTGAATTTCTGCTTCCGCTGGTGCGGTGTGTGGATGTTTGGGTTGAATTTAGGTAAGTTTGTGTAAGTGTGTTGGTTAGGGGCTTTAGTGTGTGTAAGTGTGTGTTGCGACTGTGATGTGTATGTGTGAGGGACTGTAAGATGCGTGTGTGAGTTTTGTTTGTGTTTCTGTTTGTGCAATCTCTTTGTTAGAATATATAAGTAGGGTGGGTGTGGGGGGTGCAATCAAAACACAAACAGAACAAATCAAATATGGCTGTTATGGGTCAACATCTGACCCTCTTAGTTAGAAACCATAATGGCTGACCTTTGCCTCTGGCCTTAATAAAGAAAACACAACAGCTCACTTCAAATGTTGAGGGCTATTAACATTTATATGGGTGATTTTCATCTCCCCCACCATGTTTGTGTTTTGGTTGTGTGTTGGGTGCATTTTTTATTATTTATGGCAGAGACGAAGGTCAGCCATTTCATTCTCCAACTCTCACTGTTGGTTTATGACCTCTAACACAACTTTGTTATTCAAGGAACAGGGCAATTAGCTAACTATGGGCTGATCCTTTACATTTATGTTCTGTTGCAGTTCTGGTGATTGATGCCTATACTGGCGGTGTTTTTTTACATATATTGAGTGTAGAGAAATTGATTATTTGTAGGTATCTTTTTCAGATGAGGGGGTCGACTTGGACATTCAGTTTCCTAGACATTGTCACTCTTTTATTTATGTGAACTAGGTTATCATTTCTATTTTTGTGATATAATTTTCATGTCTTCACTATTTTAGTTTATTTTGGTCCTGATCTAGGGACACATTCAGTTATTATATTTCAATTTATTACTGTTGGTTATAACGAGTCTTGAAGGTACCAGTCATTGAATTTGAGATATACAGGGGATATTTAAGATGGATCTCTCAAAATTATTGGAGGGTCTTTCTGCAGATAGACATGACTTGGAAGTCTTTGGGTTGAGACAATCAGGTTTAGACAATTCCACCACAGGGACTACAGACCCTGATATCATTTATGGTACACTTTTTCAAAAACTCACCAAAAATATGAGGACCCTGAGGTCCAATATTTGGCATCTGAAACTTTTTTAAGGTGTACAAATGTAAAGATATCACCCCACATGGACTAAGAGTTTGAATTAAACCCTTAGTGAGCCAGGTGGATGATCAGTTATCACAGGATTGGGTTCAGGCCAAACATAAAGCCTCTATGGCTTTTGTAGATGCTCTTATTTCATACTATGACAGAACAATTGACCAATGCATTGGGGAAGTCAGATTTAATTGTGAGGAGGTAAAATGTTATGAAGGGGAACTTTTTTTTACCAAACACCTTAATTTACTGGCTAAAGACCTATCAGTTTTAGAACAGCAATTAAAAAAGAAGAAGATGCAGAAGTTTAATCATGGCATTTCAGATTATGATAGAGGGAAGCCTTTTGGTATACAAAAGAATGTTAGGTTCCAGGACTAAGGTTATAACAAACAGGTTAGTAAAAGAAAAAGACCAAGGTCAATATTGAAGAATAAGGGGAATGGTCATGGGGTACATCGGTAGATGAATCTTCATCCGCCACTGATGTGGAATTGACTTCCACCCAGGAATCACCCATTGCCAAGAGAAGGCCCAGTACTGACCCTTTAGGGGGAAGAGGCACAGAGGGGGTAGAAAACATCAAACGAGTAGGCAGCATTCAATAACTTTTGAATATGATTCTACCTCTCTAAATGCTAATCACAACAATGTGCACAATATCTCTAGTCAGGTTTTGTCTGACATTGAAATAAACCTATCGAACAAGGGTTTAAACTTTGTCCAGGGTTTTTTTGTCAATGAAGACGCATTTGTCAATGATGTTAATGATTTTTGTAGAATATTAAATCTGAAACTATTTTTTTTCAGGGACTGACCAGTCTCGAAGATCTACTGGCTCTCACTTCCACAAATCCAATTTCATGCCACCCATGGACAAACATGTTTCAATATTCAAAGAATCTGTTCTCAAATATCTACATTTTAACAAAATTGTATACAGTAACATCAGACACACTCTCACCAAACAGGAACAACAGGCTCTAACCAAACTTAGTAAAAATCATGATTTGATAATCCTACCAGCAGACAAAGGGGGGTGGTGGTTGTCATGGACTGGTCCATTTATTTAGCTGAGGCTGAACATAAACTATCTAATGGCCAATTCTATATGCACATGCCACTGGATCCCACTTTCAAATTAAAAAAAAAAATTGATCAGTTATTTGAAAATGGCTCAGGAGGAAGGTATTATCAGTCAAAGAGTAATGTTCCAACTTACTGTACCTGACCCACAATCTCAATACCTATATTTGCTGCCCAAAATACATAAACATCCTGCCCAACCACCGGGGAGACCAATCGTTTCGGGGAGGGGGTCTTTGACTGAATATCTACAACCTTTACTATCTATGGTCAGAGCAAGGATTAAGGACACCACCCAGTTTCTTCAGATCATTACCAGCACTCAGCTGGATCCCAGTTGGTTGATGTGCAAATTGGATGTCACCGCTTTATACACTAAAATCCCCCATTGGGCAGGTCTAAAAGCCATTCACATTTGGTTGGAAAAAGCTGACATATACACTCCTGGGTTTAACAATTTATTAATTTGTCTAATGGAACATGTTCTAACAAAGAATGTTTTCTACTTCCATGGTAAATGTTACTGGCAAGTTAGAGGGACTGCCATGGGGGCTTCTTTTGCCCCCATTTATGCTGACTTGTTCATGGGGTACATTGAAGAACAGCTTATTTATGATGCCACCCACAATATATTTATGGAAGAATTGGACATTTGGCGGTGGTACTTGGATGATTGTTGGATGGTGTGGAGAGGAGATGTGACTTATGTATAGGAATTTGTACAATACTTAAATGAAAATAAGTGGGGGATTCATTTCACATTGAATTGGGATTATAATCAAATCACTTTTTTGGATGTGAGTGTCATTTGAGAGAGTGATCATACATTGAGAACAGACATTTTCTGGAAATTTCCCCAATTCAATACCCTGCTTCATGCAACAGGTCATCATCCTCGACACATCATCCACAACATCCCTAAGTCCCAGTCTCTGATGATTAAATGCATCAGTTCTACGGAGCAGGGCTTTTTATTATAGCAACAGGATCTAACTAATAGGTTCCTCAGCAGGGGCTATCAGGCTCATAATATAAATAAGGCCTGTTCGTTTGCCTCAGAACAATCTAGGGCCAATTTTTTGCAGTATCAACATACCGCTAACATCCCATATGCCTTGTCATCTCCTTTGGACCCAACATTAACACATTTAGACAAATCATTGACAACCATTGGGACATACAAATATAAAATTATCTGAACTCTTATCACCACGTTGTTTGTTTTCATATCGTAAAGGTCCTACACTCAACTCTCATTTCACTCATTATAAACATTCGTCACCTTCCAATATACAGCAGCAGCTGACACTATTTGGGGACAAACTCGTGGGCAGTATTCCTTGTGGTCACTGTTCTGCGTGTACATATGTCTTAAAGACTAAAGAGTGTACCAGCAGCAATACCTTCAAGATATATAAGATTTATTCTTTTGGAAATTGCAGCAGTGACTGGGTCATATAGCTAGCAACCATTTTTTGTTCCACCTTCTATGAGGAACAAACCTCACGGCCACTGAGGTTTCATATCAGTGAAAACCTCAGTGACATTAGAAACAAGAGAGTGTCTAACTCACTATTCAAACACACTTTGACCCACACCACTGCTAGATTTAATTTTATCATTATAGATAAAGTCAAGGGCAACAGAATGTGTAAAGCAGGGTGGTATACCATTTTAAACAAAAAAGAATCAAGTTGGATTGTTAGACTTGGTGCTTTGTTTAAGCCTGGCCTTAATGAGCTTAGCTAATTTTGATATGAACCAATAAGAAGATGATTCTAATTATGTGTTTTAGTATTTAAATCATCATCAGGATTTCTTTGAGTTTTAGCACTGAAGAAGGCATTATTATTGTTGAAACTGGTTAGCTACTATTTTTGGAGTTGCCACAATCAAGAATTGATTTCCTTCATATCCTCCTTGGTGCTGGACCATTTTTGTGTTTGGAGTGACTACAGACCCTGGGAATTATTGCCCAATTAGCCTGATGAGTCTGATATGTAAGGCTATGGAACACATCATCATGGACCTAATTAACAAGGATATAGGGAATCTCCAAACTCTAGATCCCACACAATTTTGTTTTGTGAAAGGGAGATCATGCCTGCTCAACCTGGTTGACTTTTTTGATCCAGTCACCAAAGCTGTGGATGAGGGCAAGACAGTTCATACAGCCTACCTCGATCTGGCCAAGGCCTTTGATATCATTCCCCACTCAGGAATTATTGATAAACTCACCAAACTAGGCATCAACCCCTATATCATTAGGTGGGTTGCAAATTGGCTCACAGATAAAACCCACAGTGTGAAAGTAGCGGACTCCAAGTCAGACTGCTGACCAGTCACGAGTGGAGTCACACAGGGATCAGTCCTGGGTCCTCTCCTGTTTGGCATCTACTTCTCAGAAGTCCAAGCCAACACGTAGGGACTCTGGCTGAACAAGTTCGCAAAAGACTGCAAGCTGGGAGCCATTATTAACTCCCCAAGTGATGTAGACATCCTACAGAAAGGCATCACTGAGACCAATGACTGATGTCAAAACCATGGCCTTAAGCTTAATGCAAAAAAATGCATCGTCATCCACTTTGGGAAAAACTCAGTTCCCACTAATTACCACATTGATGGGAGCCCACTGAACATTGAATGCCTTTATAAGAGATCTGGAGGTTTCTTTCCCATTTTTTCTTCTTTTTCAATTATTCTTAAAATATTGTCTTCACTCAAGTTAATGCAGATTATATTATTTCAAACTACTCCTACTGATGTCCAAAACTTGCCCTTGTCAAGACCCAAACTAAGCTCTCCAAATATACTTCTAATTAATCCCTTCCCTTTCTACTAGTACCCTACTATGTGTATACTTGCTATACTCAAGCTACTATTCTGTTGGCTAGATTATTTATGTAAATATGTATATATATTATTTATCTGTATAAAAATTTTCCAAGATTTACTAATCTTCCATGCAGGACTAGCTTAGTCCTGCACAGAAGTGGCCATTTAGGAGCAGGATGGCAGCGTGCCATGCATATTAATGAAGGCACGCTGCCTGAGCTCCTAATCATACACAGAGTGTGTAAGAGTGCAGGGGGCGTGTCTGAGAGCAGAGCTTTTAGAATATACATCCCCCCACAATGAAGCAGAAAGGCTAAAGTAATGAGTGAGCCCGCTCATAGGTGTCCGCATATCCCCAGCAACATTCCCCCATGTGTACAACAGCAATAGTAAATACAAATCAAATAAACAAACCTACTTTTTTATTATGAATCCGATTAAAGCTAACCGTAGGTGAGCGGGTGTGCCCATCGCTTAGCTACTCTTAAATGGCTGAAGAGGATAACAAGAAAGATATGTAAAAAATGAAGCAGTATAGCAATAGTGTAGTGGGCAGAGCATTCGCCTTACGAGCAGTTATTCCCAGATTGAGTCCCACTGCAGCACATTCCATTTTCCATGGCAAATCACGTTATGACCAATATTTTAGTTGCATAACCTACTAAATAACATATATTTGTGAAATGGAGTACTGCATTAGATGCACATGTGAGGTGTCAGTGTCATAACATTTCAAAGTCCACAGATAAGCACATGTGCCTCATACAATATATGTATGCAGGAATCATGGATACAAATGGAAGTTAAAATGTGCAATGAATGACAACTCCATACAGCTTCCAAATCCCCCACTTGCCCAAGAACCATTAGATATTACTGTCTAAATCAGTGCAATTGTAAGCGGGAGTAAGCACTGGTAAGCAGTAGTAAGCATATTTAAGCACTAGTAAGCGAGTTTAAGCTTGTTTGCATGGGGGCAAGCAATGCGCACACAGGTTAAGCAATATTGAAGATAACTCTCTGTAAGCATATTTAACCGGAGGTTAGCATTGCTTACCCTCGCGCAAACCCACTTACAACTGCTCAAAAGTGCCTCAGTCACTATGTATTCAATGGCCCTTGTTCTGCTCAGCAACAAAAAAAACAGCCTTGCAGATCTTGAACCCAGGACCCTATAGACTATAGTTACAGTAGTTAACGACCAAGCCATCACAGCAGTACAGAAAAATGAGGTATCACCAAACAAGTCCTCACTATAGTAAAATTAAACTGAGCCTGTGAAAGGAATCAGTATACAGTCATATGTTCTATAACCCACTACATAACATAAATATGTGAATTGGAGTACAGCAGTAAGCCCAGATGTGAGGTGTAATTGCAATAGAGTGTTGAAGTCCCCAATAAACACAAGGACCCCATACAGTGTATGTACACATGAATCATGGATACCAGGCATATATATAAGATGTAACAGATAAGAAATCAATACCAAAAAAGGGGAGGGGAAAATACTCTTCTTTTCTGAATAATGCTTTGAAGCAGTGTGATGCAATTTGGGTTGTGACTTTTGTTTTATAATAGCCTAAATTAGTATATTACTTTGACATTAGTAAGTTCTTATACATGGCTTAATCACTATCTAAATAGCATGTTCACTGGGTTGTATTTGAATGAGTCTATGACTAAATGATAAACAGAGTCTTTTCTTGCATGCACATGTGAAAAGGTGACACTGACTAGTTGAAAACAAATAAGTGGATCTGGATGTGATCTATCTCAAGTTTTGGATTATGGTGTCATATTTTCATTCTTTGTATATTTGGATAACAAAGACAGATGCTGTTGTATGCATATTGCCAGTACAGATATAAATGAGGACATTTCCAGTAGCTTTAAAGAATATAGTTAGTTGCTTATAACATGATTACTTTAACTGTTTTGGAACTTCAAAGTGCTGCCTTTTCTTTTAAGCTTCTTTTAGATCTCTTCTATATAAAATGTTGTTTAGTAAACATTTTAATACCTTTTGAAATATTAAGAACTAGAACATATTATTGCCTCTTATTATAAACATTTTCTAAGAATTTACTTTCTCTTACTTTACACGTACCATTTAATTGAATAACTAACATATTATTTTAAGAGGTCAGAAAATCATTACACTGTAAATAAACAAAAGGAGCAGGCTGTGCTCAGTCTGTAGCTGCGGATTGTTCACGTTTGGAACATTCTAGGTACATTTGACATCCCTCTGCTAAATGCATATATAACTCTAAAACAAATAATAGCTTTTCTTTGCTTTTCAACTCATGCACAATTACCAATACAGAGGGATGGGTGGATAGGCACCTATTTGGGGTATAGGAGTTTAGAAGTCACTGCATCAATTTTAAAGCTTAACACACTAACATACAAGTTTTATTACTATTTCTCTGCTTATCAGGCAATGAACATCATGATAAGTAAATTAAGACATGCTATCAATATACTCATGGAATGTTAAAGAGATAGTGGATAAAAAAAAGAGATTTAATCATGCATCTCACATACCAAAGCAAGGCTAATGTAACCTTCCTGCAAGAAACTCACTTGGATGACCAACTGTGGGATAAGGAAAGGAAAATGAACTGGGTTAAGCAAATATTAGCTGCAGGCCATAATTCTTTATCTAAGGGGGTAGCCATTATAATAAATAAATCTTTCCAAGGAGAAATTACTTCTTTTAAAGCTGATTCCAATGGAAGATGGGTATTATTTACTAGCGAATATCATTCACTAAATAAACCTTTACTCTTTCTCAATATATATATATATCCCCTGCTCTAATCAACATCACTTCATTTATGAAATCTTTAATATACTAGCTAACCACCCAAATCATTTGTATATCATTGGTGGGGACTGGAATGCTTTATTAAATCTAGACAAAGATAGATCACATAATGAAAATAGGCAGTCGCAACATACCACTATAGCTCTTGAAGAATTACAAAATATTTTTGAACTAATTGACTCCTATATTAAATTCCAATATGATGAAACAATATCAAGATTCACTTTTGTCTCAGCCACTCATAAAACCTGGTCCAGAATAGATGCTTTTCTAATTTCCCAATCATTGCTTTCAAACAGACTAAATTATGCTGTATCACCTAGAACTATCTCAGACCATTCAAAAATCAGTCTCTTAATACATTTTCAAACAAATAAACAAAATATTCCCTATGTCAATAATTGGACATTAAATCCTAAAATCATTCAAAACCAAGAAACAGCACAGGGAATCCAGAATGTCATAACCCCACTTCAAAATGACTTTATATCTACTCAAATTCCTTATGATATACAATAGGCAGCTCCCAAAGCAATCATTAGGGGTATGTTGATGTTGTTGTTGTTGTGTCTTTCGGCTTTTCCCGGTTAGGGGTCGCCACAGTGGAACTCCGGTCTACTAATGATTGGCAGTAGATTTTTATGTGCCGAGTTGCCAGCTCTGACGCACAACCTTCAACGAAGGTAGACCCATTCACGCATGTCTCCACACAGAAGACGCTTTAGCTGAGAATCGAACAGGACAATGTCTTACTATCAGGCGACAACGCTACCGCAGCACCACCACTGCATATAATTCTCCAAAAATCTGCATGGTTCAAAAAAAAGTACAATAACTTTAAAAAGGAACTAGAAACTCAAATAAATATTGCTGAATTAGAACTTCAGAAATAATACTCAAACGACCTGGGGGAAAAAGTAATAGACTGGCAAAAGCAATTACACAAACACTATCTAGAAAATATCTCCCTGTTAGAATTAAGGTCAATATATCAATATTCGGAATGGGCGCAAACACTTTCAAAATTCCTAGCTAGACTAATTAACATAAAAAATGGCCCACCGAGAATTAAAGAAATAGTGTATGAAGGACTGGTGAAGCTCAAGGACCAAGATGTTGTAGATGCTTTTGAAGACAGATATAAAAAACTATACAACATACCCTTATCACCATCTACAGACAATGTTTTTGTGATTTTATACATAATATAAAATTTCCACAAACTATGGAAGATCAAAAATAACTGCAATAAACAAACTCAAACCGGGTAAATCCCCTGGGTCCGACAGCTACACCTCTGAATTTTATAAACTATTCATGGAGCCTATTTCCAAAGTATTATTAAAAGTTTTCATCTTTATAATACAACATGGAATAACAGATAATTATTTAAATTACTCCAAAACAGTGCTAATTCCAAAACCGAATTCTGATCCAACAGATCCAGCAAACTATAGACCAATAGCCCTGATAAATACTGACCTTAAGATCCTAGCTCCTGTTATAGCAAATAGACTTAAGAATGTACTCCCCTCTATTATTTCCCAAGAACAAATGGGCTTTATGATAAACAGGCAAACAAGTGATAACACCCTCCTTTTAGATACCATTATCAAACTTCTTAACAGTGACAAATGCCCCAGATATGTCCTCATGGCTGATGCAACCAAAGCTTTTGATAGAGTTAATTTATATTTCCTATTTAATACATTGTCTTTATATGGTTTTCCTTAGGAATTCATAAGGATAATTAAGGTTCTATATCAGAAAGCTTCTACTACCATTCAGATAAATAAGCTCAAAACTAACCCTATACTGTTATCCAGTGGTACATGACAAGGTTGACCTCTTTCCCCAAACCTCTTTAATATTTATCTAGAACCTCTCCTTCTGTTTATTTCACAAAAACCCTTCCATCACATACCTAGAATCTATAATGCAAATCTTATATTCTCTGCTTTTGCTGATGACTTAAATATATATTTTCAACTTCCCACTACTGACCTCCCAAAAATACTTAAAGCTATAGATGAGTTCTCTAAAATCTCTAACTATAATTTAAATCTAAACAAATCTCGCATATTTCCCATGAATCTTAAAGGTCATAAGGAAGTTTACTTTCCCATGAGTGAGATTAAGATAAGTTACCAGATAAAATACCTAGGAATAATATTTACTCCTGCCTTTAAGGATATGATAAAGAATAACCTATTGCATACATGGACCAGTATTGATAGTGATATCAATAGTTGGAAGAATATTAATATGTAATTACTCTCAAAAGCTAGTTTTGTTAAGATGAACCTTTTACCGAGAATACTCTTTCAACTAAATGCTACTTTTTCAAATATTCCCCAAAAATTCTTCCTTGATATAGAAAAAGCTATATCAAGATTCTTATGGTACCCCAAATCCACTAGAATTAAATATGACAAACTAGTACTTACCAAAGATAAAGGGGGATTGGGGTTACCTGATTTCAAACTCTATTATAGTATAATTACTGCCTACAGACTAATACAGATAATAAGCCATGACCCGTATGTAAATACCTAGACACCCCAATTGACCGAAATCTGGCCTGAACAACTGAAATTCCTTGGGTATAACAGCAAATCCCTACCATTTTTAAACCTAAATCAAAATGGCATATTCATGAAGAATATACACCCACTAATTAAATACATGATTCTTACTACACAGAAATTATTTAAATCATTGCAATTATTAGATGCTCTTGCCTTTATACAACCATTCCACCTAAATCCCAACCTACTAATAAACAATAAACCCTTAAATCTAACAAATTACCCTCTGATAAAAGATCTCACAGTATGGGAAATATACCAATGGAGAGAATCCAATATACAACAAATAAGACTAGAACTAAATCTTACTAAGAAATATACTGTTATTCTTACACAAATCCATTATCTCATAAATGCTAAATTCTCACAAACACAAGTCGTCTTGCAGGATATTAACTTAGTAAAACTAATACTAGAAAACCTCGAGATGAAAGGGAAAACAATTTATAGGACATATAAACTTGTAATGAATATAAAACACCGGAATTCTCTATTATTTTCAAACTATTGGCAAGAAAAAAAAACAATCTCTGACAGATGAAAATAAGAGACTGGCCATTGAGAATACGATAAAATTCATTCCTTTTAAGAAGCTGCTATATACACAAATTATGACAAATAACAATGCATACTATACCCCATTAAAACTAAATAAGTTCAATTCCAACTGCTCGCCTATATGTCCTCACTGTCCAAACCAAACTGCAGATATTCTCCATGTCAAGTGGAAATGTAACAAGGTACACAACCTATGGTGCTCTTTAAGAGCTAGGTTAGAGAAGATGGGATATGAAAAATCAACCCTGTCATGGGAGACAGCTATATTGCACATTAACACAACTTGACTTCCAAAAATAAAAATAACATGTCTTTATCATGATGTGTGCCCTTATTAAATTTTATATCACTAAAAATTGGAATGTCACATCTCCAATTACATGGGAAGGCTTTAGCTACCTTGCTATTAAATATATCTCATCTCACAAACTAGTTTATACAAAAACAAAAAGGAAACACTATTATCAGAAATATTGGGATTACTTATTAGATGTAATTCTTAACAAAGATAGTCTGTACACTGACATGATAAGACAAATTTATATTATGCAATAACTGCATTATAACCAGTTTTTAGTTTTTTCTTTTTTTTTCTCTTCTTTCCCTTTTTCCTCTTTATATATCTAATTGTATTCCCTAATTACATTAAGTATAATAAGTGGCTGAGTTTCTATATTTATCTTCTTTATAAAATATGTCCCTTATACTATCCCTCACTTTCTTAAGTGATGTTAAAAACCTTTTATTCTCCATTTGATGATGTAGTGACTTCTAATGTATATAGTGTATATATATTTCTTGTGTTATTAGTTTTTTGAATGTTTCCTTTTTGTTTGTACTGTTTGTTTTGTGTGTTTGACTGGATATATCACTGTTAATATCAGAAAATTCAAATAAAGAGATTTTGGAAAAAAAAAAGAAATCAATGCCAAAATGAAAATATAATGCAAGTCTAATGTAAGCAATGCTAAGCATTGCACAGGCCAGCTTAGGAGGTGTAAGTAATGTGTAGGCCAGCTAACTAAATGTGCCCAGTGGTATGCCCCTTTAAACAATGCCAACCTTAGGTAAGCAGGTTTGCCCATAGTCTAGCCTTTTCAAAACTGGCCAATCATGGAAAAGTGCGGGAAATTGGCCCTATGTAAACGCAACAGGTGGGAATACATCTCATAACTGGTTGTAGCTTTCCCTTGCAGGCACAATGGCAGAAAAGGGAGAAGGTGTGCACTTCCAGGTGCAGCGCTGGTCATACCTCTCAACCTTGAAACATCAAAAATCTGGACAAGGCCCATGAAAAATAGGTACAAATCTGTACGCTGTTTAACATAAAATTTGCATACATAATTATGTAACCCCACCCACTCCAGTGGAATTGTGGGATACCAACTTTCGTGCAAATTGAAGAACAGGCAAACAAAATATGGCACCAGAGTCACCCTGCAGCCATTCCCAATGTCCCTTTACCTGGCTATTTTGCCCCATTTACCATAAACACTAATGTGTGCATACTGCTTTACTTCTACAATGATTATTTGGGTTTTAATTTTTACACTTTACAGCACAATGGACAAACACCAATAGACACCTGTTAAACTGTCTCACAATGAAAATAGATTTTACATTAAAACTTCTCTACCCTTCAAACTCACATTCATTAAAATAGCATTGAAACATGCACCACATCCAAAGAAAATACATCTGGCCAGTGGTGGATAAAGATTACCTTTTGGGTTGTTTTCAAATCACTGACCCCTTGCACACAAAACAAGAAACATACATGGCTTTAGTAAATTATATTCCTTTTATAATACAGCACACTTGTTAGAGCACATTTTAAATTTGTTTGAACATTTTTTCAGTAGGCAATAAAACAAAATGCATGAACCAGTAATAAAAAAACTGCCCAATTCAGAACATTTCCATCATAAAAGACTACTTACACACACACACACACACACACACACACACACACACACACACACACACACACACACACACACACACACACACACACACACACACACACACACACACACACACACACACACAATATACATAAGAAAATAAAATGACAGTAATTTAAGGCATAGGTATTTTGCACAGCTCTTATTTTCAAATTATGTTTTTTTTTGGGGGGGGGGGCAGAAGGCCAAAAACCAGGGGCACATTTTAAGCATCGCTTATTTAATTTTGGAAAGTTGCTAGAATAAAATGTGTTACTGCCATGTATTTCACAGTCAGAGCAACATACCACTATGCCACATCAGCAGCTTGTTTCCCAAAAGATAGGAAGACTGAAACTTAAATGGCTATCATTTAGTGAATTCATTTCTCACTTCTTACTATAATTCTCAACCTCTTAGCACAAAAACCTGGACAAAGCCAACAATGGGAGAATACAGCCCCAAATTAGGTACAAATTCAAATACTGATCTTATAAACTTATAAAATTGCTAGAATAAAAGGTTTTTGTTGCCATTTATTTTCTGAAGAATATGAAGTCTGAAATTTAAATGCCTGTCATTATTTAATAAATTCATCAGTGATTTGTCACAAGCATCCTGAAACCACAGAGTTTGAGGAACAGAACAAAAACAATTCACAAATGGTGGTGGCTAGGGACATTAGGCTCTTTTTACCCTATACCCAGGGTACAGGGTTTGAGCCTAAGTACCTCTAGCCACCAGGTGTATTATAATGGGGGCATTTACACACATGCACACACAGATAAAAATGCACACCTCCATCCTGAACAGTGTCCAACATACCTTTATAATGACCATTATTCAAGGGATCATTACTACCCAAACCTATGTAGACCTCGCATGAAAAAGGGGAAAAACTAGGATTACCTTTTTCAAATACTGACACGGAATGCACAGCAAAAAGCTTTAAACAGACAACTTGTCTGCTAACATTAACCACACAAAGAACACTTCAGGTACAATGCTGACAGCACCTGCCTAATATACCTTTGCTTAAATTAACATCTCCTGGTTTATCTATACATAGCACATGAAAAACGCAATGCCTCACTCTCAAAATACCCAGTTATTCATTAAAATGTGGCTATCCACTGTATCGGACAGGAAGGTTAACCAAACAATACCGATTCCAAATAACATCATACTGTGCTGCTACCTGATCCAAAGATACACAATACAATGACACAGAAATTCGAGAGCAATGTAAACATACAAATACTACTTAAGTTACCACACTATTAAAAGTAAAAGCACTGCTAGCAAATTGTCGCTTGCCACTCCCACTAATCCAAGGTTCAGTAAATTTTAAGTTGGTATATATTTCCCTGTAATTACATTTGAGTTTTCACACTTCAGAAAACTGCAGTTATGGTGCTCAAACAACATACAAGGGTAACCTTTGTGTTGGAAATAACTTGTTTTGGCTTACTAGCCATGAAACAAGTGAAAGATGCTTTTCACGAGATGCTGTAAAGTGTACTTCCTCCTTTCTGGGCTTGCTATAATACTTTTCTCTCTATTTTCTAATCAATCATTTCATGAATAACCATAAATAAAGGGAAACCGTTAATATATGAAAGGTGACTACTCCGGAGTCCGGAAACTATGTTATAAAATGCTCATAACATAAAAAGACACAACGTATGGTGAAATGGTTGCATAGGACCTAGCTTGCCTAATTAAATTGTGTTAAATGTACAGAGATCTTTACAAAATGGAGTCTTAGCAGACAAACCCATGACAAACAAAACATAACATAGCTGAACATGCCTCCATAAAACGGTGCGCACAGGTACTATTGTTAAAATAGTAAAATAGGTAATATTATTAAAATAAGATCTGCACTGTAACTGTTGTCATGGGAAAAGTGTGTGTGTGTGTGTGTGTGTGTGTGTGTGTGTGTGTGTGTGTGTGTGCACACACACACACACACACACACACACAAAATATGTTTCCAAGCAGCAGCATTTGAAGTTTCTGCCCGTTACCTTAACTGACAGGCTCATAATACACACACACACACACACACACACACACACACACACACACACACACACACTCACATTTTGTTCCTTACCTAATCCAATATCCAAGTCATTTCCAAACCAGCAGCAGAAAACGGCAGCAGAAGATCCATTAAGTCGCTACAGGGTACGGCAGCAGAAGATCCATTAAGTTGTTACAGGGTATGGCAGCAGCATCAAAGCAAAGCCCTTCTCTTGGCTTGACAGCAGCACCAAAGTCATTTTAGCTAGGCTAAAGCAAAGCCAGCAATTCTTCTGGCAGCAACAGTTACTTCTAAACACTTCCCGCCTGGTTCTTTCGGCAGCTACTGCTCGCAGCCAGCCGGAAATGATGACGTGAGCTCCTTGAGCTCAGTTCCGACTGGCTGGTAGTGCTGATGGAGCTGACGTCATCATGTACGCGATGATGTCAGCTCCGACAGCGCGAAAATTAAAAAAATAAAAAAAATAAAAGCAAAGAAATCGGAAATGAAGGGGTGCCACTCGTTAATCGTGGCACCCCTTCATTTAGACCCCAAAACTCGGTAAAAACCGAGTAATTCGGGACAGTTGGGAGGTCTGGCGCTGGTGCATCCAGGAGTCCAGAGTCATGACAGGACTACTTGTCAAAAACCATGAGCAGAGACTGCTGCAGGGTCAGTACCAGGGTTCCCAGTATAAAGCGGAAGCCTGGGACCGTCTCTCCTGTGACCTCACCAGTGCCACTGGCATACCTGAAACTGGTGAGCAGGTCAGGCATCACTATGCCAACCTGAAGCGGCATAAGGGGGACCCCTTGGAGCAATGGATCCAAGAGGCTAGAATGGCAGGGGCTGTCCCAGCTGTGTGTAAGTATCATTCCACTATGTGTGTAATAATTGCCAGCTCATGCATATCATAGATAGGTATGGCTAAATATTCCTCTTATGTCCTCCACAGCTGCAAGTGAATGGGCTGTGAACCAGGAGGCCCACAGAAGTTGCCTGAAGAGGTTGTGACATGAGGCAGGTCAGTAATACTCTTGCATGTACTGTCATAGGAAATAAATCTAAAATTATTAGTAAATTAATTGCCTGTATAAAACCTGTATTGCTTAAGGCAAGTTCTGCATACACTGGAGATTATGGCAGGAAGCATTTCATATAGTTTGTATGTAAATAAAAGCGTAATAGCCTGACAATAAAGGTCTAACTGCTGGACTGCATGTGTATACTCTGGTATCATATGGTAATGTAAATTTGCAATCACATAATAGTACTGTTGTATTAAGCACTGTTACCCACACTGTGCACCATAAATAGAATGTGTAGGGATGCCTGTATATGACTGGTGTAATCCGCAGAGGCCATTTAGTACAACTGAGGGACACATAGACAAAAAACAGTAAAAAGGCAGACAACAAAATCTGAATAGCACATGCAACTGAAACGTGAACTGTCTTATTTGTAGCACACACAGCCATGGTTCGAATCCTGGCAGTGGTAGTAGTCTGCATACAAAATCATACCCCACAACTGTACAGATATGTCCAGAATGCCCAGTAAAGTGGCCCATATCTGCTGCTTGTCAACCTGTCCCCCTGGGAAATCAGTGGGATGATCCCAGACATACAGGCAGCAAACAGGAAATACAACTGATTGATACACATCTATGAAAAGAAAGCTGGCACACTAGCAACTCTCCAAAACCTTATAAGAGCAAGAAGCCATGTATGTCCCATTTACACCCCCATGTTGTCAAGCTGTGGCCAGAGTGTGTACAGTAACAGAGTGAGATGTATGCGCCTAATAATAATGTGGAATCTGGTACTGTGTGTGGCAACATTCAGGTAGTGCTAACAAACATTTCTACCACAGGTCTGTCAGATACCAACACTGTGCCCAGAAATACAAGAATGATACCCTATACTGGTACTGTTTACTTTGGTATTGTATGGCATTGTGACTGATGCAGTTGCTCTGAATAATAAGGTATTACTCATCACTGTTGCCCACGCTGTCCTACAAAATATAACTGTCTAGGAAATCCCGTATAAGATTGTTGTAATACAAGGTCAGAATGCAAAACCACAGGAGAATTATAAGACAGAAAGCAGATAGGAGATATACAGCAATATCTATATAGCACACACAACTCTGATGGACAGTATTTAAGTTGTAGCAGACACAGCCATGGTCTGAATCCTGGGAGTTGAAGTAGGCTGCATACAGAATCATACCCCACAACTGTACAGATAAGACCAGAATGTCCAGTATATGGGCCCATATCTGCTGCCTGTCACCCTGTCCTCCTGGGACGTCTGTGGGATGATCCCAGATATTTAGGCAGCAAACAGGGAATACAACTGATTGTCACACATCTATGAAAACAAACCTGTCACTCTAGCAACTCCAGAAACTGTTATGAGAGCAATAAACCAAGTATGTCTTATCTACACCCCCATGTTGTCAAGCTGTGACCAGAGTGTGTACAGTAACAGAGTGAGATATATGTGCATAATACTAATGTGTAATCTGGAACTTTGTGTGGCAACATTCAGGTAGTGCTAACAAACATCGCTCCCAGAGGTACGTCGGATACGAACACTGTGCCGAGAAATGAAAACCTTGATACATTGTATTAGTACTGTTTATGCTGGTATTGTATAGAATTGTGAGTGTTGCAATTGCTCTGAATAATAAGGTATCACTGATCACGTCACCCACACTGTGCCACATAATATAACTCTGTAGGAAAGCTTGTATAAGAGTGTGGTAAGTCACTAACAGTTGAAGAGGGCAATAGTCTAGATATGTCCCGATTCACCTGCATATGGACAAGACATGGCCAGAGTCTGTGCAGAAAGAGATGCACAGCTATGTGCACAACATCAACTTGGAATCTGCGAGTATGTGTGGAAACAGTTTGTGTCAACGAACATTTCCTCCATAGGTATACCAGGTAAGAGGTGTATACTGCAGGTAAAACCAGTTCATGTATAAAGATGATGACAGCCATATCACTGTCCAAACTTAGGCTATAGGGTAGTGTAGTAATACTTGTAAGGTACAGATAACAGCACTGACTAGGAAAGTAATGTGGACTACATGAATATACCAGTTGTTAATTGACATCTTTCTCTCCCTTGCATCATATCTCCAACAATAAACTACGTACCCACCTCAACTGGTATGTAATTACTTCACTGTTCTGATTATGTCCTATTGATTGATATTTATTTAAATCTGTTTCCATGCATGTGCCATATTGAACTATTCCAACATTGGTGGCATGGTGCCATCAATGTACCTGCATGCTGTTGTTATTACCACTGTCGTCCCATATATGTATGTGTTCCATTTGCTATGCAACTGTTCCATAGCTGGTATCTGGGTTAATGAGAATATCTATCCATGCTGTTATACCTAACCCTGGAATGTGTTGACTATTACTAACCCACATATAATGATAAAATTTAAACACCATAGCACGTTTGGGAAGGCCAGTCCCAGTGGACCCACCTCTTCCACCTCAGCTGGCCGTGGCACTGGGTCCCTCCTCATCTGTTGGTCCTGCACCACCTTCGGGTGGAACCGCCTCAGAGGATGGGGTTCATCCCACCCCTGGGAGTGGGTGTGGACAGGAACCTGTCACCCGTCACCAGGTCTGGGTCGTGGTGCATAACAAGCTCCGCAGGGAGGTTGGAGATCTGCTACTCCAGCTCGAGGGCCGTGTGTTGCAACTAGAGGGTCGGCCTGGCTCTGTGACTCAGCCCCCAGCACAGCCACCTTCGGGGCTGTGAAGGTGCAGTAGTGACTGCCCATGGGTGGGGACCTACAGTATATGGACTATCTGATCAACACCATCCTCATATGTGTCACTCACACACCAACCCTACATATACTGGGCCGCTACACAGTGTGGTCCGATGCCTGTCTGTGGTATGGGACATGTGTGTGTTTGGCCCATAGGGTAACATACAGTGGAGCAGCATGTAACATCAGATAAAATAGGACCAAAAACAATGACATCTACCGCAGTCTGTACACAGGCCAAGGTACATATTCACAATGCACACACTGTCGACAATCACCATAAATACACAGACCTCAGTACTGTACACACAACCACAGAATGCCCAGGTTATGTCCTCAAATATAAACCCTACTATATATAACGTGTAACAGTCTTATACCTTACTGGCTTGTTATCAGATATGATGTCAATAAATATGGTGTACTGAACATATACACCTCTTACTGCATGACATATGTACAAAGGTTGACAGAGTTGAGGCTGGAGGCACAAACACTTGGCCAATATTGGCATGTTGCTGTGATAACCTCATACATTTACTGTTGTAACAGGGTTTGTTGCAACACATGTCCTATGAGGGATATGAAGTCAGTAACTCTCATGGCTGTCACCATCTACTGACTGCAATCCTCACACTACCTTCTGCAGTTCACAGATAGGTGCTCTGTGGGTAACACAAGAAACACAAGGCACCACACACTGCCCAGTCTGCAGATGGCCCTTCAGATGGGGATTCCTCAAAAACATACCACTGACATGAGAGGTATTAAAACATGTAGGACATCCATATTCACACACACTCTGTTAAACCATTACTCCAAATGCAGTATAGCAGCACTTACAGTCTGTAGTCAAGTCAGGCACATCCCCTTCTTGTGTGTTGGCCTATTTCCACAGTGTATGTTGTTAGAGGCACATCCCCTTCTTGTGTGTTGGCCTGTTTCCACAGTATATGTTGTTAGAGGCAAATCGCCACTCCATCTGTGATGCTGTTTGCCAAACAGATCTAGTTCCTGCTCACAGTGAATGAAAAGGCCCAGCACCAATATGATGTTCCTAGATATTGGAGTGTGTTTCTATGCAATTGGCTATGGGAATGTTACCACAGCTGTTCCACAGGCAGTCAGCTAGAAGAGGGCTGCAATTCATGCAGAGGCCATCAGCTGATGATGAGCATCACTTACAATACCCATGCTGCTGCCTAAGCAAAGCAGGTGTAATTCTCCACATCCACCAGAGAGGGAGTGAGAGAGGCAGACAGAGGCAAAGATAAGTCAGCGAGGGGTGGGAGAGTAAAACTTATGGATGTTTGTGGCATACACCTACCAGTACAGGGTATCAAATCCCTGCCTGACTATGTATTGTTATCACATGTCTATGCAGTTATTGGATGCACCGCATAGGTTACATGTTGAGGAGCCCTCCAAATGTATATGTGGTGGTGAGTAACATCTGCAACAGTGATATGTTATGTATACTGTAGGTGTAGTGCACATGCCTCTCCGCATGAACAGGTGTCAGCGTCAACACAGCCACACTCTCACAGGGACCCACATACATTGACACACTTGGCAGGGTCAGGAATACAACTCATCACTAGTTAGATTTCCACAACACAGTACTGTGCAGGGATCACATGCATCATAGGAGTTATACAGAGGTAATATGGGCAAAGGTTATGTGGGGGTGTCTGACATCAGACAGCATGCTTCAGTATGCCAATAGGGGTTGAAGTGAGTGTGAATGTGGTCATAGGCATCATACACTACACACACAGACACAGGGTGCCAGTACTGACATGCATGGGTGCATTGCTTCACGGGTGTGTAGTGGTCGACTGCGCCAGATGACTATACAAGGCCTGGCGATAGGTATACCTTGGCATCAATCCACATGACAATGGTCTGCCGTGTGGCTCAGGGGTGTAGTGTCTGGATTTGCCCACACAGGTGGGTATTGTATTCACCATCCAGTCACCTGGGTAACTATTGTGTGTGGCCATTGCTGTGCACTGCTTGCCATGTTCCTTAGTCCATGACATGGATGGTGTCTGGGATGTGCACATGTCCCACATGCATGTACAGTGACATGTGGAACTGTACCTGGGGTGTCTGGCCCATGTTGTGTACATAGATTATCATCAGATGTGCCAGTCCTGGCCTCATGTGGTGGGAACTGTTAATGGACAGCAGGTTGACCCTGCACCTACATTGATAGCATGATACATGTATTCCCTGGTGTCAGTGGCATCTGTCCATACAGGGCATGTGTTTCAGGCATGGTATGTCCTTTGTGGATCACATTTGATGGCACCACAGGTGTTGCAGGTGTCCAGTGGGGAACATTGGGAAGGTGCACTGTCTGCATGTACGTGCCTATTGGACTGATGGACAGGGTGCCACGCCCTCTCTAGCCCACTGCAATCACACCATGGTTACTATCAGTGGGTAATATGTAGGGTACTACCAACATAGAGGTTGTAGCCTAGGCAAGTGTGTGTGTGTGTGTGTGTGTGTGCGTGTGTGTGTGTGTGTGTGTGTGTGTGTGTGTGTGTGTGTGTGTGTGTGTGTGTGTGTGCATGAGACATTAGTTGAGAGTATTCTCTGGGTAATACAAGGGTTGCTAACTTTGTTCACCTGGCCTTGATGTCACACGTAGGGTTATGGATTTGCACCCCCAGCCTCTCGGCTATTTCACATCTGTTATCCCTGTACAGTGGACATTGTGACATATACTAGGGCCACCATATAAGAAATATGCAAAACCCACTCCGCAATGAGTCCAGTTGTTAAATACTCACAGCCACCTCCACACATGATACGAATGACAAACACAGACACACACACACACCTGCCATGTCTGGGATCAGTACTCCTACCTAACTAGTTTATTACACTATCACACTATGCAGTTATAGGATGCACCATGGAGATTACTGGAGTACTCTTTCCCCAAAGGTGTATTTCACAGTGAATGACATAAGCAGGATTGCCAAAGTAAGGCATTTGAATTGAATGAGTGTGACTAGCCTAAAAAACATTGTTCCCTACACAGACATAGAAACACACACACCTGCTATGTGTGGGAATAAACCCCCTACCAGAGTTCTATATCACCCTACAGCATTACGCTGTTATTAGATGCACCATGGGGATTAATGGAGTACTCCTTCCCCAAAGGTGTATTTCACAGTGAAAGACATCAGCAAAATTGCCAACATAGGGCATTTGAATTGTAGTGAGTGTGACTAGCCTAAAAAGCATTGCTCCCTACACAGACATAGAAACATATATACAAACATCCACACCTACCATGTGTGGGAATAGTACCCCTACCAGCATTCTATATCACACTACAGCATTATGCTGTGATAGGATGCACCACAGGGATTATTGGAGAACTCCTTTCCCAATTATGTATTTCACAGTGAATGACATCTGGAAGCTTGCCAGTGTAGGACATTTGATTTGCAGTGAGGGTGAATAGCCTAAAAAGCATTGCTCTCTACACAGACAGAGACACACAGTTACCATGTCTTGGATTAAAACTCCTACCTAACTAGTTTATCACACTACAACAGTATGCAGTTATGGGACATGCCATGGAGATCACTGGGCTACAGCTTCCCAAAAGGTGTATTTCACAATGAATGACATCAGCAGCTTTGCCAAAGTAGGGCATTTGAATTGTAGTGGGTGTGACTAGCCTAAAAAGCATTCATCTCTACAGACAGAGACACAGAGTTGCCATGTCTGGGATTAAAACACCTACCTAACTAGTTTATCACAATACAGCAATACGCAGTTATAGGACACGCTACAGAGATTACTGGGCAAATGTTTTCCAAAGGTGTAATTCACAGTGAATGACATCAGCAGCCTTCCCAAAGTAAGGCATTTAAATTGTAGTGGGTGTGACTAGCCTAAAAAGCATTGCCCTCTACACACACACACACACACACACACACACACACACACACACACACACACACACACACACACACTCACACTCACACTCACACACACTTGCCATGTCTGGGACTAGAACACCTACCTAACTAGTTTACCACACTACAGCAGTATGCAGTTATAGGATGCACCCCAGAAATTACTGGGCTACAGCTTTCCAAAAGGTGTATTTCACAGTGAATGACATCAGCAGCCTTGCCAAAGTAGGGGGTTTGAATTGCAGTGGATGTGACATGCCTAAAAAGGCACTGTTCTCTACACAGACAGAGAGACACACTCACACACAGTTGCCATGTTTGGGATTAGGACTATTACCTAACTAGTTTATCACACTACAGCAGAATGCATTTATACGACACGCCACGGAGATTACTAGGCAACAACTTTCCCAAAGGTGTATTTCAAAGTGGATGACCTCAGCAGGCTTGTCATAGTAGGGCTATGGGGAGGGCAGTGTGTGCATGGACCATAACCCATTAATCTAGAGGTTGACACACCACATGCAGGCACACGCAGGGTTATATTCCACAGGTACATGTATATAGCTGCTGGATGACTACTTCCTTGTACAGTCTTGCTGCACAGCTAGCACTAGCACCACATAGTCTGTAATGCTGACAGATACTGGTAGCTAATGTCTACAGTGAGTGACATTTAGATCTCATGTGGTTGTAGCCATTTGGCTGTGTGCTGGGTGGGACAGGCCTCATAATGGATGGCTCCTTGTCCCAGTCACTCTCTTCCACACATCTATGTACATCTACTTTTGGCTTATTATAGTGTGTTGTCCTTGGATATATGTCTGTATTCCTATCCACTATGTGTGCAAAGCATGACTGGTGCATACTGAGGAGTGTCTGCACTAACATCTGCAACTGCCATATATGTATGGTCCACTGTTGTTTACAGGCATGGGCTTCTTTTGTTTAAGTGTGTGAGCCTGCCCAGTATGACCTTTCAGTATGTTGTTGTCTGACATTGCCTTCATTTCTGTAAGTGTGTGAGCATGCCCAGTATGCCCTTCTGTATTGAATGTGTGGATCGATTCCAGGTAGTTTGTACTCCAGTGCAGACCTTTGTGTTGTACACCTACAGGTAGCAAACAGTTTCTGCAGGGTATCCACTGATCATTTGGCAATATGGGGACAAAGTGTGCAGGGGATAGTGTGTACTGTAGGTGATTGTGTCTCACCTGCTTCAGCTACATGGTACTGCTGTTGCTTAGATATTCAGACATGTGTACTGTTATACACTGTAATGTTGTCTGCCCTCATGTACTGTCAGGTGGACATTCCTGCTCACAGTGATGTCTTGGGGGACAAGGGTGATTGCAGCTGTGTGGGGTATTGTGGGCAGACACCTACACATTCATGGTAAGTTATGATATTCTGGAGGGGAAGCTGCAGACACTTGCTGCTGGGTCTGTGTATCCAGTTCAGCACCTTGGTACAGCGCAGGCAGAGGATCCCATACTTGTACATCCATCGACATGACAGTATGGCCTTATATTGCTGTGGCAATACCTCATAGCTGTACAGATTCACACAGGTTATCCAGAGGCAGGGGCCATGAGTCAGGACATTATCCCTATTGTGGTGTATGGGCAGGTATGTAGCCACCCATTTATGTGCTTGAAGCCAGGGATAGTGTGTGCACACAGCTTTGTGTTGGACCTTGCACATTCCATGCTGCCCATGTCCCCCTCCCCCTGTTATTCTATCCTCTTCCATACATTATGCATACATTCTCTGATACTTTCCCCTAAGGTTATCACCCCATCACAGCTGTGTTTTGGTGTTGGTCCACAGTTCATGCAGTGGGACATGGTGGACATGTTACTGTGGTTTATCCACTTGGCCTTGCATATGGCTTATGTGGAGTGTATGTTGTTATTTGGGTGTCCATGACATAACATGCATTGGCAGTACATGTGAGACGCAGGCCCTTTGCAGAGGCCTGTGGGCCATTAGGTGTTGATGCGGGCCAAATGTGGCAGGCCGTTGCATTCTGTCAGTCCTACAGTCTCAGACCGCCATACTGTATATTCCCCTGGGGGGACAGGGTAGGTGTGCTAAGTGTTCATGCCAATCCCTTCTATCAGTCTTGTTCAGGTGGTGTGGATGCTGGCAGGGTGCTTCCTATGGCTACAACACACCTGCATGGGACACCTGCACTGCATGCTGCATTCATTCACTATTGCCATATACTGGTGGGGTCATATTGTACTCACTCCCCATAGCTGGGATACGACCAGAGAGGTACCTGTGGGTGGTGATTGCATGAGCTGGGTGCATGTGTGCTATGGACACTACTTGCATCTGACACACAGAAATGCATTGGGCATTCCAGTTATGCTGGCATGTGCAGGTACATCAGCTGTTTCTCAGTACATCAGTCCTACCTCCTTTGTGATCTGCAAGTGTTCAGGCAGACAACACTGGTATCTCCTACTACAGGACCAGATGTGTAATGTGATGCATACCTGTATGGACAATTTCAAGGGTGTCTCCATTTCACAGTGATACAATATATACTGTATGTCTGGGGTACTTCCCCCTGTGCACTGCTTGTATATCTAGCCCAACAGCCATGCCATGTCAGTCTTTCAGATGGTGACACATATTACCACCATACATTTACAATGGCTTACTGCTAGCATGTGTTATACTGGTGGGTATTGTCTTTGGCACTGCAGTTGTGAAGACTTGTCCCTGTCATCATCAGTAGTGGGCAATGGCCACCAGGTCTTACCTCAACATGCATACATACTGACCACTCTCACACAATATGAAACACACACCAACCTAACACACACATACCTATATATTGTGCAGACGCTACAACCTATCCTGCTACCTTGGCCACCTCTGTGCATCTGTGCACCACTGGTATTGTACCTACACATACATGTTACTACAGTTCTACTTAGGGTTGTGGGTGGGCACACCTGACTGTTACGGCATGTGTACATCGGATTGGGGGGGCACACCAGACTGTTACTACATTTCTAAACAGGTTTGGGGGGGCACACCTGACTGTTTCTACATTCCTACACAGGATTGTGGAAGAGAGGCACACTTGACTGTTACTACATATCTATGCAGAATTGGGGGGCACAGCTGTCTGTTTCTACATTTCTACACAGTGGTTGGGAGGGGGCACACCTAACTGTTACTAAATTTCTATGCTGGATTGGGGGAAGGGGAACACCTGACTGTTTCTACATGTCTACATAGGAGTGGTGGGGCACACCTGATTGTTACTACATTTCTACATAGGATTGTGGGGGGGGGGACACCTGACTGTTTCTGCATTTCTACACAGGATTGGGGGGGGCACACCTGACTATTTCTACATTTCTTCACAGGTTTGGGGGGGCACACCTGACTGTTTCTACATTTCTACACAGGATTGGGTGGCACACCTGACGGTTAATACATTTCTACACAGGATTGGGGGGCACACCTGACACTTGTACACATTTGCTATGACTGCACTGGTATGTCAGGTACTCCATTTCATTCTATATTCTAACTTATCATTCTGACTAGAGGCATATCAGTGTACTACAGGTCTTAGCCTTGATTGACCTACATATTAGTTTTTGACTTCCTACCCTTCAGAACTAAATTCCCACTGCCTGACCTGCTGTAGTCTGTCTGTGTAGGCCTGGGGAGGGGGGTTACCCATAGGCATCATTCAGAGGCCATAGCACAGCCTTTGTTTGTGTTTGTCTACACCTGTCCTGCTGGCTAAGACTGTTGTTGGGCATGTGAACCTCCCTGACTGTCATGTGTGAGTCATATGGACACACATGTGGCCTAGCACATTTCCTGCAGTGGGTTTTGTCACCCTGTGTAGTACTGGCTACTATGGTGACACCAGTATTTGTTACAGATCTCATGGTGCCACCATAGGTGTCTACTATCTGCTGGCATACCATTCAGCCACCCGATTCCCTTGCATGCTTACATCCATACCATAGATACAGGTAACAACACATTCTACTCCATTCAGCAATTGGTAGGTTGAGTGACTTACCTTGTGGGTGTCCCAGGATTGAGGGTGGCGCTGCAGGGCTGCCTATGCTGGATGCACATAGTACACTCCCTACACATGGTTGAGCACAGTTAGTGTTATGTTTGGCATCCCCTTTACTGCATGTGCGAGTCAGAGAGAGGTATCATTCCCTGGGTCCCTCCTGTGTCAGTGTATGTGCTATGCGCTGCCTCTTTGCCAAGACCAGGGCATACTGGGCACACCTCCTTCTGCCTACTGGGGCAGGCTCAGGTTATTTCTCCTCTGAGTCACTCTGTGCCTGTGCAGGCCTTGGCAATGGTGGGGGGCTGTGTGGCCCTGCCCCGTGCTGTTCCTGCTTCAGCTGTTTCCACAGGATCATATTGTGTAGCATGGCACATACCATAACAATTTGAGCACATGTAGCTGGTGAGTACTGCAAGGCTCCACCAGATGTGTCTAGGCACTGGTACCGTGACTTGAGCATCCCAAACACATGCTCTATTATGTCTGGTCTGTGAGTGTGCCTCATTATGGTGTTCTTGTTCAGGTGTGTGTGCATTTCTGATGGGTGTCCTCAGCCACGGCTCCAGTGTATAACCAGCATCCCTCACTAGGTGACTGTAAGTGATGTCTCCATTGGAAAATCTCTGGTACAGCTGCGTCAGATGCCAGATGTGGAAATCATGATAGCTTCCAGGGCAGCCAGCACACACATTCATTATAATGCCCTGGGCATCGCACACAACCTGGCAGTTGATGGAGGGGAGGCCCTTGTGGTTGATGTAGACCCTACCCTGATCACTAGGTGGTGCTTTGATGCATATGTGCGTGCAGTCTATAGCATCCACTACCTCAGGATATTCTGCTATTTGGTGGAAGAGAAGCATATTGCTGGCCATCACTTCACAGGTGTTGAGGAAATATACGTGCTCACTGGCATGTGCTGACATGACATCCAGGAACTGATGGAATACTCTGGATGCTGATGCCTGTGAGATCCCCATGATATCCGCAGTTGAGCTTTGGGAGGTACATGTGGCTAGTATTCCTAGGCCTACACATACCTTGGTATCCACTGGGATGGGTTCCCCTCTGTCAGTTCGGTGTGTCAGGCGTGGCCGGCACAGCTCAACAACTTGCTGTAGGAGGTCTCTGTCCACCCTATAGTGCTCCACTATCTCCAGCTCATGTAGCCCCTAGTAAGTTACCCTGGGTCTGTACACTCTTCTTCATCTCCTCACTGTGGGTTGGTTGACATCCTTCACATCCTCACCACCCTCAGCCTCTTGCACATGTTGTTGTATGATGCCTGCTGCAGCCCCTATCATTTTGTAGTTTTGTTTGTTTAAAGTTCCCCGCTGGTGGTGTAGAGTATGGGAAAAACCAGAGGGGAAGGTGTTTGCATAGTTTATTGTAGTGTTCTGGGCTGGGCTGGTCTGCTGCCTGTGTAACTGGATGTTTCTGATACATTTCACTTGCCAGCTATGCTAGTTCTCCTAGATTACCTTCCTACTACTGTTTTCCCTTCCCATTGCCTTCCTGTTTAAGCCCGGGGTGCATGCCACACAAACACAGTGCTCAAATGTGCACAGAGCTGCTATTTCCTAGTTTAATTTTTTTTTCTTTAAAACACCCGCTTAGGCAATGTAAAGAATGCTAGCCAGCCTCAGACACACATCCTTGCCTAGCTGTGCTAAGCTAGGAGCAAACCTTAGCCACAGGGCTCCAATCCACTTACAGTATGATTAACACCCCCCACCATGATATCAGCTAACTCCTAGGCTTGCACCAAGCTATTCCTGCTCTTACACTGTTGGGTGCTGACTAGCATGCAGGGGAAATCTGGGGTTCACTATCATTCCTCTCATTTGCATAGGATTGCGCTAATGCATGGTTACATGTCTCACACTAAGCCTCCACCTTTAGCAACCACTATTCACTGGCCATGTTGTCTTCTGCCTGCAATTGACTATAATGGCAGTATAGCGATTTTAGTTAGAATGCTTATTTTAGGTTTATTTTTTTATTTTCCCCCCGATCCCATTTGCACATCGCTGCCCTATGCTTAAGCAGATGAGATAAGCTAAAAAAAGTTACTTGGCCATTGGCATGCTTTCTAAATTATATCAAGCCTTTGTTTGGAGCTGTCATGGCTCCATTTTGGAATTTGCAGAAATGTACTCCTTAACTGGTAGAGTACATTTCTACAGATTACACTAGTCCTGCACAGCCGGTTTCCAGCTTCCTTGATTGCAAATTGACCTCATTTGCATGGATTTCTCCTGCAAATAGGGTAATTTGCATACAGGGGCTGAGTCCATGCAGGACTAGTGCAGGAGCGCTCGTGTATGCCCCTACAGGTTATTTCTGGATCGCACAGCAGACATATTGCCTGCTGGAGCTCCTGCACTAATCCTGCATGCCGTGCAAGGCTTGCAGAATCCGGGGGGCTGCCTTTTCCTTTTTGTATTGAATGTATGTTTTTTTCCTCTATTAAAATACTTTGGTGCTCATTTTGATCTATCATTGCACTTACATATACAGGCAACTCATTACACCTGAGTGCACCTCCAGGCGTTTCTGCAGCAACCTCCTACTGCACCGTTAGACATCAAATATTGCTTGTTCATATTAGCATTAATAATTCCAAAACTTTGATACATACAAAGTATCAGGATATTTTATCTTGAAGCATACATGATTGCAAACACAATAGGATTGTTATTTGACCGTTGTCAATGAGTTTTTGTTAGAACTGTAAGGTGATTAACTTCATTTTTTTAAAGGCTCAAGCCACACCCACTGGGAGTTAAAGGTACACACTCAAAAGAGCTATACCGGGGGGAATGAGTTAATAACATTTGAACAGTGTTCTGCCAATATTATACCCATGCCTATCTTCTGTGTACATTTCTTAAAATAGCTATGCCACTAGCTAGTTTCCTTATTCCTGACTGATTCCTCTCACCGCAACATTCTGTGTCCTGCCCTATATCCATATATCATTCCATTCTTTTAGTTTTGCTGCTGTCCCAAATCCAATAATTTTCTATTCTTTCTCCAGAGAGAGAGAGAGAGAGAGAGAGAGAGAGAGAGATTCAATCAGAAACTTTGTTGAATTCCACATAGACCATATGTGCTGCTATTTTCTGTCAGAATTTCTTGTAGCACTCTCATAAAACTGGAACAGACTTAAATGAGAACTCCTTCCGGCCATGACCTCATGCCAAGCGCTGTGATGGAGGAGACTGTAACAATCCAGAAATGCTGCTAAGCTTTCTCTGAGGATTCTGTCCATGATTTTTGTCTGCCATTTTTGTTAATAGGCCTGTATTTATTTATTTATTTATCTATTTATTTTATTTTACATTTGTTGACCAGGCTATTCCAACTGGATATATGTCCATTTTCAGCAGAGGCCCGGCGAGAAAAGCTCCAACAATAGACATTGACTATACATTACATTTATACATGTAAGATACAAGTATTGACTTCATTAGAAAATACACAAGATTGACATGTACAATGACATAATGTCTGACATTTTAAAACATACAGAGTTCATGGGCTATCAGAAACATTCAAACATAGTACAGCATAAGGTATCCTTGAACCTAGGGATATAGGAGACAGTTAGTTAGGGTAAGTGCAGGGACATAGCCAGCATGTTTTGAAGTACTGTTTAAGGTTATTTTTGAATAGGGTTATGGAAGAAATCAAAGTAAAATCAATAGGCATCGAGTTCTAGTTTTTGCCAACGGAATTAGAGAACAAGGAGTCACTGGCTGTGTTGTTGGTTTTAACTATTTGTACTAGAAGCCTGTTGGATGAACATAGGGTCTTAAGGTTGTTGTATGGGGTGATACGGTTCCTAAGTATGGGAGTGTTATCAGGTTGGTAAAGTATTTTATGTGCAATTATAATTTGATTGTATTGTAGTTGGTTGGGCAATTCTAACCATCCTAACTGGTTCAAGTTATGACAGTGGTGAGTTCTGTATGCGGCTCCTGTGGCAAATCTAGCAAAGTTATTATAGGAGCTTGCCAGTTTGTTAATGTTGTTTTTACTCAAGTTTGTAAATATGGGGGAGGCATAAAGGAGGGTAGAGAGTAAGTGGGTACGGGCAATAACAGTCCTAGCTAGAAGTGTAAGGAAGGGCTTAATACTGTATAGTAAGCCAAGTGTTTTATTGACTGTTTTTATAGTATGGTTAATATGTAGATCAAATTTCAGGTTATCAATCAATACCCCTAATAGTTTGGCGGAGGGATCAGGAGATATGATGGTGACACTGTATGACTTAACAGTAAAGGTAAGCGGGAAGGACCTATGGGTAGGAGAGAATAGTAGTAATTTTGATTTTTTAGGATTCAATATGAGTTGACGGTTAAGGAGCCAGTTTTCAACTATGTTGAACACTTTTTGGGTTAAGGTCTGAAGATCAGAAGGGGAAGTAGTTGATCAAATTAATGTGGAATCGTCTGCATATTGAATGCAGGTAGCATGTGGAATGACTAAGTGCAGGTCATTAATAAAGATTGAAAATAGGAGAGGTCCTAATATGGAAACTAGCGGAACACCAAGGGTAATGGGAAGATGGCTTGATATCTTGGTTTGCCAAAGGACAGCCTGTTTCTATCATTTAGGTAAGATTGGAACCATTGTATAGCTAGATTATCTAGAGAAAAGGATCTAAGTATGTTTATGAGGAGTTGATGGTTTACCATGTCAAAGGCTGTGGAGAGACCAATAAAGAGGGCTGAGGAAAGAATGTTATTATTGCGATTTTTTTAATGAGGGCAGAGGTGGTGCTATGAAATGGACTAAAACCATGTTGAGAGTTGGCGAGTAAGTTGTGTTGGATAAGATAGCTCAGCAGTTGTCTATGTATACATTTCTCCATGATTTTAGCCAGGGGTGATAATATGGCTATGGTTCTATAATTTGATAATTCAATATAGTTACCACCTTTATGCAGAAGGATAATATGAGATATCTTCCAGCTTGAGGGGATGGAATCTTCAGTTATAGTTCTGTTAATCAGGATGGAGATGGGATAGGCTATGGCATCTGCAGCTTTTTGCAGATATTCTGCCAGTAAGATATCAGCAGAGAGGGTGGTTGGTTTAAGTTTCTTAATAAGGGTTCAAACAAGGGATATGGGAACAGACTGGAGGTGAAAAGAGGGCTGAGAGCTCGGTGTAAAAGTAATAGGACTTAAGCCATCAGGGGATAGCTGGTTGGCTAGAGATTGGAGGGTTTCAGTAAAGAAACTGTTAAAGGTACTGGTAACTTCTTCTGGACTATTGTGATTAGTGCTTTAGGGGGTTGGAGTGGTGGATTCTCCTGGGTGCAGTAGTTTATTGATACCTGCCCAGAACTTTTTAGATTTGTTTTGGTGGGTTTGCTGTAGTTGGTAGTAATAGTTTTTTTTATCTGACAGAATGGATTTTTTTTGTGTCATTCCTTAGTTGTCTATATTTTCCACTCACAATTTTACTTTTGCCTAACCAATATCAAGCTACAATAAATTAACACATTGGTAGCCTTCAGGAAATAAAATGCAATTTTTACTAAAAATGATAAAACTTAGAACTAGCACCTCATCTCACCACTTTCAACATGTTCTAAGAAATACTCCAAAAGTCAGACTTACATGATGCTTTGATACCATGGGAAACAATCAGATATTACTTACATCAAATAAGCAATTAAGTCATTTCATATATTATTAAACAATTCAACATACATTGTATACAACATATATGTATACAGTTGTAAGTAAATAAATTAATATATATACTACCTTAAAAATGTCTCATAATTATTCCATTGTTTAAGCCTTTTGGTTGCAAAGTTTCATATGAAAATATTAACCATATTTCCTGTCTCAGACATCTAAATATAAATCTCCATTGTAACAAAAAAACATAATAAAGAACTTCAACAACTTGGGATTTTGATTATGTTTCTGTTTAATATGGATTAAGACAGGGCTGGATGGAGATACATTCTTAAAATCTTTAATGTGCTTCTGTACCCTAACTCTGACCTGCCAAATAATCTGCCATATAACACAGAGGTCACAATGACACTTGAAGTCATGTACCCAAGCCTTCTCATAGCAATCCCAAATCTGGGGTGATTTTAAATGTTGACTATTAATAACAGGATGCAGGGTAAAATCTGTATATTTATAAATTGAACATCCTCTATGTTTCATTACTATATGTCTATTATCAGCCATTCTGTCAAATGTGGCCTAATGCGCCACTCTAGCCATAATATTTGGGGAATTCCTGTAGGATACATTAAGACCATTGTTTAAAATACTCAGCAAGAATAATACCACATGTAACTATGTGTCAGTGTTTGTAAAGATACTGAAAACATGTGCTACAATGGGGGTATATCAAGTGAAAAAATAAATATCCTCTTTTCCCGACTCCCTCTTAGCCTTCATTCCCCATAATTTCCATCTACCATTATTAATAAGTTTCTCTTGGGCTTTTTGTATGGAAAATTGTAAGGTATTATCTTCATTAACTCCATTACTTACCTTCTGTACTATATGCTGGGCAACTTACTGAAAATCCTTCTCTTCTGAGCATAGACTACTTGCCTGTATAAACTCTTCATGTGAATGAAGTTCATTCCCTTACTGGTCTTCTTCTCTACACAATTCCTTTTTGTTATATATTTCATTACATTCCTCACACTCTTCTTCTGTACTCACTTCATTAATATTTCATTTCAAATTACCATCCTCCCCCAGTTCCTTACTATTAGAGATTAAATAACCTTTCTCCAAAAATGTATCTTATCTGCCCATATCTTTACTATAACACATTAAATTAACTTCCTCTAACACTTTGTCTTCTTTGCACAGTTCCTAACCATTTCACATTAAATTACCTTCCCCTCACACTTCTTCTTCTCTGCACAGTTCCTTACTATTTCACATTAAATTACCTTCCTCCCAAACTTACTATTTTCTATACAATTCCTTAATATTTAACATTAAATTTCCTTCTTCACACATGTCTTCTCTGCAGTTTCTTACTATTTCACATTAAATTTCCTTCCTCTCAGACTTCCTCTTCTCTATACAATTCCTTACTATTTCACATTAAATTACCTTTCTCTCACAATTCTTCAATGCACACTTCCTTACTATCATACATTACATAACCTTCCTCCAAAAATTCCTCTTCTCTGCAGAGTGCCTTACAATTACACATTAAATAACTTTGTTTCCACACCTCCTTTGAAGCTGTGCAGAATGATTAACATGCACAGTGCAGGTGCAAGGCAGAATGGTGGCTTAATTCTAAGATCTCGGCTTAATAATTCCAACAGCTAGAGTTCAATCCTGACCATCCATCACTTTCTTTGTGGAGTTTAGGATAGTGTCTCTAGCTTCATGACAGTTACACTAATCATCTGTGATCATCTCATATAAGTGTGATCCCAAATTACTGAAACATCCTGAATATGAACAGCATTCAGGAAAGAAAAGTACTAAAGAATGAGTACCCACTCACATTCCTAGTTCTTTATTTCAATTACAAAGGAAATTTAACTGTCAAGTGAAAAATTGGACAGTCAGACACTAGTAATTGCATAAATTAATGTTGATTACTAGTGCGTTGTAGGCAAGCCTGGCAAGTGGCAACCATCGTCTCCATATCTGATTGAGTTTTCTTCTTGTACTCTGCTGTTCTCCTACATCCCAAAAATATGTAACTTGATTGGCTCCACTAAATTGTTCATATGTTACATTTATTCTTGGTCTTGTGGCCTGGATAATGGCCGAAAAGAATTAGAAAAGGACCAATTTATTTACCTACTTAAATAAATTAAATTTAAATTAAAAAAATCATGTGTTGATTCTCGTCCCCGAGGTTTGATAAAAATTATCTTCAAAGGATCCCTTTGATTACCCAGTTAAAATAAATAAATAAATAAATAAGTACATATCAAACAAATAAATAAACAAACAAACAAGGGGGAAAAAAAAACCTTTTCCATTAAAGCAGCTCAAAAAGTGATGGAAATTTCCAGACAACATAACACAAGGATGTTGGCTTTTAATTTCTATACAGGAAATAAAAAAATACATATAGGGAACAAGACCTTTAACAACTCCCTGATACTTGTGTGTGTGTGTGTGTGTGTGTGTGTATATATATATATATATATATATATATATATATATGCTGTTCATGCACTGAGCAATAATCTCACTGCATGCAAAAATTGAAATTGACAAACCCAAAGACAACAGTGTTTATGCACCCCCACACTCCCCACTAATTATATATATTCTAAATCTAAAACTGTACAGTCTCCAGAGCAAAGGAATATTCCACTACCTGGGGATTGCCAGTCAGACACACCTGTTGACCTACTGTTTAGGCAATCAAATTGCGGTGATTAAAGACATGTCAAAGTACTATTCAACCAAAGGAACATTACCCATTTAACTATATATATATATATATATATATATATATATATATATATATATATATATATATATATATATAGGTTCATAGGTTAGTACTAGGCTAACTGCCCTTGTGGGCAATTTTACACCTATTCAGTTATCCCATTGAGAATCAAACCCTGCACCTTGTGTCTGCAAGGTAAACACCTTAACCATTATGCCATCCTCCCACCCCGCTAACTCTAAAACTGTATATATATGTGTGTGTGTGTATGTGTGGTTCCCTATCAGAAGGACAAAAGCTCACAAAACTGAATGTCAACAGACCGAACTAGGAACATGGAAAACCTTAAGGTCAAATAGCAAAGCCCTGATTGTGTGGGACCATGGTACAGTAGGCATTGGGCATTTGCTCCTTTCCCCTCCTCCCCCTGCTTTCCCCAATGTAGTGAACTCTCGGAGCTTGTATATATAATTATCAGTGGATATGGAGGCACAGGAAGAGATTTCCATTGCAAAAAGACAGATGTTGTGGGTATTTTTTTTTTACCTTTCATGTTTTTGATGTTGCTGTTCAGTCTTTTGATGTTCGCTCTTGTGAGCCTTCATCCTTCTAATATGATGATGATTAGTGGACCTGCAAAAAAAGGAAGAACATCTGTACTGTGCAAAGCCACTTCTCTATTTTTATGAAGCCATATCACACCTTTAGAATCCTTTCCAGGTGATACCAAGGATCATTGAGGAATACCTCACAACAAACAAGTAGTGATGTACTGAGAATCAGACAAAATTATGTGTTTCCAAATATTTTCTTTCTTAGTTCTTCTGATTCTGCAGTCCTAGCTACTTCTGTTAAAATATATTGCACATAATTTTACACTGTCCTCAGTGGCTGGTGTTATTGCTCAGTTGTCTGTTTATGTGCATTGAAGAATTATCATTCCTTCCAGTTCATCTCATCACATTGTTGCACTTATAGTGTATGCTGGCCTGTCATGTTTATGCCATTACTGTTTTATATTTGCTCCATAAAATGTTTTCTCTTTCTCTCTCTCTCTCACACCTTATACAGGCTTCCAGATAATGCTGACCAGTGTATCTTGTCACCTCTCTGACCACATCAAAAAATAAGCTTGATGGGCCTAGCATGCTTATCTTTTTGTCAATGCATAAACACATAATAAAATAAATAAATAGAACCTGACAGATTAAATTAACCAGCCAAACACATCAACAATGGTTTATCTACTACCCATTGAAAAATAGCTTCTTGTCTCTTCATTAATCAAAAGTTAATATTAAAAATGCGGAACCAAAAAGCATAAAAAATAAAAAAAAATCTTTTTTATAGGGGTACACTGCCTAAATTATACATACCAACTCTACATTCACACCAGAGAGCAGCAAATGACAAAAACTCTAGTAAAGTGCCGCACCAACTCATATACAATACAATACAATACACTCAGTACAGATCACAAATCTACAAGTGACGATACCATGTGAAACTGCTTGCAACTTAGCTTGTCAGGTAACAGCTTGGTAGCAGATGTTCTGTTTTATAAGGTAGACAACACAGCTGCCATAGGAGTGAAATCATGTACTGAGGAAATAGATCTACTCATTGTATTCCAAGTAACAGCCGCAGGTCGTCATTCGGATGAGTCCATACAATGTAGTGCAACAGTCCATATATTCAAGAATGTCAGTAAACTTTTTGAAAGCATAACAGGAAAAACTATGAAAACACCTTTGCTCTCTAATACTGTATTTTTATTGAATCTATTTTGTAAATTTAACAAAAGTAGGTCAACAAAAATACATAAAAAATTGATCCAAAAGGGTTTCTGCTAATTCAGTAAAAATGTAAAACATGAAAAATAAATAAATAAAAATAATAATACAAACAGCATGTTTAGCAGGGAGTAATCCCCCTGCACTCCACACCCCCCTGCTATTTATATATACCAACTCAAAAGATCGTATAACATTTCGGAAAAGGAGCATCTGCCTATTCACACTAAATGCCTATCTCAAACATTTGAGCAAATGTGATTCAACAGTAACTGTTTTCAACAAAACAATCTTTGAAAAAAA
>NC_056733.1:1126805923-1126940923 GCF_019279795.1 Protopterus annectens
TAAAACCAACCCCAAAAAAATTCTAGAACAGTATCTCCTCACTCCTCCAACCTGGCAGAAAAGATAACCCCTGCCCTGACCCCACCTCATCTGACCATGTCCTAGTCACTCAATTCAATTTCTTTTTTACTGACTCAATAGCCAAACTCACCTCATCATTCCCTAATAATACATCTACTCACACCTTACCCAATACATCTAATCCTATCCCTCCATCCTCCAATTATACTCATCTCCCTCCTTTTTCTCTCAAGCCTATTTCTACACATATCATTAAAAAACTCCTACTAAAACTAAAACCCAGTTCTAATGCCCCTGACAACATGCCATCTAACTCCCTCAAACTAGCTGCTGATGGCATAGCACTACCTATCTGCATCCTAATAAATCGTTCTATCCAAGAATCCCATGTAGTCCTCCTTTGGAAAAAAGCCTTCATCATTCCCCTCCAAAAAGGGGGAAGCAATTCTGCAGTTTCCAATTTCCGCCCAATAGCTATTCTGTCTCCTATCTCAAAAATTCTCGAAAAATGTATCCATCAACAACTCCTACCCTACCTGTTAGACAATCAACTAATGACCCCTACTCAACATGGTTTCAGACCTGGTCACAGCACCACTACTGCCTTACTCACCTTTCTTGAAATCGTTAACTCTGCTCGTGATTCCGGCAACATAGTATCTACCCTCCTTCGTGGCTTATCTAAGGCCTTCAATACTGTATCTCACAAACTCCTCTTGACCAAGCTCTCTCATCTCAACCTATCCTCTTTCTCCATCAACTGGTTCACCAGCTACCTCTCAGATAGAGAACAAGCCATAAAGTGGAATAATTCTACTTTTTCCTTCATCCACACTCCAACTGATGTCCCACAAAGCTCAATACTGGGCCGCTTACTATTCACCATTTTTATCAATGACTTCTATCAGAATATCCCCAATGCAAAAATTGTCCAATATGCAAATGACTCTACCATCATCTGCTCCGCTAATTCTTTCCCTAAACTTATGAATCTAACCCAAGACCCCTTTTCCTGCACCGAAAATTGGATGCTAGATAACCATTTAGCTCTCAATCCATCTAAATCCAAAATTATGGTATTCACCCCCTTCAGGCTCACCACAATTAACAAAGCATCCTTCTCTATTGTCAGCCAAAACAAGATGTCTATAGAAATTGTTCCCTATAATAAGCTATCAGGAGTCCTTATTGATAATCAATTAAAATTTGACGCACACCTACAAACTAATATTAAAAAAACTCATCAGAAGCTTGGAATGCTATATTGGCACAACCACTACCTTACTCCCTCAACCAAATAACTACTATCCACCACATACCTCATTCTCTCACTCCTATATGGAGCCCCTCTCCTTACAAATCTTCAATCTACCCTTAAATCTAAACTATCTTCCTGCTACAATAACATTTCTAAGTTTGCCACTGGATCCAAATCCTCCACTCATCACTGTGACTCTCACCATTCCATAAATTGGTTGGAACTTCCCAACTACCTGACATATATTCAAGTCACAAATGCACATAAGCTTATTTTCAAACCCTCTAACTGTCCTTCCCTCTCCCCCACCCTAAAACTGCACCAGCCACATAGATTACTCAGATCCAACAATCAATATCTCCTCGAAGTTTACATACCCATACGTACTCCAGGACAACTCTTACTATCTTTCTCCCTTGCCAGATCCTAGAATTTGCTTCCCCCCCACATTAGAACTACCCATAATCCCTCCACCTTCAAGTGCTTACTTGACTTTCATCTCTCCACTCTCTGGGAATGCTCCTGCTCTCACCCCACCTGATGCTTTCCTCCCCCTTCATGTTTCCTATCCCAATCTCAGCCAAAGAACCCCCAATAAATCTGTTGAATTTACATTCTTGTTTCAGTGTTACATTTATATGAGCTCATAAATATTGTGCATTACTTGTGATGATTAATTCTCTTGTAAATATTGTTATCACTTGTAATTTTTTTTCTTTGTTTTTGTTTCTTTTGTTTTTGTAAATATTGCAAATACTCATTACTGGAGCTTTTTTCCCTGGGCCTCCACTGAAAATGGGCTCAACATGGCTCAATGGACTTTCCCGGTTAACAAACTGCAAATAAATAAATAAAAATAAATAAAGTGATTCCATTCTCCTGGTAGCACTATTGATGTACTGTAGCCATATGCCTAAGCTTGCCTTCGAACAGGTTACTTAGTAGCTATTTGTAGTTTTTTTCATTGTATTTTACTAATTAACCATGATCTAATAATTATAACTGTAAAGTATGACTCTGCTAACGTCCTTTTTTGAGAAGCATTGCTGCTGTCCACCTGCTGACTGTTTCTTAAATGGATTTGCTAGTTCCTATGATGTCATCATTTTTGAATGTATGTATATATAGACCTTTGTTGACACTATAAGCTACATTATCCACAGCAACAGAGAGAGCAGAAAAGAAGAGGTAACCCTGATCAACTGATCACAGTTGACTAATTTGAATGTATTTTCTCCTGGAGAGATGTGGGAAAACTGCTACAAATCTACTTAAAGAAGCTTGACTATTTTCTTTGGTTTGATTCCCAACAATGACCAAGCATTCTGTTGTATCCTTTCAATGCAATGCTAAAACTAAGATCTCATATGCCTAAGTTGATGATAAGTAGATGGTAATAATCTAATGGACTTACTGAAAAGAATAGTAAAATATACTTTGGCTTGTATAAATATCATGATGTGTCTTGCCTGAGGGGATAATGGTGATTCATGGAAGGCAGTATTGTCTGAGTATTGCATTATCAAACTGAATTTATCAAGAACTGTCTTATCATGAGTAATAAGTATGCCAGGACAGATGTCACTCAAGGTTAGCGATAAGGAAGTACTTGCCTACAGAAGAGGTTGTATGACTCGAAAGTTAGTATGGTAGTGCAGGGGGGTTGGGGGTACAATGAAACTTGCTTCCCTGCAGTTTTAGTAACTGTGTATTACCATCTTTTGTTACATTGTAACACTAAATGATACTGTTATCAAGAAGACACCACATACACTCTCCAGAGAATGAGCCATAGCCCTAGTGACTTTAACCCAAATAACTAAATAAGCAAATGTAATAACCAGTGGATTGATTCCTTGCTGCTAAAATGCTGTAACTGTTTCCTTCAAGGCCCTTTCTTGTTTGATCACCAATTGGTAAGTTCCCAAGAGAAAGGAACTTTTGAAAGTATTTCAAGCCATTCTCACCTGTCTGAATTACAAGATGTGGGTACAATACACAATGCTAGAGGACACAATAAGATAAGACAGAGAATTCTGATCTACTGACTACTACGTCTTAATTCCAAACTATTTTTTCTGTAAAGGATGCCTAGGAAGACAACTCCAAAAGTATGGATTTGCTGGGAAAAGGCATTTTTTTCTGAGAGGAAAAAATATTGTATGTGGCTTTCTGTTCTGCTGCTAGCCTGCTACAGTTATTGCCTGAGATGTTCTTACTGAGTTAATAAGTTCTCTAGACAGCAAGCATTTAACATACATACATACTTGCACAAATAAATAAATACATGACTGAATGAATGAATACATATGTACATACATGTGTACTAAATAAATAAGTAGAATTTGACAGATTAGAGGAACCATCCAAATAAATCACAGATTAAAAAGCTACAGATCATAACAACACTTGGAATTGAAATAGTCCAGCTTTAACTTTTACCCCCCCCCCCCAGCTTGCAACCTAGTAGATTATTTATTTGTGCCTTCAGTTATATTCAAATTCTGCAAGTCTGTTGTTTTTTTAACAGATTTCAGAGTCTAAGCAAGTAGAATACAACTTAACAGAGGGTCATTCTGCCCATCATCAGTCTGTTATCTCCATTTATCTGCTTTTCACTACTCTGGATAAACTGCATTATTTTCAGTTTGAGGGCTCATGTTGTATGATACACATTTTTATATATTTTCACTATATGCTACAATTAGTGCACCCGCCTAAAGAAATGTGTTTGACCGTACAGTAATATGTACCTTCTGCCTTCAGATTTCAGTGACTGCAGCTAAGAATTGCAAAGAGATATTCTGTATCCTATTAAAGTGAAACATAGTAGACTGACAAAGAAACATTAGTAATTCCATTGTTAAAATAACTGTTCAGGAAAACAGATGTGATTTTATTACTTTGGTAAAGACTGAAGATCCTTATCCCAAAACTTCTTCTTCTTTCGGCTTTTTCCCAGTTAGGGGTCACCACAGCGGATCACCTGTCTGCTCATGATTGGCAGTGAAGTTTTACAGTGTTGAGTTGCCAGCCTGGCACCCAACCTTCCACAGAAGGCACACGCACAAACACACTCACACCTAGGGCCAATTTAGAGTGTCCAATCCACCTACAGCATCTCTTTGGGATGTGGGAGGAAACCGGAGCACCCGGAGAAAACCCACATGACCACAGGGAGGACATGCATACTCCACACAGAAGGCACCCCAGCCGAGGATCGAACCAGAGAACCTCTTGCTGTGAGGTGGCAATGGTAACCACTGCACCACTGTGGCCGCCCATCCTTATCCCAAAACTACTGCAAAAAAAAACATGAATGTATCAACAAAGGGGCACCCAAGGTTATAAAAATGGATATGCATTCCATGAAAAAGTAACAGCCTCAGGAGGATTAAGGCTCTAAGCTGTTTATTTATTTATTTTATTTGACATTTGTTTTTTGGGAAATTCTGATTGGGATAATATTCCATTTTCAGCAGAGGTTCAGGGAGAAACACTCCATGTTGACATAATGTGGTTACTGTTAAATAAAGTTAAGACAGAAGAACAACATATTAACTAAGTAAAGAAATCACAACTTCATGTCATACAGTGTATACTTATACATACATGGGGCAAATATTTGGACAGATATAGCAGACTGAGAAATGAACATTGTTAGTCGTTAAAGAAGTCACAGTTTGCAGTTCAAGGACATAACATTAACACACTGAGTACACATTTTGGAACAGAGATGACTAGCTAACATAGCCTAAGCAAAACTGTATTTGTCCTCGATCAGTTAATTTATTTATTTATTTTAGACTTATTGATGATTTGTTAACCGGGTTAGTCCAACTGAGCCAGGAGCCCATTTTCAGTGGAGACCTGAGGGGAAAACCTCCAGAAAATGTACAATCTTACAAAAGATAAACAACAAATGCATAAGATATGTTTACTACAGGTTACAGCTCTGTAAATATTAAAGCAGTGAAAATAAATTTGGAAAAGGACTGCACTCTCAGTATTTAGCCAAAGAGACATAGCATTAGGAAGACTTTTTTTTTTTAATTAAATATAGGAAGAGCAGAGTAGAATTACATGATGGAATGAAGTGAACAGAAAAAAGGTGATATATCAAAGCGGAATAAGAGTTGCATAAGTAAGAAGAAAATAGTTATCAAGTGGGGCTTTGACATGGGCAGGATCAGGTATTTTGCAGACAGTGTTTAAGTTCTTGTTTAAACAGGAGCTTTTAGGGGATGCTTCTTATACTGAGAGGAAGTGTGTTCCAAGCATGAGCTGCAGAGTATTTATAGGGGGACTTTCCAATATTTTTGTTGGGTTTGTTGATAACCAGGAAGTGTTTGTCAATTGTACGAAGATAACAAGGGGGGGTTACAGTAAGATACTAGATTAGAGATGGAGGGGCAGGAAGATGGATCATTCAGGATAGAGTATGTAATGTGTAATTGAAGAAGTAGTTGTTCAGAGAATTCAGGTCATTGAAGTGTCCTAACGGCGAGGCAGTGATGGGATCTGTAAAGGCGATTAGAGTCAAATCTGGCTATTTTATTATATGTTTGCTCTAGTTTGGATAGTAGTGCTGATTGAACATTAGTAAGGACAGGAGCTGCGTACAGTAGGGAGGGCAAAAGGAGAGACTGAGCTAGGGAGGCTTTAGAGGAAGGTTTAAGAAATTCTTGATCGCAATGGAGTAGACCAAGTTTCTTGTGGATTTTTTTTTTTTTTTTTTTTATAGATTGTTAGATATGCATGTCAAATTTTAGTTTGTCATAGATAATGACACCAAGTAGTTTGGTATGGGGTTCAGGTATAATTAAGGTGTTGTTAAGGGAGGTGATAGAGAAGGAAGGTTTGTAATGTGTGAGTGTTCTAGGTAAGAAGAGAAGGAGTTTAGTTTTTTTAGGATTTAGTACAAAATGATTTTCTGCTTGCCAGGTTTTGACTGATGAGAATGTGTCTTGAGTGAGAGCTAAGAGTTCAGGAATGCTATGGGCAGTGATGATAAGAGTGGTATCATTGGCATATTGTAGAAGTGTTGAGAGGTTACTAGCAGAATGCAGTTTGTTAGTGAAAATATTCAACAGGAGGGACCCCAAGATAGATCCTTGAGGAACACCAGTGTTGACTGGAAGGAAGGGGGAGAGGACAGTTTGCTAGTGAATGGCTTGTTGCCTGCTGGATAGGTACCTAGAAAACCAGTTTACAGAGGAGGTAGAGAGATGAAGGTCAGAAAGTTTAGTTAGAAGTTTAGAGTGAGAGACAGTGTCAAAGGCCATAGAGAGTTTGAAAAATAAACAGGAGACACCTCTGACATGGGCCTCTGTTACTGTTTGGGTGAAAGAAAGTAGTGCAGTGGAAGTGCTAAAGCCATGTTGGGTGGGAGTTACAAGGTTATTATCAAGCAGGTGTTTGAGTAACTGAGTGTGGACACACTTTTCCAGAATTTTGGATACGAGGGACAGGATAGCAATGGATCTAGAGTTAGAAGGATAGGTAGAGTTTCCACTTTTGTGACGAGGAATCATGTAGAAGTATTTCTATGTATCTGAGACACGGGCTTCAGTAATGGAATGATTTATAAGTAAAGAGACAGGGTAGGCAATAGATTCAGCAGTGACTTTAAGAAAATAGGACAGTAGTTTATCATTGGAGGGGGAGCCAGGCTTAAGTTTGTTTAGGAGAGATTTAATGATGGTGGTGAGGACTGGTTGGAAAGAGAAGGTATTGGAGGGAGTTATATTGGGAGGTGAAGGAAGGGTAGAGGAAGTAGCACTATTTTGTGTACGTTTTTGGATTGTTTCTATAAAATAGTTGTTTAGAAGAGTGGCAGTTTCAGTAGCTGTGTTATGGGGGAAGGGATTGGGAATTGTAGAGTGGCCAGGGTAAAGAAGATTATTAATGGTAGTCCAGACTTTTTTTTGGATTTCTATGTGGGCTACATTGGTTGACACAGAAAAAGATTTTCTTATCCTTGCTGACTAGTTTTTTAGACATGTTTCTAAGCTCTTTGTATCTTTGAAGTAGGTGAGGGGATTTATTTTTAATCCAGGATTTCCAGACACTGTCGTTCATGCATAATGGAGTGGATATGTTTTGTAAGCCAGGGGCAAAGTTAGATTTTATTCTGATCTTTCTGGAAGGTGCCATGGAGTTGAGTATGTCAAGAAATATCTTGTTGAAAGATGTTAGAGCCTCAATAGGAGGGAGGTGATATAGGAAGGACCATTTAATGTTAGACAATTTGGAGTTAAATGTTTCTAGATTTCGAGTTAAATGCATCTAGATCAAAATGAGTAAGATTGCGACATTCCCTGTATAGGTGGTCTTTGGGAGGATGTTGGGAGAATCTATGGATATAGGTAAAGAATGGTCACTTAAAGAGTTAGTAAATATGCTAGGGTTATGATAAAGGTTGGGATCTGAAATAAGGATCCAGTCTAGGATAGGTCCAGAAGTGGAGTTTTTGTTAGTCCGAGTAGAGGAGGATATGAGTTGGTGGAAGCCATGAAGATTGAGACTGAGACTAGGAGATGTGGTAGAAAGTTTAGACCAGTCTAAGTTAACATCACCAAGTATAATGGTTTTGTATGGAGCATACTGAGTGAGCCAAGAGAGAGAAAGTTCTCAAGGACAGGAATATTATCCCCGGGAGGTATATAAATAGAGGCTATGGCAAATTTTTGTGAGGGTTTAGGTGACAGTTTACAATAAGAATTTCTGCAGGTACAAAGCTAGGTACAGAAATTGAAAGTGGAGAGAGATTAAGTTTTTCAGAGTAGAGGATGCCATCCCCTCTACCCCCTTTTATTAGTTCTATCAGAGTGAAATATGTTATATTCTGGAGGCACAATTTCTGTGTTAGAGATATGTGGTTTTAACCAGCTTTCTGACAGGGTTAAGATATGGGGGGAAGTGTTAGTAATCCACAAGTGCAGTTCTGTTATTATATTCACAAGGCTTTGAATATTTACAGAGAAGATATTTAATGATTTAGGAGAAAATGTGATGGCATGGGGAGGTAACTGAGGGAGTGAGGTATGAGGTGTGTATTTGTGAGAGGTAGAGGCAGATGGTCCAGGGTTGGGATAGATGTCCCCATCTCGGAGAAGTGTATCAAAGAAAGTAAGAATATACATGAGTAGGTTCAAAGTTGCAGGATTTCTTGATTTCAGAGTAGTGAAGAGACATGTACTTGGAAATGTGTTAATCTTGAAGAGGTCAGAAGGCGAGATAAGAAAGAGAGATGGAGAGATTAGTTGTGAGTAAAGGATGTTGTGGGCGATGTGACTGAAAGGGAGAGTAAGGGAAGTTGTTTGATAGCTGAGTGATGTATGGTATAAGGTTGACAGTGAAAGGAAGAAGAGAAAGGTGGCAGAAAGATAAAGAGGCAACATGTTGAAAGACAGAGCATGAGAAAGAAGAGTGAGAAGTTGAGAGGTTGAAGGTCATTTTTACTAGTAGAGGATACTGAAGGGAATGGGGGGCTACTTATAAGAAGTAAGTGAGCAGGAGCTAGGGGTATGGTAGGCGGATAAGGGGAGGGGCAGAAGTAAGTAGTAGAGGAGCTGGAGGTATGCTAGGCGGATAAGGGAGGGGCAGAAGTAAGTAGTATGACTAGAGGGGAGGAGAGTGTGGTGGGAGTGGAAACAGCAGAGAGGAGTTGTTAATTGAAGGGGGTGGATGATGGTTGGAGGGTAGGGGTTTATTTATTTTATTTTATTTAACATTTGTTTACTGTGAATGTCCGACTTGGAACAAAGCTAATTTTCAGTGGAGACCCAGGGAGAAATGCTCCAGATGCATGTCTTTGTAACTTAATGAACTGTTATGTGTAATTCAGGGTAGAGGTCTTGATTCTTTCAACTCCATTTGCCTACTGTGTGACATTGAGTAAGTCACTTGATTAGATAATTTCATCTCTAAATAGGGATACTTGTATCCATTTGGCTTAACTAGTTAACGAATGAATTTTAAAAAGTGCAGCCATCTGGAAAATTTTGTAGAAGAATTCAGCAAAGAATCAAAGCACATAGTATCAGTACTAATTCTGACTTCAAATATTTTTGGAGAGGGATTTAGTAAACTTTCTACTCTAATCACGTGTCTGACAGTATTGTATACTGATATTCATTTTTGTTGTTAAAGATGATTGTATAACTGCACAGTGGGAGTTGCTGTGCTAATACATTTAAATATCACTCTCTAAAAGTCACAGCAACTACTAAGAAGTTTGGTATGATGGCACAAAATGAAATAGCTATATCTCAATATATTAAACCTTTTTAGTTAGGATTCTCCCTTACCCACATGCTTCCTATATTTGTGTGTGTGTTGTGTGTCTGCATGTAATATATATATATATATATATATATATATATATATATATATATATATATATATATATAGTTGTGTCTTATATATATTGTTGTGTCTTTTGGCTTTTCCCGGTTAGGGGTCGCCACAGCAGAACTCTGGTCCGCTCATGATTGGCAGTATATTTTTACATGCTGGCTTGCCGGGCCTAATGCACAACCTTCAATGAAGGAACGCCCATTCACGCATGTCACCACACAGAAGACGCTCTAACTGAGAATCGAACGGGCAACGTCTAACTGTGAGACGACAACGCTACCGCAGCACCACCACCGCAGTATACATATATATATATATATATATATATATATATATATATATATATATATATATATATATATCGGCACAGACTGTCTAAAGGTTAGCTAACACTAAGACTATGAGACTGAAAACCTTATGGATATGGTGGAAAATAATGAGCTGAGCCTCTTTTCATTAATAGAAATAAAAAATAAAAAAGATATTTGAGCACTTTTGTTCATTGTGTAAAAAGTTACATTGTCGAACTTCTTCAGAAATACAAGTTAACTTACAGAGTGCTAGTTTTTATAAACACAATTGCAACTGGATGTTTGGGGGGTGGGTTGTATCCTGCCCTATCTGACCAATTGTGGGTTGCTGTCTCTGAAGGAATGAGACTTTGTCCAGTACTAGAAAGAGAAATTTCTTACATTGTGGGCTGGCTAGGCAATGTTTGGCCAGGGTGTTCTTGGTGTTTTGGTTTCCTAACACTTGGCAGTGTTCCTTGATTCTGTTGCTGAGCTTCCTAATGTTTTGCCCACATAGAAAGCTCCACATTGGTCGCAGACTGCTAGGTATACTATACTGGCAGAATTGCAGTCAAATGCCTCTGGAAAGCTGAGTTTGTGTCTCAGGGATGTCAGGGTGAAGGATTCAGCTTGTGCTATGTTGTTGTTGTTGTTGTGTCTTTCAGCTTTTCCCGGTTAGGGGTCGCCACAGCGGAACTCTGGTCCGATAATGATTGGCAGTAGATTTTTACATGCCAAGTTGCCAGCCATGATGTGCAACCTTCAACAAAGGTACGCCCATTCACGTATGTCTCCACACAGAAGATGCTCTATGTATCGGTAGCAAATGCATTTGTTGCAACAATACATACCAGGGGTCTGAGGAGGGCTGGTTGTGGGAGCTGGAGGAGCCAAGTCAAACGTCGCTTTAAGAGACTACGTCTTTTTGTAACTGAAGGCTGGGGAAGGCCCTAGTGCTTTTTGCAGTTCTTGACTGCTTTTAATGATATTCCAGTTTTTGTTGATGATGGTTCTTATGGATTACGAGTCTAGGGAGACCAGAATGGAGAATCTAGTGCAGTCCTTGGAGGCAGTGGCTTTGTTCTTACAGTTAAAACCGTGATGTAAAATGGGGGGTATCTGTGAGGTTGGTGCTGGTGCTGGAAGTCAGTGATCTTGCTAAGGATATTATTAATCAGCTTTTCTGGGTGATGCATTTCAGTGAAAAGCTTTTTTAGGAACTGACATTTGTATATGAATGTGCTGTCTTCACTGCCAATGCGGCTGATCCGCACAAACTGCCCCTTGACTATATTTCTCTTCATGAAGAAGGGGTGTTGGCTGCTGAAATTGAGGTAGTTGTTATGGAAGGTCTTTTTCTGGGGATGTTGGAGGAAAATTTGTTGGTGAGGGGGTCAAGGGACCATGTGACATCCACTAAGTGGACTTCCTTCCCTTTCCCTGAGAGGGTGAATTCCAGGAAGTCTATGCTTTGGCTGATTCTGTTCAGAAATGGGTCTAGTTCCTCTTTGGGCCATTTTCCCAGGAAAAAAAATGTCATCTATATATCGTTTATATAGACAGATGGACTCGAATCCAGCCAGGTTCATGAGGATTTCCGCTTCCATCAGCTCAGAACTAAGTTGGCATATGCAGGTGCCATTGAAAGAGAAAAAAATTGTTCTCTAGTACTATTTTTAAAAGCGTAATCAGCTCTTGGATTCTGTGGGGTGGGGGGTTATTTTGGACTTTATCTGTTTTCGGGATCTGAACATCCTCCCAATTAGGGGGGATTCAACCGCCATGAAGTCCATCTCCCAGTCAGAGATCAATTCTTTGTGGTAAAGGTCAAGCAGCATTTTGTCAATTTTGAGGAAGCTTTGGTTAACTGTCTCTGGGGGCACTGCTATGTAGTCGGCTGTGTTAAACAAAGTGGCTTTCATCTTGCTGATGTATGTGCTGGTATCCATTATAACTATCCCAGCACCCTTGTCTGCTTTTATGATTTTGGTATCGGGATCATTCTTGAGGCGTTGCATGTGTGTGTGTGTGTGTGTGTGTGTGTGTGTGTGTGTGTGTGTGTGTGTGTGTGTGTGTGTATGTGTGTGTGTGTGCGCATTATGTTAGGGTCCATTATTATAAAACTAACAATAATATTTTTGCAATGTCCTGACCTCCATGAACCTCTGCACATCCTAACTTTGAGACCACACTTCCTCAAAGAAAGTTCAGTTTACTCTTCTACATGCATTTCTCATTCACTACTTTTGAATCACTGTTAAGGAAATAAATACAAATAGCACAAGAACCGCAGAGTAAAAATGATCAATGGGCAAAACAGTGCAGACTGAACATAAGCTTGAACAAGATGTACTGGCAAAAAAGAGTCAAGCGAACACGACTTGAGCAAAAGATCTGCTTACAAACAAATATGATTAAGTATGTTATGAACATCTGAATGGAAACCACCTTAGTGATGCTCAAATGTACCAGTCAGCCTTATTGTACTTGTAAGATACATAAAGAAGACATTAAACATTAAGGATTAAAACATGATCCCTGGGATCTTTTTTCCAAATGTATACCTATGTATAGCTATTTATCATTGCTGAATTTTTTTACATCTTAATTTTACTTCTGACTGTCACTGCTAAATAGCTGTTTCTTTCTCCCTGTTCTATGTCCATACCAAATGTACCTCTCTTTCAACATCTGCCAAATCATCTTTACATCTGAAGCATTCACTTACTTCAGTAACCTTGAAGTCCTATTACCTGCATGCTGTCCTCTGTATCCATTTGATTTTTTACCTCTTAGTCCTTATGCTTTGTTTACCTCTTTGTGTCTCCACTCCCCCATACCAGTTGACAGTGACTTTCCACTTATTCTACACTGCTTGAAACACAGTAGATTCTGAGCAGGTCAGTCTCTGCAGCCACTTTATTGTGTGTTTGAGACACATGGATGCCAAGAAATTCACCTTGAGTGCAAAGTTCAAGCCGTGAATCTTGGCTTCCATGTTGAATACACATAATACAGGACTATGATCCACTGACATGCTCATATCTTCTCCACTACAAATTAATCAAAACTAATATTTAAATAAAAAAATAAAAAAAAAACAATGTGTTTTTCTGGCTTTGAAAGCTGGTAAAGCAGTGGGGGAGTGGTTGATGCCTGCACATATTCCCTGTCTAAGCGAAGCAGCTTTATTCAAAATGCTTTGTGTACTTAGCAGACAGCAGGCAGAAATAGGAGTTGAAACTAAACTGCTTCATGTCCTGATGCTGCTACTGTTTTCTGGTCAGCATTGACTGGTTTAGCACAGATCTGACCTTAACAATGCCTACAGGAATGTTTAATGATTAAGCATTCCTCTAAGAGTTGTAAAGGTTGGGTCTCATGCTATGGCAGCACTGAACCAGATATCATTTAGCCATTTTAGTAATTAGGGCAGTCCATGCACTACATTGTTATTATGATGCAGTCTGCTATTTATTGACCTGCTTTACTATCATTGTTGTATCGATTCTTCTCCATTGCAGCCCTTTTACATTCATTTGTTTGTTAGCTTTTGATGCATCAATAAGCAGTATGACAGCTATCTACTGATGCCCATGGGCCATTCATAACAAAGTGAGTCCAGGCATTACAAAATGCTGACAGATAGACAGATGAATTCATAAAACGTTACAATAGATGGACAGCATTAGAATTGCATTAATATTGCATGGATTTTTTCCTGCTGAGAGCACACTTCAGTCCTATTTTATTATGTACTGTGCTTGACCTTTCGTCTGTGCCTTGTAATGTTTTGGAATATTTTTCCCAAGTCTCCTGTTCACATGTTATAGTGATGTGCTGTCAGACTCTGGACTTCAAACATGAAAGCATGGATTCGAATTCTAAAGTTTTACCTTCTGTGTAGGATGACCCCCCAGTAAGGCACATAATCGACACTTACTCCCTGGCTGTACCTCACAAATGTTTTGACTTAATATGGTTTTCCAGGATGAAAAATTTCCACTTCCATGAAACTCTCCTTTGGGCCGCATGTGGAAACAACTCTTGGTTCTTTGTACATCCTTCAATCACCAGTTTCAAGCAAATAACATCTGATATGATTGAGAATGACATGTTATTGTTTAGGGAACATGCACTTGGAATTCTTTCAGGTTATAAGGTTAGGTATAAGATTCCAGTGGTTCAATACAAGTCAGAATTTTGTTCTGCATTTTTAGCAGTAATTTATGTAGGCAATACCACGTAATGCTGACATAGTCTGGCTTAGAAAAGTAAAAACTATGGATTAATTTGAATATATAGGTATATTTTCGTAAGTGAGTAAAATGAATGGTATTAATATTAATCATTTTTGATGGATTTCTCAAACACTGTTAATTCTCCAGACATTTCTTGTAAGACAAAACACACACACACGGGCACACACTATTTCACAAAATGCCAAAAGGTTTTGGTACCACATAGGCAGGCATGTGGTGAGTCTTTCTAACAGCCTTTGGGAAGCAATATATCAGGAACCAGGAAAAGCAGTTGTCTCTGTATTGCAGTGTTACTAGAGGAATTGTTGTTCTGCCAACCCCCCCCCCCCACATACACACACACACACACACACACACACATCACGGTTACTGGCTGGACCCTCCTCATTCTCCTTCCACACTGAATCTGCCAGCTATTCCTCCCCATGGACTTAACTGCAGTAATTGCTAGGGTCGCTCATGGACTGAAGGCAATGGGTCTCAGCACGTCTGAGCTTCCATCTGGGGGGTCTTACTTATTGGCCTACCTTTTATTCCTCCCCCTTCCCTATTTTAGTAGCTTGTGGTTCAGTCTAAGGTAGGCGTGCACAATGTAGGTATGCGGCATATTTCCCCCAATTTCAAGGAAGCTCAGCCAATCCTGCTGCTACTCAATTGACCACTCCTCCTGGTGACAAATAGAGGAATTTAATATACATTCCTGGTGGAGGACTAGAATCTGTAACCTTAAAAATTCAGAAGGAAGAATATGATTTATTAAACTGCTGATTCACTTATTGTTGTTACATTCCTTTCATGTCTGGCAGATGGTAATATCTTTGTTTTATATTGAAAGGAATTAATTATGGTGAAATGAAATACAGCAAGTTATTACTGCTGTCTTAAATAAATCATTATTAAAACCATAAATCTGGAACATGTAAGGATCTCCTTGGTTGTACCCCTACTCTCACTTAATGCACATCCATAGGCAAGACTCAGACGTAAGCAACTGTTTTGCCTTATTGCCATTCTGCTTCACAAAGCTGTTCCATGAAAGTTCATGTTAAAACAAAGAAGACACAAATTATGAATGCCACAACAATTCAAAAAATGTAGATGAAAAACTTAAAGCAATATAAATAAGATATTGCAATACCACAAACATGGAAAACTCGCACATCTGTTGCACCACATAAACTTCAGTGCATTGTGAAAAAAAAAGTTCTAACTACAAACAAAAAAGCACCATCTTAAACTTCTTAAAAAGAGCTACAAATGTAATCTTTTACAGACTTCTATAAAATATATTGAAATGTGAACTATTCATAAAGATAAACCTAAATATCTAAGCAAGACAAAATCAGGAACACACTTTTTCATGGGGGCAAGCCCCTCAGATGGCAGCACTCACCCTTCATACCTTTCCAAAGTTAGATATAGTATCTTCCCACTGCACAGTCATGAAGCAATAACAGTCCTTTCCCATCACTATCAGTACTGTAGCATTGATAACAGCAACAGTGCCAAACCCAATTGACTTTACTCACCTGCATTGTGGGGAGACTGTACAGTCCAGTGTGTCTCACCTCCAAATGGATTTGTCTACCAGAGGGATGTGAACTAACTTGACCTGATTAGACTGACATGTTTACCAGTGTAGTTTCAGTGGTCCTTTGGAGTTTTCTGTGTAGTCTTTTCAGGTAGGATCTCATCATGGATGGTAAACTGCAATAGCACCCTACCGGTAAAGTAGGAGAGTGAAAACCGAAACTGGATTGATAATTTCGTACTATCTGGTATGATACAAGTTTGATGAGCAGCAGGAGACCCAAAATTATCAAAAATAAATCTTTATTAGTTATATCTATTATAAATCTAACTTCCAAAAACACGGATCTAACCGGCAGCCATTAGCCTGCATCTATGAAGAATATATGTCCCAGTTGTAGATCAGTGTGTATATTGTACTTAGTCAGTCACTGTAGCATGTGCATATAAGTTACTGAGCATGTGCAAGATCAGTGCCATTTTGTATAGGCAGTAAGAGTGAGTGCAGGCATGAATGGAGATGCACATGTGAGTGTGTTTGATGTAATGAGCCAGCAAAGTATATGTTTCAGTTACAGCTCTTGATGTGTTTATATACAATAAATGACTTGAATGCATACCCAGCCTCAGTGTCTCATTTGAATACACAAGACATATGACATGGTGTCAGAATGGGATCCGAAGCTGAAGCAGCTTACAAAACATGAGGCATGCAGTTAGAAATGGAGGAATATGCAGAAGCAAACTTGCAAATAGGCCAGCAGTTATTCAAAGGTACTTGAGCTCATTTAAACGATTTGTCAGTCACTGAATATGTAGCAAAGCATTCAAAACGTTTAAAATAACTACAGAGATTAATGAAACGTCCAAAATAGCGACATAATGATAAAAATGTTCAAAAAGGCTTTAATGTCAGAATGTTTTTACAATGTGCGACTTTTTTGCATTAACTAAAACTTTTCAAAGTATCCAAAGTGTCTGGAATATTCGCAGTGCTTGCAGTGTTAAAATAAAGCAGTTTCAGAGAGATTCTTGTGCAGTTTGGCATAATTACAAGTGTCTTTTCTATGCTTCTATTTAAATAAATGTTGTTGTTACGGCAGAGGGATTTGGCAGACCTGGACAGCTTGTGTTTGATAATAATATTACTGAGAATTGCCGAGTGTTTGAGCAAGAATATGATATTTTCATACGGGCCGCATTTTCTGATAAAGATGCAAATACACAAGCATTTATACTTATCAATTTAACTGGCTCGGAAGCCATTGAGAGGGGAACACTCATTTGTGCATGCACCTGCCATGTATGCAGGGGAGAGGGAGAACCGCCTTATCGTGATACAGTCTGAAACGTGGGAAGACCCTGAGTGCTTTAAACATAAATTTAGAGAAATGTGTCACCCTCAAATGAGTATTAAGATGGAAACACACATATTTTACACAAGAAATCAAAAGCCTGGTGAAAGTTTTGCAGCGTATATTACTGACTTGAGAAATAAAGCAAAAATTTGCAGATTTGGTGATCTACATGATGAGTTGATAAGTGACTGTGTTGTCTGTCCTTGTTGCTAAACCCAGGCAAAGTTTTTATGTGACCAGATCAGATACAATTTCCAGACCCAGCCAGAAATACCCAGCGACTTGGACCCAAGTTCAAATTTGTTGTTAAATGTTGATGTGATATCTAGCATGTAAAATGTCTTGTTCTCCTATTGCATGTTGAACAAATTAAAGAGGTAGGATGTAGATCAGTGTGTACTGTACCTAGTACGCCACTGTAGCTAGATAGCACTTGCATATAACTTACTGAGCACATGCAAGATCATTGCCATTTTGTATAGTTAGACAGAGTGAGTGCAGCATGAATGGAGATGCACGTGAGTTTGAAGTAACACGTCAGTTAGTTAGCTTATAATGTTCAAAGTATATGTTTCAGTTCCAGCTCTTAATGTGCTTGTGTACAAAAAATTATTTGAATGCATACCCAGCCTCAGTGTTTCATTTGAATACATGAGACATGCGACACCTGTGCTGGTGAAACCTCTGAAAATCAAAGATTACTTGAGATCCCCTTTAGCTGCAATCTGACAAAAGGAGGATAAAAAGAGATTAATTCTGGTTACTCTCCAGAAGGAGGACATTCCATCCAGCATAACCCCAAACATTCTTATTTTTCTCCACACCCAAGGTCCTAAGTGGGCTTGGGGGGAAAAAGACAGTGGAGCAAATGCTGATTACTGGGTTTTCATGAAAAAGCTTGGCATCATAATTCCTATAACGATAGTACAATGGTACAGCAGAAGTATATTCTTCAAATCTTGTATCCGCGTAAGCAATCAGGCCTCCTGACCTTGCACCTGCATTGCTTTTACAGGCCACTTGTTTAGTGTCATTTGTAGATCAGAATTAAAGGCAAACCTCAACTTATTTCACTGTTTAGCAAAGTTATTGTGCAGGTGGTTCTATCAGGAGCTTCCTAACAACAATAATCAGTGTTAAATGTCAGACAGGGAGAATACCGAGCTGATCTCTCCGGCCCTCTTCAATAATCAGTGTTAAATGTCAGACGGGGAGAATACCAAGCTGATCTCTCTGGCTTCCTTCTCCCAGATGGAGACTGAGGGGGTTTATTTATTTAATTAATACTACAGTGGCTGTGATCTCCACTTACAGGCTGGATGCTCTAGCATAGGCAGACAAAGTGAGGGGGAACACAGGAGACTGAGGAGAGAGGGGTCAAAGGTAGGCCTAAAGCACAAGTGCAGTGTGGCATACACCATGAAAGCCATTGTATGCCAATTTATTTGTGGGCAACATGTTGCCTATATCAAAGAGAGTAACTTTCCCATCTTCAGACGTAGATAAAATGAAAAAGGGAGGAAGTGACGCAACACATGTCTGTAAACTCACTAAAACATAAGAAATAAAAAAGGAAGACACTAAGTGCCCAAGTGCATTGATGAAATAAAAAAAAGAGTACAAGGGAGACTGATGGCAAAGGCGGTGACTGCATCCATCAAATATATGCTTAATATTGAAATGACACTAGTATTAGCTTTTCCACAATAAATACCTAAGTGTTTTTTTTATTTACATATTTTTATCTATATACCATGTTTAAGAGTAACATTTGTTGTGGTTTACAGTATGACATCTTGTAGAAGTTATACATTTCTAGGTCTACTCCTGGACATGTAATGTTTTCACATATGCACATTAAATCAAATGCCAGACAGTGAAGCTATACCGGGGAGGGTCAACAGTTTGCAAACTGGTATATAGCTACAGAAATCTTTACTTTACTTTAAGGTTGTGAGACTATTTCTTTGTTGCCATCAGCATGGTGTCTTGCAGGATAACTGGGACACTGTTCTGTGGCATTTACCTTGCTCCAGACACTGAGAAGTTGTGCCTGGACATAGCATATGATAAGCAGGGTGGCAGCAAAAACAAACCAAAGAAAAAAATGGCATCACAGTTTCCACCCTGCCCCTCATCTTAGGTGACGCATTCTTTCCATGTCGCTGTACTGAAAGCTTCAAGACAAAAAATGGAGACTGAGACATCACCACTACAGGAGAGCTGTGCTTTGGATAGTCACTTAGTCCCACTTTACCACCTCCACGTGTAAACTGCTCCCATTCTGAGACCCAGACACTGGAACTGAAGACATATAAACACTTCACTAGGTGGATCATTTCTGACTTTTTTTTACTGATTCAGAAAGTCATTCTTAACTTTTTCCGACAGTAAAGGAAGAAGACATCTTACTTGTGGGATAGAGAACAGCAGACTTTCTTTTGTCTAACTGAGATTAATATTTTTTTTCTTTCATCCTTATCTGTCATTCTGACATATTGCTGCATAACTATCTTTAATTGTTTGTTTATTTATTTTACTTTTTTTACCAGGATAGTCTGACTGGGTGAGAGCCCATTTTCAGCAGAGTAATGGGCAGAAAAGCTCCAGAGAAAAATTACAGAAAATTCTAGAATATTATTAACAGTTTCTATCAACTTAAATGACACGCACAAATATAATGATGCAGGATACACACAACAATTAAATGACAATGTTAATGTTAACAATTTGTAGCAAATTTTAAAGGATAGACACAAATATAACACAACATGCAATAACAATTTCTACCAAATTTTAAAGGATATACACAAATATAGCAGGACATAAAATATATACACTGCAATTTGAAAATAAACCCATAAGTATACAAGGTCATAAAATACGCACAATAGAGAAAAGCTTGTTTGCAGTATATAACAGTTGTACAACAACCCATTAATTTACAGGGTCAGACTCATAAAATACCCACAAAAGAGAATAGATTGATACCAGAGTGTTAGAGATGGGAGGTAAAGCATACTTAATTTAATGTATAAAGATGAAAATAGAGTTGTAAATAAATAATAAGCCTGCTATAGTGGGAAATGTGTTGTTACAAGGATGAATTACTAGTTGGTAGGATCCAGAGAGTGTAATGGTAGGCACCATAGAAAGGAGGGAGGGTAGGAGTTGAGGAACAAGGCAACAGAGGTGGGTGAGAGAATGAGAGAATGAAAGGTGAGATGGAGAGAGATGCAAGAAAATGTGTGAAGAGGTGACTAGGTGAGGGAAAATTAGTGTGAGTACAAGCAGTACGGTATGAGATATGAAGATGGAGGAAAGTTTTAGATAAAAGGGAGACTAGAGAAGTAAGTGCAGGATTAAAGAATAGGTGTAGTTACTAGATTAACCAGGAATGGTGCAAGAGCAAAGCCAATTGTTACAGCTTTATTGTTAGATTTTGTGACTTGTAGTAAGGATTTGTTAGTGGATCAGAGGAGGCGAGTGTTATTATAAGGTTGGAGCAGAGTTTGAAGCGTGGGGTTTTTATCAGGGTGATGTACTATTCTATGAGCAGAGGTTAGTTGTATATATAAGTCAGGTTGTTGGGAAGGTCTAGCCAGTTTAGTTGATGTAAGGCAGTGGAGTCGTGAGACCTATGTGGTGTGCTGGTGGTGAATTTTGCAATCTTATTATAGTAGCTTTCTAATTTGCAAAGGTCTGTTTTACTCATTAGTAAAAATGGGAGAAGTGTATAATAGTGTGGACAGTAGATCAGTATGTGCTATCTCCTGGCTAATGTTAGTTAGGAAGGACCTAACTCTATATAGTGAGTCCAGTTTCATGTATGTTTTCTTAATGGACTGTGATAGGTGTAAATTGAATTTCAGATTATTGTTCATTAGTACACCGGGTAGTTTTGTTTGTGTGATGGCTGATATTATGCTGTTGTTAGAGGAGTGTGTTTGGAATGGGGTGGGGTGATTGTGTCATTTGCAGGGGTGAAAGAGCATCAGCTTAGTCTCAGAGGGGTTCAGAATTACTTCCACCTGAATCTTTTTGTAAAATGTGTAAAAGGTTGCAGTTGGTAAAAAGGCCTTTTAGTTTAAACCACAAGCTAAATAAATGTAACATATATATCTAGCTATACATATATATATATATATATATATATATATATATATATATATAGATAGATAGATATAAAATCTATATCTAAGATATATATATATACTATATATATATATATATATATATATATATATATATATATATATATATATATATATATATAGATATATATAGATATAGATAGTATCACTTTATAACCTCGAAATACTAAAATATCAAATTTTAGTATTTCAAGACTATAAAGTCGCAAGTGCATTTAAGTGAAACTGCATAATATTGAATGTGAAAATGTCGAATCCGCTGTTATGTTGTCGCGTTTGTAACATGCGGTTTGGGAATTTAGCTGGGGATTCAGGTAAGTGGTGTTCTTGTAAGGGTACTGGGTAGGGATTTTAGTGTGTGTGAGTGTGTGTAGTGGTGAGTTTTATGTGTTTGTGTGTTTAGTGTGACCTCGGAGTTAATATATATATAAAAAAGGAGTGGGGATATGGGGTGCAGGGGGCTTGCACCCCTGCTTATGGTAGGGTAGGTATGTTTGTTTGTTATGTTGTGTTTGTGTGTGTTGTAGTGTTATTAGGTAGGTGTATGTGTGCTTGTTTGTTTGGTGGTGTGTGTATGTGAATGATCGCGATTTTGAATTTCGCGGTTGTGTATGTCGGTTTTTTGGGCTTTCGGCTTTATAGTCTCAAAATACTAAAATTCGGTATTTTAGTATTTGAAGATTATAAAAAGAATATATATATATATATATATATATATATATATATATATATATATATATATATATATATTTGTGACTTCCAGTAAAAATATATTTAAGTTATACATCAGGATTACATAACTGTGTCATCGCTGAGGAGCAGTATTTTTATTTCAGAAGTAATAGTAGCTTTGATAATTAACTTTCAAGTGAGTGTCACATAATAAAACCTCAGGAAATTTGAACACGATCTATTCTGTATCTAAGAGAATCTGACTTGTTTTCAGCTGCTGCCTTTTGCTAAGTAGTTTCCTTGTATCTCAGACATAAAGAATAAAAAAAAACTGTGATGATATGCATACATTGTCTTCAGTATTGGTGATGTCAGTAAAGATTCTGTCCAATAGTTCACCTGTGTTATAAGCACGTGAAAAGCACAATCTGTAAATGTTAGCAGTGTTATGCAAGTACTGATTTATTTATGGAATGTCTGTTGTTTTGGCTACTCTTGTTTTTTTTATTTTTTTTATTTTAGGAGGTAGTGTATCACCTGGTCAGATCCTTGGACCAGACGGTAGGATGAAGACAGAAAAACAGACAGAGTACAAGGCTGAATCAACATGTTTCAAAATTCTAAGGTAAACATAGGTTTTATTATTTTGAAAATGTTATTGCTATTAATAAAGTCCAGAACAAAAACAACACGCCAAAAGATAAAGGACTTCACTAAAATAGTCACACCTTGCAAGAACAGTTGACTTCTTAATTAACCACACAAGTAATTGAATGCTTTTATCCACAGGAATGTGGACTTCATCAGAATACTTGTCATTAATTAATTACAGCTATTTATATGCTGTTTTGGTGCCAAAATACAAATTCTACCAATTAAAATATATTTTATATATTTAACCATATTTATATAAAAATATATGTATATGTAAAAATTCATTCATTTCCATATGCATATTTGAACATATTAAATATCTTTCGACATATAAAATATAAAATTGTTACAAAAAATATTATATAAAAAGTATTTAACTGTATTAATACATAATAATTTGTCATTAAAATTAATATGATCATTGTCCTAATATCAAAAAGCCATACACTATCACAACACACCATAAAACTACACCACAAAAAATTCATCCCTTTATGTACCACATTTTTTTCTTTTTTTCCTATCCCGACCCAGTTTGTATTTGTATATTTTGAGATCCTAAGTCATTTGACCAGAGAGCACTCTCTGGTTACTCCATAACAAGATAATATGCATCTAGTCATTGTTAGAAAAATCTATACATGCTGCTTAGAAAATATATTTACATACATGCTGCCTAGAAAAATATATTTACAATGTGTGCTGCTTAGGAAGATGTGTATTTAAACATTCAAACATATATAAGTTGTGTGATCAAATATATAGAGAAATGTGTGCTTTAGTTAGGAATAAATGTACTTAAATCCATAATAGAGAACAAAGTTTATGTAATGCATTTAATTCTGTCTTACTAGAATAATAGTAGAAATAAACCTGCATATTATTGCTTGAAGCACAAGCTGCAGTGTAATCAGAAATTTGACCTTGGCAGCTTGCAAACACAGCCTGGCTCATGTCTTTCAAGTAAAGATTATTTTGCAAAGTTAGAAAATAATAAATCTGTTCACATGTGTGTCCTCTTTCCTGCCTCCACCAGGAGAGCAGCCTTGTGTGCACTATCTCTGATAGTGCAGCTGGGAACGAGGAAGACAAAGAGAGGCATTAAAGAAGACATACATCTATTGTATTGAACTAATCAGAGAACCTTGAATTGGCTACATCCTCAGGAGGTCATCGTGACTGACCAGGTGTTTGCAAGGCTGTAACATTCTCATGGGAAAAAGACTTCTTTGAAAACACAATGTCAGCACTTTTACTAAGTTACTATGATGTAAAGACCCTGTCACTGACCACGTCAGTGAGGTGGGCAAAAGCTGATTGTAAATGATATAAAATGGCAAACACTGTATGAATAAACCAGTCAAAATTCTATACAACTTTGTGTATGGTTTTGCCTCCTAATGTACATTAGAGCTTTAAGATACTTGAGTTCTCCTGCATTATTGTTTGTTATTGATTGACATTGTTTTTGAATAACTCAATGATTTTTACAGTCCGATTCTAACAAATTTATTTAACATTTTGGTCCTAATCGTGCCGGAATTCCCTTGGTAAGCTGCAGGTCACAGAGTGCATAAGTGCTAATAAATCTGAGGAGAAGCTGCCGAAAAGAATGGTTCTTCTTAAAGTGAAAAGACCTCCGACTGAATTGTTGTGTGTAAAGAGGCTGTCCACTTTCTGATCTGTGGCTGAAAAGCGGAAGACTGGGCCCCAAGGAGAAACAATAAGAGCAGGAGGCTCAGGTAAGAAGAATTTCCCTCTTTGTCTTTGTTTTAGATCAGGGACCAGGTTACACTGTGCTATTGCTAAGGTTTGTGATAGCAGGGAGAGAGAGTCAGTATTGTATCTTGAGTCATAGATCAGGGAATAACAAAGCAAAGTAAACAGTCATTCTAGACACTACTGTGGATATGGGGAAATAAGATACCACGTGGTACAAGAGAAGGGTTACGTAACAGTCTTTTTAAGACATGGGAAATCAGTGCACTAAGAGATCACGAGATCCGCCTAACGGATAATGTGAAGCATATGCAATTACAGTAAGCAAATAATGTGAGATATTTTGCAAAATGTGTTAACAACTATAAATTTGATAGTAAACTAGATAAACTTTCACTAGTTAAACTCCTTAAACAAGCTTTAATCTGATGCAGGGCGTCAGGCAAAAGAAAAACAGAAGCTTAAAAGATTCTGAAACATTTTTAGACAACAGAGTGAAAGGTCTAACAGACAGAATCTCTGAAAAATAAAACTTAGAGCAGACTGGACTTGCATTAATTAATGCATACAACAGGGAAATGAGACAGTAGATGGATATTATGCTAGATTATTAAAATGCTTAAAATAACAATTAAAAAAAAAATATATATATATATACATTTTTAAAAGGTTGCATTGCCTCTGTTAGTAGTTTTATTACAAGGCATATGATAAATCACTGAACAAGCAGGCTGCAAGCCTTACTTGAGTATGCTAGACGTACTGAAAGACACCTTAATAGTAAAAAGAAAAAAGGCACAAGTCTTCACTGCTGAAGACGGAGCTGAAGTATTTGTATTACAGTCAGGTAAAAAGGGCATCTAGCTAGGGACTATAAACAAAATAAGAAAGCAATAACAGAAGAAAAAGGAGATGTGGACTGACTATATGATAGTGATAATAACCAAAAATCATCAGGAAAGGTTAATAAACAAAAAGAAAGTGTGAATGTAGTAGAGGGAATAGAGGAAGTACAAACAGATGTAGAGAATAAAAATCAAAATAAAATTTTAGATTTAGCATTGTTGAGCCCGGAGCTCTACCTAGCAAATACAAAACCAGAAGTAACACTTCTGGTGGAGGGAAAAAAGGTCAAATTCCTGTGTGACTCAGGAGCGTCACGGACTTTGATACACCCCTCCAAGTTACCAAAACATTCTAAATCACCTGATTATATATTAGTAAAAGCAGCAAATGGACAGCTATACAGGGAACCACTTTCCCATAATATAGCAATAACTGACCCTGTTTCAGGTATGACTCAGAAAAGTAAAATTGTAGTTTCTGCAAAAATATCCAGTAAACTTACTGGGAAAAGACCTTGTGCAGATATTTGGCATAGCAGTAGTTCCTACCATGCAGGGTATGGAAGCACAAAGACAAATAAATGCTCTTGTGGTGTGATCAGAGAGTGAAGCCTATTATTGGTACAGCCAGGACCTAGTTATGATTGGTCCAGGGGCAGTAACCAAAGAACTGATAAACGTAGCCATCAGTAAGGTACCCTCCCTTGACACTGATCAGCAGCACTTGTTACATTGTACTCCATACTACTGTAGCACACCAGGACCTAATATTATAATATAAGTAAAAATCCTGCTGACAAATTAATATTACAAACTTTATGCTGGGATACTGAGGGAAACAGTGTAGTAAGCTGTTCATTACCTCAGGAGTTCATGAGATTGTATAAGTCCAATAGACTGCCACATGTCAGCTTGACAAAAAACAAAAGTTTTAAATGGGCAGACTTAGAAAAAAAAGGTAACAAAATGAGAAAACAGACTGATTTAAAAATGTCAGAACAAGGGATATAAAAACAAAACTGAATTGGTTGACACAGACACATACAGCTGTACACTTGCAATCTAGTAAGGACAGCTGATTAGCATTTTTATTAAAAGAAAAAGAAAAGGCCTTGTGTAAAATTCCAACAACTCTGTGGTCAACAGGCAAGTTAAATGTAGGGCTTATTCAAGCAGCAGGACCAGTTACAATTACCCCAAAGTCAGCTTTTAAACCACAGAAAAAAACAATACATTTTGGAAAAGAATGCAAAAGTAAAAATTAAGCCTATAATAAGCAGCATTACTCAAAAAAGGAGTACTGGTAGAATCTCCTGATTCACCATGTGATACACCCCTATTTCCTGTTAAAAAAAAAGTAAACGGGGAATGGCAGATGGTACAAGATTTATAAGCTGTAAATAATGCAGTAATACCTAAAGCACCCACGGTGCCAGACCCACATACCTTGTTAAATGATTTAAAGCCACAACAGAAGTATTTTACTGTGGTAGATATAAGCAATGCTTTCTTTTCAATACCTATACATCCTAATAGTCAATATTGGTTTGCATTCACATTTCAGGGTAAAAGGTATACATACACTCGACTACCACAGGGATATTGTGAGAGCCCAATAATATTTGCAAAAAAAAAAAAAAAAAAAAAAAATGGCTAGCAATCTGGCAGGGTCTACACCACCAAAAAGTAGTCAAATTTTACTTTATGTAAATGACATCTTGCTAACAGCACCCAGCAGCAGTGCAGGGTGAATACAGTAGCATTGTTAAAATTTTTAGTAATACAAGGACACAAAGTAAACAAAAGTAAGTTACAACTTTGGAAAAAAAAAAACACAGGTTAGATACCTGGGATATGTAATATTCAATAAAGATAAAATACTAGATAAGGGGAAAGAAAAAAGGGGAAAAAAAAAACAGCAATTTTGCAAGCACCCAAACCAACAACTAAAAAAGAAATGATGTCTTTTCTTAGGTACAACTAATTTTTGTTGGAACTGGGTACCAAATTATTTTACAATGGAAAACAAAAGCGGAAATGGCTTTCTGCAGGTGGAAGCAGTTAATAGCTTCTTCATTAGTTTTAAGACTTCCAAGTTATCACAAACGTTTTTTTTTAGACCATAGATTGTAAGCAATGGTACATGACATCAGTATTAAAGCAACAACATGGGGATAAGCAATGCCCCATAGCTTACTATTCATTACAGTTAGACCCAGTGGTGCAATCTTTGCCTCACTGTGTACAAGCAGTAGTTGCAGCAGCAATGGCAGTACAGGCTTCAGCCTCAATGGTGTTATTCCACCCTCTCACATTGAGAATGCCTCATGCAGTTGCAATAATTCTGCCACAAGAAAAAGTTGCATACCTTTCTCCTGCTAGACATCTTTCATGTATGACCATACTGCTGAGTCAACCTCATATAAACAGTTAGCTTTACCTAGACAAGATCTTACAGATATGCCCTTGAATAATGCTGAGGTGACATATTACGTAAATGGCTCATGCAGAAGGGGTCCTACAGGGAAAAATCTGGTGGGGTATGCAGTAGTTACAGACACTAAAAATTTAGAAGCACAAACTTTGCCACACAACTTGTATGCTCAAGCAGCAGAACTGGTAATTTTGACAGGAGCATGTATTTTAGTAAAAGGCAAAAAAAGTAAACATATATACTGATAATCAGTATGCTTTTTCTACAGTGCATGTGTTTGCACAATAATAAAAAAATAGAAGGATGATTACATCCAGTGAAAAATCTATTAATCATGCGCAATTTATTTTGGAGCTATTAGAATCTATTCAGTTGCCTACTAAAGTAGCTATTTGTAAATGTGTAGCTCATACAAAACAATAGGATAAGATTTCAAAAGGTAATGCACGAGCTGATGCAGCTGCAAAGCAAGCAGCCTCAGACTCAGAAACTTTATTTTTAAATGAAAAATTACAACCCTTTAAGATTTTAGATTTAGACATGTTAAAAACAATGCAAATGCTTACTACAAAAGCAGAAAAACAAAACTGGGTAAAACAAGGTGTAATTTTTAAAAATGGACTGTACATTTCCAAAGGGAAAAAAAAACACAATATTACCGTCTAATTTATTTAGATATGCAGCTTTGTTGAGCCATGGGCAGAGCCATGTCTCAACAGGGGGGATGGTACAGTTAGTAAATAAAATATTCCAAACATATGGATACATAAATTATACAATAAAATTTTGTGCAGCTTGTCATACTTGTAACAAGCACCATGCACAAGGAGCATTTAAAAACAAGCAAGGGAGTTTCCCTACACCACCATATCCATTCCATACTATTTGTATGGACTTCATAGAGTTGAATAAATGTGAAGAAAAGAAATACTGTTTAGTGATCATAGATATGTTTTCAAAATGGGTAGAAGCTTTTCCAACCAGGAATCCAAATGCAGCAACAGTGGCAAAGCCCCTAGTAAAGGAAATAATTCCTAGATTTGGCATACCGGAAAGAATCTATAGTGGCAATGGGACACATTTTGTAAACCAGACAGTTCAGCAGCTTGGGAGATTTTTTGGGATTTCTTTGAAAAACCATTGTGCTTATCACCCTCAGTCAGCAGGGCTGGTGGAAAGGTACAATGGAATCTTGAAAAACAAGTTGAGAAAATTAATGAGTGAGACTCAGAAAACTTGGATTTGCTGTCTGCCTTTAGCACTGCTGAGCATGAGAACTGTCCCAAATGTAAAGGGCTTGACCCCTTTTGAGATAGTGTTTGGAAGGGCATATTGTGTGCCACAATGGAAGGCCCTCATGCCTGCAGAGCTGGAGGCCGATGGCTCATTAGCTAGTTATATGAAGAAGTTATTAACAAATAAGACTGTTTTGCAGTTGAACTCTTTTCAGATAAACAAGAAGCAAAACCAGAGGCGGCGCTGACCCCGGGGTCCTGGATTTGGCTGAAAATCATAAAGAGAAAGAACTGGGCGAGTCCAAAGTGGGAAGGTCCGTACCAGGTACTATTGGCAACACCCACTGCAGTGAAAATTGCTGAGAGATCATCTTGGGTTCATTTAACCCACTGCAAACCTGTTAAGAAATTTAGTTTGGACATACCACAGGAACAGGATGGCCAGAGGCAGAATGAATAAAAATGTGAAACAACCCCAGAGACATTGGTTCACTGGCCTACTGATCATACACTTAATAACTATGTTTGTAGTAACCTTTTTGTTGTTATGGTTTTTCTTGCATATAACTACAGATGTAAAATTAATAAAACGTGATGAAGGACTGGCTATAGACTGGCACCCAAACTTTAACACATACCTGGCTATGAAACGAGTTTATGTAGAGACTATGAACGTTTCAAATTGCTGGGTTTGTACTGCCATACCCACAGCATATGGAGGACTTTTGATGTCTGCTGTCCCCTTGGGAATAAATGAAACTTGGGAAAACCTGTTATTTGACACAGGCACTGTGAGATCACAAGACAAAGTGGCATTATATTTGCCTGTTACTCAGAAAGGAATTGTTTGTTTTGTTAAAAATAATACACTCCAGGTTGGTTGGAGTAACTGTAACATAACTGTGTCTTACAAATGTTATATAAAACCTATAGACCAAGGTACTAGTTGTAGCACAAATTATGGTTCATACTTAAGCTTGATGAAAACAACATTGAGAGATGTGCAAAAAACTCCTGAAATATATAGACAATTATCTGTTATAGATAAGAAAATGTTTCATTCAGGGTTAACCCGCATCAGTACAAAAGTAAAAAACTGTTATTTTGTTTGTGGGAAAAAGGCCTATAAATGGTTACCTGAGAATTGGTCCGGCAGTTGTTTTTTGGGTTATCTGGTTCCAGCCATAAGACATACTGCAGAATTGCCCCTGGGTAAAATACGTAATGTGAGAGACGTAGCTCATCAAGCCGAAAATACAGTCAGAAAACCTACTAATCCAGTGGGTAAGATTGAAGCAAGCTGGAAGGATCATTCGTCTGTGAAAGACAAAGAAAAATTGACCCATATGGACTTGGGTGACAGTGTTATATCCTGGGCTGGGATATTCCCAACCTACGGAGCAGTCAAATCAATTTGGGAACTGAGGAAATTGTCAAAACTCCTCGAAGTAATGAGCAATGCGACTTTTTCCGCTCTTGAACTTGTGACTGATGAAATGAATGCAATGAGAACTGTTGTGCTACAAAATCGAATGGCTCTTTACTTCACCCTAGCAGCAAGAGGTGGTACACGAAGAAAAATGCTGTGCGTACATTCCAGACAACCAACATAAAATCAATGACCACCTAGAGGTAATTCAGCAAGTATCAGCAATGACTAAACCAGGCCCAAACCCACTGACGGACTTTTTCCAGAATCTGTTTGGGGGGGTGGGGTTCCATCCTATTGAACATTCTAATTGCAATTTGTGTGGTACTGCTCATAATTGGAGCATGTGTCTGCTGCGGGATACCCTGTGTGAAAAAATTAGTTAAAGACTTAGTTGATGTATCAGTGACTGAAACTATGTACCAGGATATGGAATTGAATTTGTTGATACCAAGTAAAAGTCTATCTGAAATATAAAACAAATGACTTACTTAGCTGAGAGTCCTTGAAAGAAAAAGGCTAAGAAATGAAATAATACTGTTTATGTTTCAAATAGCATTAAATGCATTAACAGGAGGGAGAATGTTAGAAAAATCTATGCATGCTGCTTAGAAAATATATTTACATACATGCTGCCTAGAAAAATATATTTACAATGTGTGCTGCTTAGGAAGATGTGTATTTAAACATTCAAACATATATAAGTTGTGTGATCAAATATATAGAGAAATGTGTGCTTTAGTTAGGAATAAATGTACTTAAATCCATAATAGAGAACAAAGTTTATGTAATGCATTTAATTCTGTCTTACTAGAATAATAGTAGAAATAAACCTGCATATTATTGCTTGAAGCACAAGCTGCAGTGTAATCAGAAATTTGACCTTGGCAGCTTGCAAACACAGCCTGGCTCATGTCTTTCAAGTAAAGATTATTTTGCAAAGTTAGAAAATAATAAATCTGTTCACATGTGTGTCCTCTTTCCTGCCTCCACCAGGAGAGCAGCCTTGTGTGCACTATCTCTGATAGTGCGCAGCTGGGAACGAGGAAGACAAAGAGAGGCATTAAAGAAGACATACATCTATTGTATTGAACTAATCAGAGAACCTTGAATTGGCTACATCCTCAGGAGGTCATCGTGACTGACCAGGTGTTTGCAAGGCTGTAACATTCTCATGGGAAAAAGACTTCTTTGAAAAACACAATGTCAGCACTTTTTACTAAGTTACTATGATGTAAAGACCCTGTCACTGACCACGTCAGTGAGGTGGGCAAAAGCTGATTGTAAATGATATAAAATGGCAAACACTGTATGAATAAACCAGTCAAAATTCTATACAACTTTGTGTATGGTTTTTTGCCTCCTAATGTACATTAGAGCTTTAAGATACTTGAGTTCTCCTGCATTATTGTTTGTTATTGATTGACATTGTTTTTGAATAACTCAATGATTTTTACAGTCCGATTCTAACAAATTTATTTAACAGTCATATTACCTCGTAAACAAATAACTTGTGTTTTAATAGGAATATATATATATATTTTTTCATGACTCAGGATAATCACTTTTCTTTTTAATTGTGAGACTTATTTTGTGGATGACAAGATTCTATACATCTGAACCTGCAGTTGCTGAAGATAGGTACAGAAACTCTTGAAAAGTAGGTGCATACAGCCAAAAAAAAAAAAAAAAACTCATCAGCATAACATTTGAGTAAAAAATAACACATAGGTCTTACCACTTCTCCTAAGATTGAGGGATACTACTGAGAAACACAAGTTAAAAAAAAAGTCACAAAAATATAAACATATTATCAAACGCAGTATAAAATCTGTGAACTATGATGAAGGATGTTGCAAAAAACAATCTCATAAAGTCATTTATTTTTGCTTCTGGAAAAGGAAGATATAACATAGGTCCTGTTTCTTTAAATTATTGATGCCTCCGGTTTGTCAGTCATGTAGGCTGTTTTCCTGCGTCCTCTGGCAGTTAGTATAGAAGATTAAGGTTGTGAGCTCATAACGAGCCACTTCCTGAGGTACAGAGTTTGATTCCCTCAGCCTTCATTTGCCTACAGTGTGACCTTGAGAAAGTCACTCAACCAGACAGTCCTTTCGACAATTGTGAATTTGGCTAGGCTAATCAATGGCTGCCCAGACTGCATGCCTAGTTAACGATCTTTGAACCTAAACAGTTTGAGAATTTTGTGTAACAGAGAGATGATTAGGAATGATTTTAGAACATTATGTGAACTAGGTAAATCAAGCCTAAAAACGAGTAGAAACCTCCAAAACTAGGTACATCATAAAAAAGGGTAAATTAAGCAAAAATATGTATGTATCCACAAAATAGGTATAGCTGAGAGGTGTGCCAAATTTTCCAAATTTCAATTTTAAATTGTGAGAGCCAGTACTGCAAGTAATGATATCACACAAAGTGTCAAGACAGTTACCATAAGATGCATCTCTATTGTTGATGGCCTTACAAGAATTGTCATTAAATAACACCCAAAACAGTTAAATAACTGTAACAAAGTCCAAAGAGAAATGTGAAACATGATGGGCTACATCAAGGAAATGAAATTGCAAGTATCCCTCATCCATTCTCTCAAGTGTGAGACTTACAGAGCAAAGATATCAACTGCGTTTGTGAATGAGAACAAAACTCAATTCATAAGTAACAGTGTAGGTCTTACGAAGTGCGTGCCAAGGCTCTGAATACTTGTTCACTAGAGAAACAACAAGTATGCGAGATATAAAGAATTACAAATGATTAATACATCTGAAATATGAAGCGCTATAAAGAATTACAAATGATTAATACATCTGAAATATGAAGAGCTGGCACAACATGTTCACCGGTCACTGGTATATACTAGGCTAATGACCATTAGGGCTTTTATAAACCTGCCATGCAACTCATATGTGACCCACAAATTTTATTTATATAGCAGGAGTGATTAAATGACTGCCTCTGTCCATGAAAGACATAGGCACAACAGTGTTCCTTGAAGGTTTCCTTTGTCACGTCTTACTTAAAAATCATTTTTGACTGTTTAGCTTTTATAGTTAATCTATTTAACATATTAGGAATAAGAAAGCCTCCTTTCATAAATGCAAGTTTGTGTTTCCATGTCCTCTCACTTGATACTGTTTTGTTTGAGATACGATGGAATCCTTCAAGTTCCTAAATGGAATTAATGAAGGAAACCACAGTGAAATATTTACCTTGGATGACGAGTCATATTTATGTAAATAGAAATGGAAACTAAAAGCAGGAAAGTTATGAAGGGACATGAAAAATAATTTTATTTGAAAAACACTGGAGCTGTGGAAACGCACATTTTTGGTTCAAAAACTGATGGCATGTTCAGTGACTCTGTAGCAGCATATGAGGTGTAGCTGTCAGTAAAGTTGAAAACATCAAGAAGACTGGAGAGGACCAGTGAAAAGTCAATACTTTTTAGGGGTAAAAATGAATGTCTTAAAAAGAGAAGCTCAAGCAAAACTAATGATCCATTTATTCTTTTTCTGCCTCAGTTTCTTTACCAACTAAATTTCATTTTAAAATGCAACCTTAAAATGACCATGTCATGAGCTATTAAGCTGCCACTTAGATTGGAACATAAAGCAGACGTGTGCGTTTCTTTATTCTTTTATTCTTATGGGGGCCATGCAATAAATGACCTATTCTTACAGGCGCCATTCAATAAATGACCTGCTTTCCAGTGCCACCAGAAATACATTATATCATTTCTCCAGATTCACACCAGTATGGCACTGGATGATAATGGCCATAAACCTCTGGATGTTTCTAGAACATTCATTCTACCATCACCACCATGCACTGCTGCCAAACTGTATCACTCTGGCGTAAGTTATTATTTATTTTTAAGTCAGAAGAGAGTTTATCTGGTCTGCAAGGCCTCACAAATACTTGCAGATGCTTTAGAAGTACTAAAGGTAGAACTAGGTATAATTCTGTACTTGTCACTATTTTGATAGTTACTCATTGCCTGGTGATATCATCGATCATGGAAAGCATACTATTGAATAGAAAAGATAAAATTCTCATAGGAAACCATTCATCTGCAACCAGGAGGGAAAAGTGTGGAACAATAAAAAGACCAGAAATCAGTTTGACCATAAAATAATCAGAGCTAAATTCATTATCGTCTTTAACTCCAGGTTTTCCATTTTCTGTATGGGGTTGGGGTGTTGCATTAACTGTCACCATCTCTCATAATTCAATGCTGTCCTCCTGCTTTCTTTCAAAGTCATGCCTAACTGTTGCAGCAGTTCTCTCACTCACTCTGTCTCTATGCTGGATACCATGTTTCCTCTTACTTTCATCCTGTCTTTCCCAACTCTTCTTCACCAGATTGGTTTCTACTTTCCTGCACATGTGCCTGAACCACTGCAATCTATTCTCTTTGACCTTCTCGTCAATTGGAGCTACTTGGGCTTCTGCTTTGATGTCCTTATTTCTTCCTCTGTCCGTGTGCATCCTACCACCCATCTCAGACACTTCATCACCATCACTTCTAGCTCCCTCAACTGCTCTACCTGCATTGCCTAGCTATCTGTACTATAGAGAAGCATTTGTGGTCTGACCACTGTTTTGCACACATTCCTAATCAACTTCTTTGACATTCTTCTGTCACACACTACCCTTGGCACAATGTGCCACTTGACTGCAGCTCTATGATTCCAGCTTTGACCTCCTCATTCATACTTCCCTTCTCCTCAACCACCCCTCCCAGATACTTGAATCGGTTAAACCTGCTCCACTATTTTCCCTTTCTTAGTTCATAGGTTCATAGGTTCATAGGTTTATACTAGGCTATCTGCCCTAAGGCATTTATAAGCCTAGCCCAAATTATTGTGGCTTACGCCACCCCTTATATGAAAAAATACTGTGCCCATTAGTTTGTTGTGCCTCTGTCCAGCAGTGACCCAGAGATGATTCCCGGGGTAAACCTACGATCTCCCATCCACAGGTCTAGATTTCTCTTGAACAGAGTCAGCGAGGTGCTCTGCCTCACATGGACCGGGATTTTATTCCACAGCATAGGGAGTCTCTGAGTGATAAATCTATCCCTCCAGCACGTCCTATTTATATCCGTGCTAAGGTTTAAGTCGCTTGCTCTAGTGGTTTTGATGGATTTGGATTTTTTGAGGTGGAGCATGTCCATTAATTCGGGTTGGACATGGCCTTGTATGTCAGGCACATGTCACCTCTGAGCAGACGGTATGCGACTGAATAGAGCTGGAGTTTCTTCAATCTGGCAGCATATGACAGATTTTGGAGTCCCTTTATCCTTTTGGTGAGGAACTTTTGGGGTCTCTCCAATTGCTGCAGATGTCGGGTGAGATACATCCCGAATGGGGCATTGTACTCGATCATTGGTCTGATAAGTGAAGAGTACAGGGAACAATGACCTCACTAGATCTGGATGTGAATCCCTTCATGATCAGGTGGGCAATGTAGAAGGTCTTTCTAACCACTTTAGCAATGTGAGTGTCAAAAGAAAGGCCACTGTCAACCTGGGTCCCCAGGTCCCTGATAACCTCTTCTGTGCTTAGTGGATTGCCACCTATATGGTAGCTTGGGGTTACCTTGTTTTTCCCGAAGGGTATGACTATACATTTTTGGCGTTTAACTTCAGGCCATGGCTCTGGCACCAGCTATCTGTTTCCGTGAGTCCCTTCTGAAGGATATCAGTGTCCGATGCACTTTCCACTATGGCGCCCAGTTTGCAGTCATCTGCAAACTTTGTCAGCCAAAGTCCTCCCATGTTGGCCTGTACTTCTGAGAAGTAGATGCCAAACAATAGGGGCCAAGGACCGAGCCTGTGGGACACCACTTGTGACCGCTTGGAGTCTGACACAGCGCCAGCAACTCTAACCCTGTGGGTTCTGTCCTTAAGCCAGTTTGCAACCCATCTTGTGACATATGGGTTTACATTTAAGCTGGTAAGTTTTTCTACAATACCCGAGTGGGGTATTGTGTCGAAAGCCTTGCAAGGTCAAGGTAGGCTGTATGGACTGCCTTTCCTCATCAATGGCCTTGGTGACTATTTCAAGAAGTCGACCAAGTTCAAAAGGCATGATCTTCCCTTGACAAAGCCAAACTGGGTCGGGTCCAATGTCTGCAAGTCCCTATATCTTTGTTTATGAGCTCCATTATGATCCTCTCCATAGCTTTGCAGACTAGACTTGTTAAGCTTATGGGGTAATTACCAGGGTCCGTGAGAGGCGCCACCTTTGTGGAGTGGGACCACAGTTGCTGCACGCCACTCCTTGGGCACGTATCCTGTGGTAAGGCTGAGATTAAACAGCTGCCTTATGTGCGGGTTTAATTCCTCATTTAGCTCGTGTAGCACACAGCCGGGGACACCATCCGGTCCCATTGATGCTGTGTTTTTAGCTTTAGAGAGAGCAGCTTTCACCTGCGCATTTGAGATGTCCGGGAGGCTACACTCGGCTGGGATAGTTATCTCTCCTTTAGGGGGGCAGAGGGCGGTGAAGTTTGCACTGAACCTGTCTGCCAGTATGTTGGCAATGTCTGTGGGTTCAGTGATTTTTGTATCATTTTGGACTAATTCTGAGCATATCTGTGAGTTTCCACCCAGGTTCCTAACATAGCTGAAAAAGGCCTTATGATTGTCCTTTGAATCCATGGCAATTTTTCTCTCAAAATTGACAGTTTTCAGCTTCTTCTGATTTCCCTCCTCTGATGCCATGACAACTGTCTTGTCTATACATGATTTCATCTCATGTACCTTCACTTTTGCATTCCATTCATCTATCATTTCTAAAGTTCTTGTTCAGAGTCTGCTTGTAATGCCATATCATCTGCATGCAGCATCTTTGTTAATCTGTCATGTCTGACCTGTTTGCTAATGTAGTCCATCACCAGTATGAACAGCAGTGGGCTCAGAGCTGAACCCTGATGCACACACAAGCCCACTGGTAACCCCTCTCTGAGTATGAACACTGTCTGTACTTGTGTCATTGGTGCCTTATACATAGCCTGTACTAATTCCACCAGTGTTTCTGTGACTTTGAACCATCATAGGACTATTCAGATCAGTTTACTTCGGACCTTATCATGTGATTCTTCACATCTGGGAATGCCAAGTTGTAGTCTTCCCTCATTAATAGCTTCAACTCAACTATTTGTTTCACTGTAAACATCAGATCAATTGTGCTGCATCCTAATGTGAATCGAAACTGCTCATCTCCCATCGTATTTCTACTACTCTGAGTATTCACTTATCATTCACCCTTTCTGGCACTTTCCATATAGTATGACAGTAGTTTGATACCTCTATGCTGCCCACAGTTGTGAATGTCCCCTTTGTTTTTGCACACTAGCACTAAAATGCTTATTTTCCAGTCATCTCGGATAAGCCTTTTCCTCCATACTGCTCTGTGAGTACGCTGTGGAGCCATCTCTCCCCTATCTCACCCAACATCTTGATCATACCTGCTGTGACCTCATCTGAGCCTGCTGCTGTCCGTCACTTCACTTTCCTTAGTGATGCTTCTACTTCTTCTAGGGTGGGGCTCCTCTTTGTCTTTCAACAGAGGTTGTGTCTGGTGCAGTACAGCTTTCGTAGGGTTTTCTTCATTGAGAAGGTTCTAGTAGTACTCCTTCCATCTGCCTTTGACGTCCTGTGGACTGGCGAGCAGGTTGCTGCTGGCATTCCTTATGACTGGTATCTCATGACTGTCTTCTTTATTTTCCCATCTTTGCTTTACAAAGTGGTAGAGTTTATTTGTGCCATCTGCTGAGACATTTTCCATAAGCTGGTGGAATGCATCTGATCCCTTGTTCTTTGCTATTGTGACTGTATTTTAGCCTCCTTAATATCCGACCAGTATTCCATCTTAGTCTTGTCTGTCTTTTCTTTCTCCTATGTTTTGCTGCACTCCTTCTTTCTGTTGATAACTTCCTAGACTTTTGCATTCCACCACCAGCTTTCCTTATGTACCTTCCTTCCATACCTGGCTCAGCTGCATATAGGTTCATAGGTGTATACTAGGCTAATGATCACTGGAGCCTTTTAAGTGTATCCATGCATCCCAAATCACTGATAAGTTCTGGTATCCTTAGTAAGTGTAAGCAGAAGCTTGGAAGATGAAACATTTACAAAAAAGGACCTGGAAAATGAATAATTTATAGGCTGCCTGTGTCCATTAAAGACATAGGTGTGAAGCAAGAGATGAATTTCCTGATCTACATCCAGTTGTCCAAGTTACAGTTGAATTGGATTAGGGAGAAACTTTGCTTCACATGGATCGGGAGCTTGAGAAGAGATAGTCCCTGGGGTACATGCTTGTCTCTCTACCAGGTCCGATTGTATCGCATGCACACTTGAAATCTTTAGAATGGTTAATTCTGGTGCTGTTTGTTTTGCAGATTTGAAGGAGGTCCATCGGGGTGGGCTCCAACAATGCCTTTTAAGCCAGGCATAGATATCACCTCAATGACCTGTAAGAGACAGAATTCATGGATACGGCTTTTAGGCAGTTTACACAGGGCATGTTACATACGTCCTGTATTCTTTTATTGAGGGACCTATGTAGAGATTCCAGATGCTGGATGTGCCTAGTTAAGTAGATGCCAATGGGGACATTGTACTCCATGACAGGTATGATGAATTCCAAATGTAGTGGAACAGTGACCTCTTTGTACCTAAGATGTCACACCTTTGTTTATCAGTCACATAACTTAGACTGATTTATTCCCTACTGTATACACATGATAGTCAAAGGCTAGATTACTGTTTGTGTGTGTTCCCAAGTCCCTGACTACTGGGCTAGTTCTTAATGGTTTGTTGACAATATCGTAGTTACCAGGGGTGAATGATTTCCCAAATGATATCATTATGCATTTTTTGGCAGTTAGTTATAGTCCATGGCTCTAACACTATTTATTTGTCTGTGTCAGTCCTTCCTGGAGAACATCAATGTCAGTGGGAGATTCCATCACTGCTCTTAATAGCAATCATCTATAAATTTGCTTAGCCCAAGTCCCTTGATATTTGCTTTGATTTCACAGACATAGATGCCAAAAAAGAGATGTCCAAGGACCAGCTAAATTTGTCTGACAGCATTTTTGGTATATTTTCTGGCATAGTATAGGTGGGTCCATTTACAATGAGCTCTGCACACAATTGTGTATTGCCTTTGAGGTTGCAGACATATCTAAAGAATGCCTTGTGGCCCTCCTTGGCCTGGGAGGCCACATTTGCCTAAAATTTGGCCTTGGTGGACTTTATTTGTCCTCTTAGTTTGATTAGTTAGGAGAAGAGGGGGAAGGCATGCTCGAAGGCAGGTAAAGGCTAGGACTGTGATAGTGAGGGTCAGAACTTTGAATGTTGGCAGTATGACTGGTATAGGGAGAGAGCTAGCTGATATGATGGACCGAAGGAAAGTTGGTATATTGTGTGTGCAAGAGACCAGATGGAAGGGGAGCAAGGCTAGGTGTATCGGAGGCGGTTTCAAATTGTTTTATCATGGTGTGGATGGGAGGAGAAATGGCATAGGCATTATCCTGAATGAACAGTATGCTAAGAGTGTTTTGAAGGTGAAAAGAGTGTCTGATAGAGTGATGTTTATGAAGCTGGAAATTAATGGTGTAATGATGAATGTTGTTAGTGCATATGCTCCACAAGTTGGGTGTGCGATGGATGAGAAAGAAAAATTTTGGAGTGAGTTGGATGAAGTGGTGATGACTGTACCCAAGGATGAGAGGCTGGTAATTGTAGCAGATTTCAATGGGCATGTTGGTGAAGGGAACAGAGGGGATGAGGAAGTAATGGGTAGGTATGGTGTTAAGCAAAGGAATGCAGAAGGTCAGATGGTAGTGGATTTTGCAAAAAGGATGGACATGTGATGAATACGTATTTTAACAAGAGGGAGGAGCATAGGGTGACATACAAGAGTGGAGGAAGATGCACACAGGTGGATTATATCTTATGTAGAAGGGCCAGTCTGAAGGAGATTGGAGACAGTAAAGTGGTGGCAGGGGAAAGTGTAGTTAGGCAGCATAGGATGGTGGTTTGTAGGATGACATTGGTGATCAAGAAGAGGAGGATGAGTGTGAGGGCAGCACTAAGGATCAAATGGTGGAAACTGAAAAAGGGTAATTGTGAGGTGATGTTCAGGGAAGAGTTAAGACAGGCACTGGTTGGCAGTGAAGAGTTACTGAATAGCTGGGTAACTACAGCAGAGCTAGTAAGAGAGATAGCTAGAAAGGTGCTTGGTGTGACATCTGGAAAGAGGAAGGAGGACAAGGAGACCTGGTGGTGGACTGAAGACGTACAGGAGAGTATACAGATAAAGAGATTGGCAAAAAAGAAGTGGGATTGTCAGAGAGATGAAGAAAGTAGACAAGAGTATAAGCAGATGAGGTGCATGGCAAAGAGAGAGGTGGCGAAGGCTAAGGATAAGACGTATGAAGAGTAGTATAAAAGGTTGGACACTTGGGAGGGGGGCCTTATGGTTAAGGTGTTTGAATTACAAACACAAGGTACAGGGTTTGAGTCTCACAAGGGATAATTGGCTAGGCTTAACATGGCTCACAAGGGCAGTTAGCCTAGTACTAATCTATGAACCTATGAACCTAAGGAGGGAGAAAAGGACCTGTACCAATTGGCTAGACAGAGGGACCGAGCTAGTAAGGATGTGCAGCAGGTAAGGGTGATAAAGGATAATAAGGGAAACGTACTCACAAGCGAGGATAGTGTGTTGAGCAGATGGAAAGAGTACTTTGTGGGGCTGATGAATGAAAAAAATGAGAGGGAGAGAAGGTTGGATGATGTGCGGATAGTGAATCATGAAGTGCAGTGGATTAGCAAGGAGGAAGTAAGGATAGCTATGAAGAGGATAAAGAACGGAAAGGCTGTTGGTCCAGATGACATACCTGTGGAAGCATGGAGGTGTTTAGGTGAAATGGCAGTGGAGTTTTTAACTAGATTGTTTAATGAAATCTTGGAAAGTGAGAGGATGCCTGAGGAATGGATAAAAAGTGTTTTGGTACCTATATTTAAGAATAAGGGTGATATGCAGAGCTGCAGTAACGACAGAGGGATTAAACTGATCAGTCACAGCATGAAGTTATGGGAAAGACTAGTGGAAGCTAGGTTAGGAAGGGACGTGATGATTAGTGATCAGCAGTATGGTTTCATGCAAGGAAAGAGCACTACAGATGCGATGTTTGCTCTGATAGTGTTGATGGAGAAGTACAGAGAAGGTCAGAAGGAGTTGCATTGTGTCTTTGTGGATTTAGAGAAAGTGTATGACAGGGTGCCTAGAGAGGAGTTGTGGTATTGTATGAGGAAGTCGGGAGTGTCAGAGAAGTATGTAAGAGTGGTACAGGATATGTCCGAGGGTAGTGTGACAGCGGTGAAGTCTGCGGTGGGAGTGACGGATGCATTTATGGTGGAGGTGGGATTACATCAAGGATCAGCTCTGAGCCCATTCTTATTTGCAATGGTGATGGACAGGTTGACAGATGAGATCAGACAGGAGTCCCCATGGACTATGGTGTTTGCAGATGACATTGTGATCTGTAGTGAGAGTAGGGAACAGGTGGAGGAGACCCTGGAGAGGTGGAGATATGCTCTAGAGAGAAGAGGAATGAAGGTCAGCAGGACTAAGACAGAATATGTGTGTGTGAATGAGAGGGAGGATAGAGGAATGGTGAGGATGCAGGGAGTAGAGGTGATGAAGGTGGATGAGTTTAAATACTTGGGATCAACAGTTCAGAGTAATGGTGAGTGTGGAAGAGAGGTAAATAAGAGACAGGCAGGATGGAGTGGGTGGAGAAGAGTGTCAGGAGTGATTTGTGACAGACGAGTACCAGTAAGAGTGAAAGAGAAGGTCTACAAGAGGGTAGTGAGACCAGCTATGTTATATGGGTTGGAGACAGTGGCACTTACAAAAAGGCAGGAGTCAGATCTTGACGTGGCAGAGTTGAAGATGTTAAGATTTGCACTGGGTGTAACAAGGATGGACAGGATTAGGAATAAGTATACTAGAGGGTCTACCCAGGTTGGAAGGTTTGGAGACAAAGCCAGAGAAGCAAGATTACGTTGGTTTGGACATGTGCTGAGGAGGGATGCAGAGTATATTGGGAAAAAGATGCTAACGATGAAGCTGCCAGGTAACAGGAAAATAGGAAGGCCTAAGATAAGATTTATGGATGTGGTGAGAGAGGACATGCAGGTTGTTGGTGTGACAGAGCAAGATGCAGAGGACAGGAAGAAATGGAAACAGTTAATCTGCTGTGGTGACCCCTAACGGGAGCAGCTGAAAGAAGAACAAGAGGGGTTTGCTTAGCTTGATGTGAGTGATTTTGGCGTGCTGGGTCCTACACCTCCTAATATTTTCCATGATGTTCTTCCTTTTGTCATGCAGCTGACTGATTTTGTGATTCCACTAGGGTGGCTTGTGTTTTGAGTTAGCACTGTACTCATTCCTTGTGTTACAGCTGACTCTATGCAGCTGTTAACATGCCTGTAGAGTGTTTCTGTGAACAGTTCCACATAAGCAGCTGTATTCTCAGGGGTGGGAGCTTGAAATTCTGCCATGTTATCACTTAATTTTAGGAAGTTGGCCTTAGAGTAGTTCTTGACACTCAAACATTCCTGGGGTAACTGGGGTTCTGTTTTTTGTACTTTAAAGAATGCCATTTTCTTCTTTAGACTCAGCCTTTAACAGTAAGACCTTTAGATTTTCTTAGTTTTGCTTTGCTATGTTATGTCTACAGTATTGGATATCTCCTTAGAATGACACCAGAAACTAAGCCATTTATTAAAATCAGTCATCTTCTTTTCATATTGTGACATCATCCTTGGAAAAGATGGAATGTTGCTCAATGCTAGGCTCATGGCAGCCTGGGAAAACACATTCCAAGAGCTCCATGATGTCTCTCTTCATATGGTTTAAGGAGGTATGGCTCAGGTCATTTACTCCCACATGGTCTATGACTGAGTCATACTGGTGCTTGTGGCCCAATGACTTGAGTCAGTGCGTAATATGGCAGCTCTTGGCCCCTAATAAGCAACTGCCTGTAAGTTTCTCTTTGCTCAGTCTAGTGAGAGGGACATCAGTGTGTCCCACAATGGAGTCTCCAATGACCATAATGTTGGATTGTGTGGTGGCTTTCCTTATAGGCTTAGAAGTAGAGGCTCCATGAGATGTGGCTGTATGTGCTGATGTGGGTGTTGTTTTGAAAGAGTGCATTTGGGACTGCTGAGGACATTAGTTATGTGTGCTTCGTCTCTGAGGTATTTGGGATTTAGGAAGGTTACATTTAAATGCTTCAGCATATGTGTATCTATGTATCTGCTTTGTACTATTTATACTGGGTGCAGCATGTGCACTACTGACAACCTGGTTTACATTAGTAATGATTTTATGTGAGAGCTTTGCCTCCAGTGACATTGTGTAAATGCATCTTTCACATACTTTATCATTTTGTTTGAGAATTAGCTGGCTGTCACTAAACATGAGGCAATTTCCACATTGCCTCAGGATGCCCATATCTACCAAGCTGGTAATAAACATAGTAGGAACGTCCATATTCATGGCAACAGGCCCATTTTTATTGATTAGACAGTTGTTATGAGACTATAAAATAATGTTAGGTGCATCTGGTTTGCAACTCTGGGGAAAGTGTTTGTCACTGCAAACTAGTTATCCTGTATACAACTAGGTATTGTTGAAATTTTGGGTCTATATTAGAACACCGAACATTCAAAATTTCAAGTGTTCTAATATCGAACCCTATGAATTGAAAATTTAAAACATCAAACATTCAGAACAGCAAATTTTTTCCTAGGAAACAAATTTGCTGTTCCAAAACACATACACACAACACAAGCACACCAAACAAACAGCAATCCACACACATACACCTAAACTCTTACACCTAACCCTACACTAAACTATACATACACCACTAACTATCCACTTACCTTAACCCAAACCCTAACCCTAAGGTCTGTCACTATTGCACAGTCACCTCACCCGCACCCTAACCCTAACTCACCTACCCCGCCCTAACCCTCACGTCCACACAATCGCACACTTACCTGACCCGCGCCCTAACCCTAACTCACCTAAACCGTCCTAACCCTCACGTCCACACAATCGCACACTTACCTGAACTTGACCCGTAACTTTCCACCACAGCGCTGAAAATACCGAAGCAACAGAAACGGACAACCAAATTCTTTCCCTAGGAAAAAAATTGTTTTTCTGTTTCTTCGATATTTTCAGCATTCGCTAAAAATGGGTCGATATTAGAACACTCGAAATTTTGAACGTTCGATGTTCTAATATAGACCTGAAATTTCAATGGAGCTTTTTTAGGAAAAATGTCAACTCAAGATGCTTGCATCTATACAGGCACCATCAAACACTTGAGGGGCATCTACTAAAGTAGATCCTGACAATTTATGGATGAAGTTTTAGTGATATTTTGAAGTTATGTTAGATTGTAGCGAATCAAGCAGTACTTACTGAAAAGAAAAAAAAAACGAAACAATTAGCTTTCTCAAGAATAATGAATAGTGGGGATTCATCTAATTGGCTATTACCTGGCCACTACAAGCACTGATCTCACCACAGCTTCATTCTACTAGGATGCAATGCCCCTTTGCTTCTCCTTTCACCAGAAGCAAAACAGCAGCACTATTCTCAAGATACAAAGTAGGCCACAGGCTGTCTTGTGGTCAACAGTCTTGTCTCTCTGGATGCAGGAGTCTGTAGGTTTGTTGTAGTCTTTTCCTGGCCATTGCCCTGAACAGCAATCAGACCAGTCAAGAAGGTCTCACACAGACACTCACTGCCCAATCAGAGATATTCCAGGAATCAATGCCTTCTGCTCCTTTTCTTACCATGAGCAATACAGAAGCAGAAATTCCAAGCTGATACCTATGGAGTAGTTGTCAGGGTTTCTGGTGATCATCAGTCTCCAGGAAATAATGTCTCCATGGTCCTTCTCTCACCAGCAGCAAAACAGAATCACTAATCCTAAGATAACCACTGAGAGGCAGAATATTGGCTCCACAATGATTGGTGGTCTTGGACCAGATGTTACAGATTTTAAAGGTAAGATGGGAAAAATGGGTTAATATCCTAAAAGTTCCACTGTGCACTAAGCAGTTAGATATGAAAGGGGGTAACTCAAGCTTTTGCAATCTAAGAGGAGAGACACTCATTTTAATAGAGCAAGACACATTTGTTGGGAGTGGGCACTTAAGAACCAGAGTCTATGGAATACAGTGTGATGCCCAATAAATGTAAATAGTTGAGGGGAGGCTGACTTCACAAAATAATTTTGTGCTTACTGACAATAGCCAATGAAAGAGAAGAGGGAAGGAAATATGTGATCCAATTAACATAAGCAGGTATAACTAAAGAGACAGTGAGTTTCAAAACACAACAGCTCCAAGGCCGGAAGGTGGGGAAAATGTAATTGCTGTGTGGCTTACAAGAAATAAATCTGGTTTCTTTCCTAGTTTAAAGAAGCAGGAAAAAACAGAATACAACTAAAACACAAAGTAATACACCATGATATATAAATAGGAGAAAGCAATAAAGCAATACAAATTACAAGAAACAATATAAGTAAAAACAAATTAACCTTTCCCCTCACAGCAGTCTATGGCAGAGTCTAAGTGAGCTTTTCCAATCAAGTCTTGAAATGTTTTATTTTATTCTTAAATACAAGGTTTAGTTCCTAGCTCCTCCCACAGTTCACAGGTAATTAACCTTAAGTGACCTGATCTAATTTCTGCGTGACTCACAAAAGACACAGCTCAGGTTTCTTTTCTAGTAACATATCTGTTCTATAGTCCTCACAAATGTTGTTTTGAGGTGCTGCCATTCTTCTTCAACTCCACCTATTTCCTCCTCTTCCTGTCATGCTAGAGTCCTGAGTTGTTGTTTGTCTTTCGGCTTTTCCTGGTTAGGGGTCGCCACAGTGGAACTCCGGTTCGCTAATGATTGGCAGTAGATTTTCACGAATGCCGAGGTGCCAGCTCGACTTTCAACCTTCAGTGAAGGCCTGCCCATTTATGCATGTCTTTCGAATGCCCACCCAACCGCAGGGAGGACATGCAGACTCCATACAGAAGATACTCCCTGCATTCTAGCTGCGAATCGAACGGGAGAACCTCTTGCTATGAGGCAACAACGCTACCGCTGCACCACCGCGGATGTTTTGTGCTAGTGTCCTGAGTATTTCATTGAAATTTTATGCTTTTGCTCCAGTCAGTTTCCAGGTCTTGAGCCTAGTCTCTGTTAATCTTAGAGCCCTCTCTGACCACTGCATATATCTGTTTGTGGCCACCAGTGGTTTATGCTGTGGACCAACCATTTCACTGGGGATGACTTTGCTATCACTGATTCTACCTCAGTGCCCTTTCCTTACCATGAGGAAGTCTATCTGAACTACATGATGGACACTCTTGCATAAGATCTTGTGACTGTTTCGTTTGATGAACCATGTGCTGGTCATCATTAAGCCATTTTCAGGCCTCAGGCAGCCTTCATAACCTTTTTTTGTCTGCCTTGATATGAACATTTGGATCCTCCATTATCAATACCATCTCTTGTTGTCCTGCTTTATCTGGTAGGTCCTGTAACTGGTGCCTGAATGCACCAGTCTCCAGGAAATAATGTCCATTAATTGGCTAGCCCTTACACTGCATTTAGTCTATTGTCCCTGTTCTCTCTAGAGGATACTGCATACCACAGCTGATGCCTAAAGTGGTAGGTTCATACAACTCCTCCCCCAGTAGGCACCATCTGGAGTCTATGCTGCTGCCTACAGCTGCATTCAGTTTTGAATGAGTTTGAGGTAGAAACACCCAGCATGTTTTTAGGCAGGTGCACCATCTTAAATCATCACTTGGCAAATTAGATCTAAATTTAAGTGTGAATAAATAAATACATAAATAAATGCAAACATACATAGATACATACATACATACATACATAAACAGACAAGTAAGTACAGACAATGAAATTAAAGTTCACTACCTCCTTTGGCATACATACAGTGCTGTAGATAAATAATATTCACTTTTTTGACTTCATCTCTGAAAAACTATTTATTATTTGTTGACCGGGAAAGTCCGACTAGGTTCCACAGAGCCTGTTTTCAACAGAGGCCTGGGGAGAAATGCTCCAGATGCACATCTTTGGAATGTGGGAGGAAACTGGAGTACCCAGAGGAAACCCACATGATCACAGGGAAAGCATGCAAACTCCACACAGAAGGCATCCCAGCTGAGAATCGAACCAGAGAACCTCTTGCTGGGAGGTGACAACATTAACCGCTGCATCACTGCTCCGCCCAAATACAGATACAAATACAAATACAAATGAAGCCTTAAGAATTAACTGATTTTTCTTAGCTAATTGTATTAAAATCTAATTCATTTAAAGGAAAAGTTCTGTAATGTTTATTCAGGGCTGGTCTGGTCTGATCACAATTGCAAACCTGTGAACCTAAACAAAACCAGCTGCATTAACTACACCCGAATGTGAGCTATTGCTATTACACAGTAACATTGCATAAAAAAGAAATTTCTTCCCTTTAAAAAATGTCATTGTGTCAAACAGCTTAATTTCTGTGCTATTTTCCCTTAGCTGTTGTTTTCCCTTATACACTGTACCATAGAAGGGCATTAGCACATTAACTTTATAGATGTACTGCATGCACGTTCCCTCAAAATATGTGCTGAAGTTCAACCTTTACCTCTGCATTAATGTCATTATAGGGAGGTTAGGAGTTTCCATGGCTAGAATTTTAAATTAGATTGTAGTATGCAATGAGTGCCTTTCAGAAAAATGTTATACATACACACATATATATATATATATATATATATATATATATATATATATATATATATATACATACATACACACACACACACACACACACACACACACACACACATATATATATATATATATATATATATATATATATTGTGTGTGTGTGTGTGTGTGTGTGTGTGTGTGCCTGTGTATGTGTACATCTGCAATGGAAGTTTGTGCTTGTGTGCATCTACATGTATGTGTGTGCCTATGTGTATGTGTATAAATATCTGCCTGTCTGTGTGTTGGTGTGTGCACATCCGTGTATATGTGTCTAGAGTATAGTTTTGCTATAAGATATGTAGGTAACTGTCTTTTATTTCTCTGCTGAGCTAAACAGAGAACATGGCAGCTGTAGCATTTTCTGTAACCACATTTATAAAGATTTTCAAGTTTTTCTTTTGTTTTACAGCCGGACTATTTTCCGTAGATAATACTCAATTTAGACTGCGAACATAACTCATGAAAAACATTTGCTTGCATTTTTTTTATATAAATTACTTTTCATTGTATAATTCTAATTAATCCATCTGCATAGCAGGTAAACCATATTTGAGAGGTTTCATGGCAATAAGCCCACTTCTACTGGCAACTGGCTAATCTAAAGGGCCCTGTGTGTGGTCAGATCAGGAGCTTCCTGGACTAAAACACAGAGTGATTTCAGGAAAAATTGAATGTACCTGGAGTTTGCTGCTTTGAAATGGTTTCACCTGTATGAGTTGCGCAGCTGTATTTAGAATACTAAGCCTTCCTGCTGGCTTTTCTTTTATGGCCTTGCCTTGTTAAGACAGGTGGAATTTTCTGGAATTTTACTGACTAATTGTGTAAGTATCAGGTAACAGGAAGAGCTTAACTATTGTATCTTTTCATAATGATCTCAGACCAGTTTGCTTGAAAATGAAAGAAAAAACTGAAACAAGTTTTGTTTTTGTTTAAAAAAATCTATTACTAATGATTCCATTTATTACTTAACAGGAAAAAATTGCCTTTTCCTTGCCTTTTCTGTTTGTAAACCGTATCTCCTCACTTATTTTTCTCATTTTGCCTCCCATTCCTGCATCTACGTCTGTGATTTTAAAAGCCTCAATCATGTCAGCTTACATAATGAATAGATTTTCACCTGCTGTACTTGGTTTTAAATACTTCTCTGTCAGCTCTTCCCAGCTCCTTATCACAGGAGTATAGAGTTTACCACCCACATGTTTCTGAGTTCAATGCCTTAGTAGGACATCAAATCTGTGTTTAGCCAGGCTTTTTTATTTTTTAATTCATTTGTTATCGGCGTAAGCCGATTAAAGGTGAATGTCATGTTACAGGATCACTCAAGGACCACCGTTTAATGTTAAATAATTTTCTGTCACATTATATGCAAGTAGAAAAGGGTAGAATGAAACTCAGAACCAGCTAGTGATGATTATAAACCTATAGTTTTAAACCTTTGTGCCATAGGACCAGGTTCTTCCCCCCCCCTTTAAATCAGCTACTCTGGCATGGAATTTTCTTTTCTGCATACAGCTGCTATAAGGAGTGACCTTTTCTTACTATTCACACAAGAGCTGACATTTGCCAAAACCTTTCTACTGCTCAGTCATAGGGCTGCAAGCCAGGTAAATAAACCACACCAGTAACCTAGACTTACAATACTGTACTAATAAAATACCCATTTCTGAGCAAAAGACAAAAGATGGAAAATGCTGCCATGTGTTTCCTTTTGAGCTATTTTAAGTACTGTACTATACTATCCTGGCTTTGACTGATGGAGCTGTCATAATTATATCCATCAGCATTTTTTTTTAATTTAAAATTTAACATTTTTTACATGACATTTCTGCATTCACTAGTTTATATCAGTCTGACGGTTATGATCTATAACAAGGTTAATTTCTTGAAACTAGTTCTGTATGGTTTTGTGTGTGTGTGTGTGTGTGTGTGTGTGTGTGTGTGTGTGTGTGTGTGTGTGTGTGTGTGCATGTGTGCGTGCGTGCGTGTGTGCGTATGTGTGTGTGTGTGTGTGTGTGTGTGTGTATGTGTGTGTGTGTGTGTGTGTGTGTGTATGTGTGCGTGTAAAGGCATCTCCTTAACTTCCAGCCTTATGTTACTATCCTTGGTATCTGCAACCTTTCCTTAAACTTGGACTGTCCTATCTCTCCTTGCCTACTATGCTACTTGTGTCCTTTCCTGTGCTACAAATGATCAATTTGCCATCCTTTTTATAATCTTCCTATAACCCATCTCCACCTTCCTGTCTTGTTGTCTTCCTGCTTCTCCTTTCGGCTGAGTATCCCCAACTGCCCCCTTCATTTCCTCCCTCCTTGTGGTTTTGGTTCTGCCCCACCTTCATCACTTATCACTGCTATTTATTGCTTACACTGACCCTGCACATTGACTTGATTCTCTTTGCACTTTGTTTCATGACTACATCTTCCCACTTTTTCCCTTTACATTGTTGAAAATTTCTCAGATCGATGCAAGGCCTGGTATAGTGACATTTTCACCACAATGTTGCTTGTGTACACTATGGCCTAAATAGTCTTACAGTGTTTGCCTTTCTTCCTAAATACAATCCTTTGTTTACAACTCCATCTGTTCTTTCTTCTAGTGTCAGTAGCCTATCCCCATTGACATAGTAACAAATACATTTCTAAAAGAGCTTGCTGTGATAGCAGACATAGATAGCTTTTATTAATATTTCTATAATGAAAAAAGTAATGAACAAGTTACACACTGTCAAAGTATGTAAGAGAAACCATCTGAAACTGATAGCTGTCATTAATACTGAATTAATTATGAGAAAAAAAAATACTTTGTTTTGATTTCAATATAACATTTTGTTTTCTTTAGGTGCACAAAAGCCATGTTATGTAATGTATTTTATTTACTTGACATTTGGAAACTGGGAAAGTCCAACTGGGCAACAAAAGCCCGTTTTCAGTGGATGTCTGGGGAGAAAACCTCAAATAGGAAACACAAATTCAGAAATTTTACAAAAACAATTACCTTAAGAAATATAGTATGAGCACAAATAATATGTATCATGGAGATAAAACAATAAAAAATAGTAAAGGACTTAGTACATTTACATAACGGTGCAACAAACAGCTGAGACATGTGAGTACTTAAGTATCTTACGGTAGGCATTAATATTAGTGCTTGCTAGCTACATTATGGTAAAAGGTTCAGTGATGAAGTGAGGAGAAACACTAAGAGTAGAAGAAACATTTTTCACTGTAGTAAATATAGCAGGGGGATATAGACTGAATATTAAAGATAAATAATAGGAGAGGTAAAAGATGATGAAATGAAGAGGTAGCCAGAGGAAAAGTATGGAGCAGGAGGGGGTTGAAATAGAAGGTGGAGATGAAAGCTAAGCTATATAAATAGGGGATAAAGATGGAGCAATGGGGGGGTGAGGAAGTTATTGAGAAAGGCTAGAATGGATGAAAGGAAATGAAGCTGAGTTTTAATGTAGGTGAAAAGAGAGTGGAGGAAAATGTAGGAGAAGGTCTGGAATGGGCACAAATGAGAGATACTCAGCGATGGTGGTAGAGCAGGGGAGGAGAAAAAAAATAACTTGCTTCTTTATAATAAATAATAGACAAAATGCTACAAATACACCATTATTTATACCTTTCACCATTACGGCAGTCTTGCCATTGAAGTGACAAGCAAATTTACAAGGTAGCATTTCCACAATGGAAAGTAATATCTTCTCCTATATAAAGATGCATTTAGTCATCGCACAGACTTTAAAATAAAAGTGCCATATTTAAGAAATTATAGAGGTACCCATGGATTATCATTGCTATAAGTAAATTCTAATTCTAAAATAGTTAAAAAAGGCTTTTTGTTTGTCTTTAGCCTCAGTAGCTACTTTTCCTCATATATTGCTTTGGTTGATTTGATCAGGTTCCAGAATTCCTTGTTAACTTTAGCAAGAGTTTTTTTTTTTTGTAACTAGAGTTTTACATTTATTTTCATGTGCAATGATCTTTTTCTTTCTTTGAAGAGACTATTTAGATTTGAGTTCTATCATAGTGTTTATCTTTAAATTTGGCATTGGGCCTTTTTTAAAAAAAAATGTTAGAACCCTCTGAAGCAATCCTCAGCACTGTGAAAATTGATAATAATAAATTATATCACAGAGACAGAGACTATGTAGCTAATCTTCTTCTTCTTTCGGCTGCTCCCATTAGGGGTCACCACAGTGGATCTTCTGTTTCCATTTCTTCCTGTCCTCTGCATCTTGCTCTTTCACACCAATTACTTGCATGTCCTCTCTCACCATATCCATAAACCTTATCTTAGGCCTTCCTCTTTTCCTGTTACCTGGCAGCTTCATCCTTAGCATATTTTCCCAATATACTCTGCATCCCTCCTCAGCACATGCCCAAACCAAAGTAATCTTGCCTCTCTGGCTTTGTCTCCAAACCTTCTAACCTGGGCTGACCCTCTAATATACTTATTCCTAATCCTGTCCACCCTCATCACACCCAGTGCAAATCTTAACATCTTTAACTCTGCCATGTCCAGCTTTGACTCCTGCCTTTTTGTCAGTGCCACTGTCTCCAACCCATATAACATAGCTGGTCTCACTACCCTTTTGTAGACCTTCACTCTTACTGGTACTCAACTGTCACAAATCACTCCTGACACTCTTCTCCACCCACTCCATCCTGCCTGTACTCTCTTTGTCACCTCTCTTCCACACTCACCTTTACTCTGAACTGTTGATCCCAAGTATTTAAACTCAGCCACCTTTGCCACCTCTACTCCCTGCATCCTCACCATTCCTCTATCCTCCCTCTCATTCACACACATATATTCTCTTAGACTATGTAGCTAATCTACAAGTGGATAAAAGTAGCTTTAATTCACTCCCACCCTCCTCCCAAATTCCCAGATCATATACCAGTATCCAACCCCCAAATGTTCCAAGAACAAGTCCTCAAAGCACTGTTGAAGGTTAATAACATTGCTTCTATATGGACAAATGATGTACCAGAATACCTTCTGACCATCCTGAAACAGGACTTATCCCCCCCAAAGCTATTTAATATTAGCCTCCAACCTGGCTTTGTGCCAGATGAATGTAGGACAACAGCAGTCACATGCCCCCCACCCCCCACTCAAAGGTTGGACATCAATGGATCAAGGTCATGATAGACCTTAAGTCTAACCAACTTCATCTGTAAGGCTATAGAAAGGATCATTATGGAATTAATAAATAAAGCCATAGGTAACCTGCAAACTCTTGACCACATCTACGTCTGTTTTGTCAAGGAGGGGGGATCATGTCTACTTAACCTTAACTTTGTTAAAATGGTTAGTGAAGCAATGGATGATGAAAGAATCAGTACGCACACTGGATAACAAATTGGTTCACAGATATACCCCTGCAAATTAGGATGGGTTGCTCTACTTCCTCCAAAACACCTGGCATTTCCCAGTGTTCAGTCCTAGGGCTACTACTCTTAGGGATATACTTTTCTCCAGGAGACACCAAAGAAAGCCTCTTCTAAATGAATACTTGGTGTCAAAATGACGGCCTAAAACTAAACACCCAAAAATGTATAATTGTACCTTTCAGCAAACATGATGCCCCCTGTAACTATCACATTGATAGTACAGCACTGAAAATGGATCTGGTAGTTAGGAACATGGAAACCTATGCAGACAATGAACTGTTCTTCAATCACCATGTATCCACTATTGTAAGAAAGTGCTTTTTCATACTGCAGCGTATTAGTAAGGGTATGGGGTCCAGGTCTAGGGATGTGATCATTCCACTATATCCAGAACTTATTAATTAGGCTGATCATTGAGTACAATGCCATCTTTGCTATCTACCTGTCCAAACACGTTACACAACTAGAATGACCACAATGATTTCTAACTAAGAAGATTAAGGGCATAAATCCAAGAATCTACACTGACCATCTCAAAACCCTGTCGTTCTTCTTGGTATCTTATAGGCTACTGATTGGTGATCTCTGCCTTGTCTGCAAAGACTCAACTGGCACATCCTTTCAGACCTGTTGCACATCTGGAAGTTCAATAGCAGTATAAACACCCTCTCAAGATATCATAAGTGCTTCTGCAACATAAGTAGAACACGTTGGAGGGATAGATAAGTATCACACAGAATCTTTCAACTACCCCAATAGATTAATTCAACTCTCCTTATAGTCAGAGGCCTACAGATTGCTGTGAGGTGACATGTGTCTTATTTATCAAGCCATGTCTTATTTGACTTCCTGTTTCTTTGCAAAACCATTGGCTATACAAATACCCAATACTATGGATCTAAATCTGCACCAACAAATAAACAAGAATCACTGAAGAGATAGAAATCTAACTCAATGTCTTCCTAGCTTATGGAACAAGTTATCTCTCCATCATTTATCTCTGCAAGTGAAGCAAAGTACTAGTTTGGTTACCTTTAAGCCTAGTCCTGATGACAGGATGGATAAATTCAGAGTTACACCAGGATTATCATATGCAAGCCTGCTCAGTTTGGGAGGTGAATAATATTAATTGCTTGAAAAGGGGTTTGCTTAAATGTGTATATGGCTAGGCATCTAATGATTCCCATGATCCTGTGTCTAGTTGCTATGGTGCTATGGTTCCTATGTTTTGGAATCATGTTACTCTCCATATAAAGGAAAGCACATCTCTTACTCTGTTCAAGTATAATCTGGTTAATGGATGGGTAAATGCAAATTCTTGATTTTGACTCAGATTTTAGCTTTGTCCCTCATAATCCCTCCTAAATCTTTTGACTTTAGGAGAAAAGGTGTTGAATTTCACTTAATAAATAATAACAATAATTACAGCTATAGACTTCTTTTACTTCAGAAAATGTATATTGATTCACATTCTCCTATTCTGCCAATGTTTCAGGTTAATAGTACTAATATTTTAAAAGTGCCCCTGATTGTTTTGGATATGTCCCTAATTCTGTTGAGATTTGTCCCTGATTCATTGAGAGTGATGGACGGATCTATTCGGCATCTTTGTCAGCTTGAACATTATTGCCTAACCAATCAACTCAAGAACTATCATAAATGGATTGTAAAAATCTAACTACTTTTTCCAGAATATTAAATAAATGTAACACGTCCCACATTTTATTATGCATAATGCTGTCATATGCATGTTTAACATTACTTGAAACTACTATTCCCACTCATTAACTACTCTTTAATTAGTCATCATAGCATTACACATAAGTTAAACCACATGAATGCCTTTATTCCATAAGACAATCCCAGCATTATTGCAATTACCATGCTCAAACAAGGCATTCCAAACTTCTAACACTTAATTCCCAAATACAAATATGCCCATGATTCGTGCTCTGGAAAAAGAGTGGGTAGTGGTTCAGTGATTCTTTTCAAAGAACATATCAACCCCACTGGATTAATACAAGCCAGCGCCACCTCTTACTCAGACCTTAATTGAATACTGCTCAAACTTTCCTCTCTTTAAAACAACCCTCTCCTAGAGGCCTCTGCATAGCTAGCTCCACCATCTGCCCTATTAAAGTTCCAGAACCTCATCTCGAACTTCCTAAAATCTGCCCTCATAAAACCATGAGATCATAATTTTAGTTGACCTTAATCTTAACTTCATTGGTACTAGGTCCCCTAACATCTCAAAATTCTTAGCCGACAATGGCCTTTTACAAACAGTCTCAGATCCCACATGGCCTAATTTAAAATCATCCAGTCACTCCAGAAATTATTATCGCTAATTCCCCCACACTGATTTCCAACATATCTATACTACCCCCTTCTTTCATTGAACAATGTTCAGTTAACTTCTCAGTCAGCAATCAAGCCATTAACCCCCCCCTCACACACACACACACACACACACACACACACACACACACACACACACACACACACACACACGCACACACACGCACACACACACACACACACACACACACACACACACACACACACACATGCACACGCACGCACGCATGCACACACACACACACACACACCGCTTCTACGTGAGAAAAGAATTAGAGGGTATTTCAGGGATCTTTTCCTGGAAGGCAGAATTGACATTGATGCTTACAATTTTGTTGACATCACCATGCCTAAAGTACCAGTCATGTTTGGGATCCCCAAAATTCACAAGAGCCTTTCAGATCCACCTATGCGGGCACTAGTTGACGGAAGAAGTTCTATCACACACCCCTGTGCCCGTATCATTGATAACATCATTGGTAGATATTTGAAATCTATCCCGCAGATTTGTAAAGACTCTTGGGCATTCCTCAACTCGATTAATGATGTGCAATTCAATGCTGATCTTAATTTACTGACTATAGACGTGGTGGATTTGTACACCTCCATCCCTCACGTAGAAGCGGTTGAATGGATTGAACTCATGCTACGGGAACTTGGGGCTCCCAGTAATGACATTCATATTGCCACTGTCTTGCTTGACATTGTCTTATCCTCTAATTTCTTCATTTTCAACAATCAATACTTCTTGCAAAAGAAAGGAATTGCAATGGGTTCCCCGTGTGGCAGTTGTGTTGCGAATCTATTTGTAGCCTACTGGGAGAAATTTTTCCTATTTAATTCTCCTATTTTTCTCAGTTGTTCAAAAATCTACACACAATTTTTGGACGACATTTTCATCCTTTTTGAAGGAGGTGAAGAGGAAGCTCTGGAACTCATTTCATATATGAATTCCACAACTGAATTTTTAAGATTCACACACCATTTCTCTTCCTCTGTCATCGACTACTTGGATGTACAACTGGTAAAGGACAATTTCAACAACAATTTTTGTTCTTCCATTTTTAGGAAAACCACCTACTGCAATTCCTTCTTGCATTTTTCAAGTTGTCACCCTTGGAAACAGAAGAGGTCAATCGTGAAGGGACAACTAGTGAGGGCAGCCCGTATGTGCAGCACCGATGAAGCCTTCAAAAAAGAATGTGCCTTACTTAAAGACTTCTTCTTAAACAGAGGATACCCGGTAGACTTGGTCATTGATTTGACTGTGGAAGTCTCCTCTAAACGCTTGGAGGGTTTTCTTACACCTCTTCTCTCCTCTAGATCTCCCCCCTCGCCAAGTGGAAGACCATTAGACACATTGGATCCATTGCCTTTGGACCCATCTTGTGGGCAGGATACTATTGTAGTGGACACCAATAAGGACCCTGACTTCTCGGCCAGTTTTATTACTGCCTTCAACACAAACTCAAGGCATATTTGTTCCATTATGAGGAAGAACTGTTTTTTTATCATGAATTCGGGGCTACACGATAGGCTAGGTTTATCTCCTATCTTCACGTATAGGAGGGGTAATAACCTTAAAGATATTTTACAGAGAAACACGAAATGTGATCACTTGACGAGAATAAAGGGCACATCTACTTGTGGGTGTTGCAAATGGTGCAGATACCTGCGAGTAGGTAACTCTTTCATCATTGGGGAGAGGAAATATTTCATCAATCACAAAATTAATTGTAAAGCGAAGGCCATAGTATAACGTAGCTTTTTGCCAATGCTGCGCAGCTTTCTATGTTGGTAAAAGCGGATAGGCGCTTCTGTGACCGTATATACCAACACATCTACGCTATCAACAATAAGAAAAGCGACAACACATTGTCAAAACATATTCTTAACAACAGCGGCCACAGCTTCCTGTTCATGGGCATTGACCATATCAGCATGGATATCAGAGGTGGCCCACAATCTCTCATTGTTGAGACTCGTGAGCTCGAATGGCAACTCCAACTGGACGCCTTTTCATTTCCTGGGCTAAACGAAAACTGTAATATTGCTGCTATTCTTAAATATAAGAGTTACCTTAGATAATACTTTTTTACTCTTAGTGGCGTACCAACCTATCCCATTGGTCAACTCCAAGGACATTGAATAATGTTGCATATATTGCTTTGCTAGGGTTAAGCCCATTGAGTGTTCTATTCCATCTATAGTTTAAAGTAATAGCAACCTTAACATATTGATTTCCTTTGATATGTAGCTTTTTTCATATTGCTTGCTCCTGTTAGGTGACCCGATGCAGTAGTACATTTATTTGCTCTTGTTCATTGATATTTACTATACACAACTTTGTAGCTTCACATTTCATTTAGAATGTTTTTATTCTTTTATATAAGTTTTACAGGGCATACTATGTATTTGTTTTCACCCGCTCTCCTTGTTATTGTTGCCCTTTTAAGTTTCATCGTTGCCCCTTTAAGCAACATTGTGGCGCTTGTGGTGATGTCGTCAACAAGCGCCAGTTACTTTGTTTTAAATGCATTTGGTTTTAATCCTTTCAACTGCTGATGAAGCTTTTGGCTTTCTGGAAGCGAAAACGCTGTTTTGGTCTTGAAATAAATTGCATTTCTTTTCTTTTACATCGTTCTGGCTGCAGTGGTGTTCCGTTTTTGTTTTCAGTGAGTTTATTTGTTTCTTATTTAACTCGTTTGTATTTATATTATTAGTAGAGGAAATTTTTCCAGACATCAGGGAAATTCCTCTACTCTTTTTGATAGGTACCATGGGATCTTTTACATCCACCTGAACTATGACCAACTAAAGCAGATGGGGTTTTGATTTAATGCATCGCCAAAGGACAGCACACTCAAAAGTGCAGTACATAATTGCCCGCCTTATGTTGCACTGTAGTATCTGTATTGGAAATTGATCCATACACCTGGAGTGGGAATAGAACCCATAGACTTCTGATATTCCAGCACTAAAGTGAGTGTGCTACCTTTTGCCCCACTGACAATGCATATTACATTTTTTTCATGGATTTTGTCTTGTTCTCACTATTTGAATTTATATTACTAGATATTTTGAAGTTTTATTATTTTGCTCCTATTCTGGACCCGACTGATGTCTCCACTGTCTTTACCCATCTTTTTATCTTATCCGGGGTAAAAGCCAGGCATCTCCAAGCTAGACACAAGATCTATAACCCTTTCATTCTTGCATGAAGTGTCTAATCAGTCCATCATAGTAATCAGGTAGTAGGGGGCTGGCAAGCTTGTATGAGGTGTCTAATCAGCTCATTATGAGAGTCAGTTGGTAGGGGGCAAGTTGACCGTCAGGTGGTAGGGGCAGGCCAGCTTGCTTGAGGTGTCTAATCAGCCTATTGTGAGAGTCAGGTGGTAGGGGGCAGGTTAAGAGTCAGGTGGTAGGTAGCAGGTTGATAGTCAGATAGTCGAGAGCCAGGTAGTGGGGAGCAGGTTGACAGTCAGGTAGTAGGGTGCAGGTTGAGAGTCAGGTGGTAGGGAGCAGGTTGAGAGTCAGGTGGTAGGTGGCAGGTTGAGACTCAGGTAGTACGGGGCATGCTAGCTTTCAGGTCTGATGGATTTGGCTCTCCTTGTTGTTGGAACAGCTCCCCACTGAGCAGCAGATTTTGAGCTCTTCTAAGCACCTCTGAGCACTATTTTCCCCAGCCAGTGTGCTTGCAGAGAGAAAATGTGCCCTCAGTAAGCCTATGCAAAGTGAGGGACCCATTGAGTGCTCCCTCTAGGTGCCATGTAAGCAGCAGACCACAGTCAGATTTCTCCTCCCAGAATGGGTGAGTTCTCAGTGGCAGCGCACACCCATCCTTCTCACCCAAGTCATCATTCCTATATACCACAGAGAAGGATAAGTATTATGAAGTTCTGAGGGTTCAAGGAAGTCGTGTCAGTATTCCCATGATGCTCTTTTTTCTGTGTATCTTCCATGGCTAGTTTATGTGTCTGCAGATTAAAGACATAAATCAATCATCTCTGATCCTCAACCATCTTTCAGTTAGATGTGGAATATCATGTGAGTTTACACCTAAGTGTACATCTGTGCCTCTACCTGTGTCAGGAGGACCATCATTCCTTGTGAAGCCACAGCCTTGACCGTACATTACTTTTTAGGGGCTACATCCTTATGATGCAGTGCAACTTACAATCACTTATCCTTGGATAGGCATTGCCTCAACAAATATTAACATGGTCACCATCTGGTCCACTAAGGACTAGTAGAACAAAATCTGACTGTTGGGGACTTCTAGATTAATTAGGCACCTCACTTACTGAACTATAGCTCGGCCATGATTTGGTGACCTTGAACCTAGTTATATTAGTAAGGGGTGCAGAGGATACAGCCTGCTGCATATGGGAGGGGGCTTAGGCCCCAAATGAAAATATTTCTGAGTGTTGCCTGTTGACTTTATCAAGCTTCACTACATAGATAGTACTGAAGGATTGCTTGGTGCTAAAAAAAAAAAAAAAAAAAAAAGTCTGTATGTGTTCCTTGTCCAGAGCTATTGTACAGTTACTAAAATCCTTAAGTATACCGTGACATTTTTCTGCAGCCAGATCATATGTTTTCCCTACATAAACTATGACTTGAAACTTCTGCCCCTCTTCTCCCATGATCTCAGATATTCAGTTTCTATCATTCCCTGTTATGGCACAAAGCAGGCACCTTGCTTTTCAGATCCACAGCCCTTAATATATTCTTTTAAAATCGGATAGTATTCATGACAGAACTGAATATTCATCAGTGATTTGTATGATGCACATGTCAGCAACAAAAACTGATATTTTTGATGAAACTTTCTTGTCATTTCTCATTCACACCTTGTGGCCAGGGCAAGAATAAAGGCATAACTTATTTTGATAATAAAAGTTGAAGTAGCTGCCTTTTTCTAAACTGACAGCAACAAGTGTTGTATGTCCTGATTTTTATTCTGGGGCGTATGGCCTAGAGCCAAAATGTTTTTAAAAGGAATGTGTCAGATAGGATTTTGACTGTTGTTATTCAACAGAGTTCAAGATTTTACAAATTTGTATCATCTAGGCCCTAATAGTGTTTTTTTTTTTTTCATATGTTTAGAAAGGAATGACTGCATCAGTATGGATGAGAGTCGCTGCACATAAATTACCTGTGTTAGATCCAGTCTTACCTGTTTTCTTTCTAAAGCATTTGTTTACTGACAGCTCATTTTTCTCTCTCAGATGTCATGTGATAGTCACAATTTGTGTAGAGCTAATGATGGGACTTTAGCAGTTTATAGCCTGTCTGTTTTCTAACAGCATAATGAGGTTTAACACTTGAGATACATCAGAGGTTAACCACATTTCCAGTGCAGGAAAGATGATCTGTAATGGTGTTAGTTTCTGGGTGTGGGCAAATGAAATGCTGGTCTATTTTTGTTGGCGAAGAACCTGTATCTCCTGTCCAAATGATGTTCAGGTTCTCCTTATGAGAAGATGACGACACGATTTCCTTGCTGCTCTTCTGCTGAAACGCACTTTCCTCCTTATTTTATTGGAAATAAAAACAGTGAAATTGTTCAGGAAATTATTCACATCTTGAAGGATCTCTAGTTTCTAAAGATGAGCTGTGTTGGCAGAATCCTGGTCTGTCTGCCATCTCACATTCATGTGTGTATGTGTCTAATTTTTTTCTTTCATAACTCCTTTCATTCCCTTTACCACAGATTCTCCTCTTCACAGAAAAGTGCACCAATGGACATCTTTTTAATGAAGAAATAAAAAAGGTGTTACTCAGAAATGAAAGACTGGAGCTTTCAAATTTTCTGATTCCTACATCAGCTGCTGTCAAGGTTTTGTGGCATACGACTCAATTAGGCACCCTTGTTTCGTATTATCCAACAGTAGAACATAATTAACTCCATTAAGAAATATCAATTACAAATAAACCGAAGAAAGGCAGGCTCCATAGCATAAGCTGCAATGACCAATAGCACTCATATTCAAAGTATGACCACATTGTAAGGCAACAGCATTTGAGGACACCTGTGTTACAACTCATATTCGTGAGTGGCCAGCAAACTGAACGATAATAATGTCATAATGCAAAACTAGTAGGAAAATCAGAAGGCATCTGTATGAAGAAGAGAAGGCTGCTGGGAAAAATGCTTAAACAACGCTAACCATTCGCATTCATTTTGATATACATGCTCTGCTTACTTTAACAACAGTAAGGATAAGCAGTGAGCTCCAGAGAAAGTGTTTAGTGACATTTTTTAATTAGAATTCTCAAACTGTTGACTTTGTGCAGTGTTCTCTGGTTTAATTCCTCTCTAGAATTACTTAATCTGCATAGAGTTTGTACATTATTATTTTTTATTTTATTTAGCCTTTGTTGACCAGGTTATTTAAGGGGAAACCCAAGGTGGTACTTGTACTACTAAGGAAACTTAGTCAGGTCATTTGGAACTTCTTCTACTCTTTCTGATAAATCCTGTGGAACCTTTTACATCCACCTGTGCTACCACCAACTCAAGCAAATAGGACATTGGTTTAATGTCTTAACCAAAGTATAGCACACTCAGGAGTGCAGTACCCCTCTATACTGCACTACACAACAATCAATCTACCTGGTGTAAGAACAGAACCCACAGCCTTATGCATCAAAGTTGAGTATGCTACCTGTCACACCACTGACACTGCTTTCTGTACCTATATCTATGGCTTTATTACTGGCCTTATTGCAATGATATGTGGACAGCTGAACTGACAACTCTCCAAATTGCCCCACAGAGGTGTGTGTGTGTGTGTGTGCGTGTGTATGTGTGTGAGTATGTGTGTGCGCACATCCTACAATGGTCTGGCATCTTGTCCAGAACTGTTTTTTGTGTTATACCTGTGATTGCTAAGAAGGACCATGCTCCTCAAAAACATAAACTGAATGATTTGGGTACAAAAAAAGGATGGATAGATTTCCACAACATAACATTACACTGCATATGCACAGCAATAATCAAAGTCTCAAAAAAGTGCATGTGTCCTTGATTTAAAATAACACACCCACACAGATGTCCATATGTACATGTGCATGAACTTCATTGTACATACAATGCATTTCCTCTACCTTTAAGTATTAAATCTTACCAAAGAAAAAAAAACAAGCATAAACATTACCAGTCGTTATACATTTCCAAGATACTTTCATGCACACACTTAATAACAATGTATAACCCTGGGGCTATGTAACATATTGTCACCTTAATGATAACCATTTGAAATATCATGACCCACTAAATACAGAGGCTGAATGGCTGAATGAACAGGCTTACATATATTAAGTCCGAGATGCCATTTCTCAAAATATTCCCTTTTCTCCAAAGCATGATGATCTCAGACTTTGTACATATGAGTATGTCTGTGTGTGTGTGTGCTTGGGGGGGGGGGGGGCTTGAAGTTTAAAGAAGAGCGTTTTTCAAAATGTGCTTTTCTCCTGTATTTTCAGTTTTTTTTTCCAGCTTGTCAGCACTTTGCATTTTCAGTGCCGGCATTTCAGTAGGGAGCCCTGTTTGATACTGTTACTAAAGACAGAAGATTAGATAGATAGATAGATAGATAGATAGATAGATAGATAGATAGATAGATAGAAATATAGATAGATAGAGAGATAGATTGCCTTATTTTTATCAGGATGACGAAATTTGGATAAGGTAAATTTTGGTGTTTTTCTACCATTCAAGATCACCACATTCTTGAATAAATATATATATATATATATATATATATATATATATATATATATATATATATATATATATAGATATAGATATATATATATATATATATATAGACACATATATATCTAGAGATATATATATATAAATATATATATATATATATATATATATATATATATATATATATATATATATATATATAGATATATATATATATATATATATATATATATATATATATATATATATATATATATATATCCTTTTATATATCCATGCAACAACTATTATACCCTTATTTGTCTACAAAAATTATTTCCCTCTTGGGAACACATGCAGCTGCTTGAATAACAGCAACAACATGTCTCTGATGCTCCATTCAGTCCCTGACTGTTACATGTAACTCACTTCCCACAAAACTCACAAACTCCAAACTTCTGTTGCAGCTTTGTAGTCAGATTTGCCTTACACTACTAACATGGAAGTGACAGATGCATACACACATACAAACACACACACACACACACACACACACACACACACACACACACACACACACGTATAAATATATATATATATATATAAATATATATATTTATATATATATATATCTATACACACATGTGTGTGAGTGTGTGTGCATGGGTCTGCTTCTAAATCTTAAAAGCTCATAATCTTGAAATTCAAAATACTGAAGCCAAAATCTTGAATGTTCAAAATACTGAAAACTCAAAATACTGAATTTAGTGATATTTGAAAAAAACAGAGTACACCAACAGTTACTAATAAGAAAACATATTACTCTTCTCCAACTAATAGCAGGGGGCAAGCCCCCCCTGCACCGCCCCATGTGGGGGCCATGCCCCCACACCCCCTGCTACTTAAATATATCAACTCCAAGCTCGCACTCCACAGAAGAAAATGGCAAACATACTATTACATGCTTCATGAGTGCCTGTTGTAACCTTTGTTAAGTTCCCTTTTAATTTGCTATACAACATAACTCATCTTAATGTAGTAAAGTGAAATCTTGGAGTTGATATATTTAAGTAGCAGGGGGTGTGGGGGCATAGCTAATAGTTTGAGTAAACTAATATTATTTGTCTTTTATTTGTTTCTCTATGTACTTCTGGTATTAATATCCTGTAGTTTTTTCAGTACTATGAAGATTTTGTCTTCAGTATTTTGAATTTCAAGATTATGAGCTTTCAAGATTTAGAAGCGGACCTATATATATATATATATATATATATATATATATATATATATATATATATATATATAAAGTAAAATATACCCTCTGAAAAAATGGAAGAACTATGTTCAGAATAAAACAAAGAGCTTCAATAAGCAATCACTAAAGACATACCTAGAATTTGAGTCCTTTCGTTCATAAAATGTTTTGTGTCGAACTTCATCAGAAATATTGAGCATAAGTAATCATTAGTATCACTATAAGGCAAGGTTAATTAGCATATTTATGACATTATCAATTATCTATTCCATCTAAGAATGCTATTTACATTTAAATGTCCATTTAATCCATGGGGCGTGTCCACCCTAAGTTTTACTTGCCACTTGAGTTCCTTTACTTCCAGTAATGGATTACAGTCACTAAAAATAATGGAAACGTTTTCAATCACAATGAATTTAAAAATGGAGTACTGAGTGCTCACTTTAATGTACTTAGCTAGAACATTTTTACAGTCACCTTTTCTAATAGCTTGAAAATGTTCTTTTATCCTATCACGGAGTCTTCTAGTGGTTTTCCCCACATAAAAGGCATCGCAAGATGAGTACACTCCTAAGTAGACAGTCTTAGTGGAATCACACCTCTCAAGTGTCCTCATTACGAGAAACGTACCTCATTTGGGGTCTTAAAAGTTCATGTTCCTCAAAGTTTCACATTGAAAGGGTCTGTCACACATTCAGTGTTAGGAATTTTTTAAGTGAAATCTATAGAAATGAATTGTACTAATTCATTAAAAGATATTTATAAGTAAAACCAGCATATTTTAACCACCCTATGACCTTCCTAGTTGAAGCTGTTTGCAAGCCATTAGAATGTGTTCCACATTTTGCCCATGTGTTCTACATTATCAGGGCTAGTGTCCCTCATTTTGGAGATGGAAGGTTGAGAGCTATGAAAATTACAAACATCCCTGATTCTACTGCTCAACTACTTGGCATAACTATTGACCATAACCTCAGCTTTGATGCCCATGTTAATAATATTATAAAAACTGTTAATAAAAAATTAGGCTCCCTGTATAGAATAAAACCCTTCCTTACACCTCTAGCTAAGAAATCCATAGCCCAGACTCACCTTACTTCCACCCTATTCTATGCTTCTGCCATTTACACCAATCTATCAAAGCATAATCTCACCAAATTTGAAACTAGCTACAATAACATAACCAGATTTGCCACTGGCTCTCCATACAGAACTCATCACTGCCTCAACCTTAAACAACTCAGATGGTTAGAACTACAAAATCAACTACAATATAATCAACTTGTGATTGCACAAAAAATCCTGCACCATCCTACTAATACTCTTATCCTTACTAATCTGATCTCCCCTTATAAAAATCTTTCAACACTATGCTCAGCTAATAAACTTCTTATTGCCAGCAACCCTTCTAATAACAAAGCAGGCGATTCCCTCTTCTCCAATGTTGTGGGTAGAATCTGGAACAAACTTCCTAATACACTCACCTCACCCTCATCCTCTCTAATCTTTAAAGAACACCTTAGAGACCACCTTAAAATACATTGGCTTTGCCCCTGCTCAAAGCCTGATTGAATCTACTTTTCATCTCTCCCCTCCCCTGGTTCCTTCTCTCTTGCTTCCTTAACAATTACCCTCCCATATCTTATGAACAACACTATAACAAGTTTCCTAATGTTCTAATGTTTTAGTTTTTGATTGACTTCATATGAACCCTACTAAAGCATTAAGACTTGTTTATTTTTTACTTCTACTCTAATGAAACGTTACATTGTTCACGATTTATTATTATTTTTTTTCTTTTCATGTCTTATTTTGTAATGTGAAACTAGTCTTTTTTAGAATATTTTGAATGTATTAATTTACTCATGTTGGAGCTTTTCTCCTCGGGCCTCTACTGAAAAGGGATATGTATCCAGCTAGACTAGCCCGGTCAACAAATGTAAATAAATAAATAAATACATACATAAATTTCTACAAAATGAAAAGTAACATTAAGTGGTCTCAATAGAAATGTATCCCTCTGAACAATGTGTTGGCAACAAACACACCATCCAGAGGTATACATACCTGGGGGACTTAACCTGGCCAACATATTTTGTAAAGGATTGGACTCAAAAAGGGACTTTAAAGAATGTTTTTTTCTTATATTTAAATGACGGGCTAGCCCCTACAGCTTTAACTAACTCTTGACTGCTTTTAGTAATACCCCAGTTCATGATAAGAATGTTCCTGATACCTTCAGAGTCTAAAGAAATAGAAAGGGGAAATCTTGTGCATTCATTTCATAAACTGCCCTTAGCACTACTGAACCCACACCTAAGGATAGGTAGGTGTTTGGTGTACCTGCAATCTGCCACGTACTTAAAACAGTTAAAAAATAGCTTTACAGGGTAATGTTTATCTCCAAAGAGTTTCATTAGAAAGTGACATTCCTGCAAAAACAAGGTAAAGTCATTAACGATCCTACTCAGATGGCCTAATTGACCTTTAACTATATTTCTTTTCATAAAACTAGGGTGCTAGCTTGAGAACTCAAGATAATTGTTACGAAATATATCCTTCCTATGGATGGAAGACATAAATTCCTTGGTGGTGGGGTCGAAAGAAATGGAAATGTCCAAAAAATGCACTTTATTTCCCTTCCCTGACAGAGTAAAATGTAGGAAATCAATGTTTTCATTAAGTTTAACCAACATCAGCTTCTGATTGGTTGATTGTCGTACTTAAACAGTTTGCTGAAGCAGAACAAACTGAAGATCTGAAGAAGGCTATTAAGTAGAAAGCACTTATCCATTTTCTCTGCTGAAGCTGCAACTTATTTTTCTTTTGATTTTATGGTTTTCAAGTTGTTTTATTAAAAGGATTTTAGCTCCATGATGGTTCGTTCTGGATATTTTGTTATCTGTATATCAGGTAGATAATCCATGCCTCTATTGCATGAACTTCAGCTTGAAAGCTCTCTGTTGAATTTTTTTACTTCTTTCAAGACATTAACATGATAAATTTGCACTTGAAAATTTAATCTAGAGCCTTGACAATGCTTTACTCCGTTATAAATTATTTGTTTATAAAAAAATCCATTTTTCTAAATCTCAAATAATTACAGATGAATTGCAACAAGGTTGCTCATAAACAAGTAGCACAATGGAGAGACTAACAGGATGCGGAACTGATCATACAATTCCGGTTCAATGTTCCTTTAGTTAGGGAGGACTGGCAAAGTCAAATGTGCAAGGAAGAGCATTCTAGACATTGGAAACCACACACACTTTGAAATTATATATGCCAGTAAGATGGACAGATAATGTCTCTGTGTAAAATAACATCCCAATGTAGTGCCTGTCTTTTTATTTCCCTTAATAACTTTTCCTTTTATATATTTGTATGACATTTATAGTAAATGAAAGACTTACAGTCTAGCATTACATAGTTTACCACCTTACAACACTGTCAAAAATAGCTGATGAGCCATTTCAAGATAAAATACCTGTTAACATTCTTTAATATTTTCATTTAAATTATTCATTAAAATCATTTAAAATAACAGTTGCAATGTTCCAAATATGCAACAAAAAATATAAGATTTCCCCCGCGATTCACAAATCCTCCGTGTAAGACTTAATAAGTCTTACTCAGAGGCTGCAGTTGAATGGTATGACATCAGCGTGCCATGAATATTCATGAGGGCATGCTGACTCAACCATAACTCCTACACGGACCGAGTATGAAAGCAGGGGGCGTGTCTGACTGCCGAGCAGTCTAAATGTCCATGCCCCTGCAAGTGTAGTAAAAGCAAAATATCAACACACAAGAGTGAGTTCGCTCAAATGTACTTGCACCCAACACCACACACCCTGACACTGTAAACCCCCATCACAGTTATAAAAAGTAAAATATTTATTTATTTATTTTAAAATCCACGATATAGCTGCCCGTATTTGCGCGTGTGTGCGCGGGTGTGCCCATTGCTTAGCTATAGTTAGCAATTCCGACACAGAAGAGCATAAGAAAGAATGTTTATGCAAATCATGCCAAACTGCAATAGCGTAATGGTAGAGCATATGCACAAAGAAGAAGCATTCAGGGTTCGAGTCCCACCACTCCCCTTCTTATTTATGTTTTAAATCAGTATTTGAAATAATACCAGACATATATGACTAGAATATTATTAAAAGCAGTGAAATGGCCAATGTATCAGTGAACAAAATATATATTTTTAAAGGATCCAGATATATAATAGCCTGCCATTAAGCAGCACTTTACCCAGCTTAACAGAGGTGGCCATAGTTTAATAGCGCTTTACCCAGCTAAGCAGAGGTGCCCATAGTTTAATAGCGCTTTACCCAGCTAAACAGAGTTGCCCATAGTTTAATAGTGCTTTATCCAGCACAATAGAGTTGTCCAAAGTTTAAAAGCGCTTTACCTAGCACAATGTGTTTGCGCGGATGTACGCACCGCACCAACCAGAGCACCGTAGGGCACCGAGGCGCAACGTAGAGCAAAGTTGCTTAAATGCAGCCACACCCCCTAGCCTGTCTGGACAGTATGAAAATAAAATGAATGCCAAGGTTCGAACCCAGGAATCTGTGCATCAGAAGCAAAGTACAGAACCACTAAGCCATGACAACATAGGGGAAACGTCCACTGTTAACATTCATATGCTTACAAATGATAGTTTAACCATTACTAAGCAGGTCTGCAGTCAGCTGAGAATTTTACAAAATGGCCAATCACAAAAAAGTGTGTGAAATGCGGCATATTTAAGCCCCACAGGCGGGAATACATGCCATAATTGATTGTAACTTACATCTGCAGTTAGAATGTCTGGTGTCGGAGAGGGAACACGCTTCCAAGCACAATGTTGGGGCATCGAGATGTCCAAATACATGGTTTGGCTCCTTGTCCACCGCCACGTTCCAAGGGACGGAGTACAAGGCAGAGGCTTGGACCCGGTTAGCTCGTGACCTCACCAGTGCCACAGGCATTCCTCGGACTGGTGAGCAGGTCCGTCACCACCATGCAGACCTGAAGAGACAAAAGCAGGACCGCCTGAACCAGTGGATACAGGAGGCCCGTGGGATGCGGGATACCCCACAACTGAGTATGTAGCTATGGAATACAGTATGTAAGAATTGATAATGGAGTATGTATAATGGATAGGTATGTCTCAATATCCCCTCATTTACTTTACAGCTGCAGGTGACTGTGCTATGAATCAGTAAGCCTATGCTGATAGGCTGCTAAGGCTGCGCCACCAGGCAGGTTAGTGATTATTCTGCATGTATTGTTATATAAAATATGGGAGAGAGCATGAAAGAATGTGTTGTAGTCCAATAATACAGCCATAAAATTGCCTGAATAAGTCCTCTGCATGTACTGTCAGATAAAAAACGTCAGAGAGGCAGAAAAAGAATGTAGAAACCCATTAAGAAAGGTAACATATGTCTGGAATAATATCTCTGCAGGCACTGTCATATAAAATAAGTGAGTGAGCCTGAAAAAAGAGTGTGATAACCTATTAATAAAGGTATAATATGTCTTGAACATGTCTGCCATATACACCGTTAAAACAAATAAAGGAGTGAGCCTGTGAAAAAGTGTGTAATGTCATTAATAAAGGTCTAAAACCCAGAGTATGTCTGTGTCACAGAGTCTGAAATGTTGTTGTACCATTGCATTATACAAACAGTACTGTTTGAAAAGGTACTGGCAACCCAGAGTTGTGCAGTCCCATATAAAGTGGGTGATGGAAGTGCTAGTAGCTGTGAAACATATATACAATCCACAACAGTCAGTTGCTGGCTGGCATGAATAAGTAAAACTGGCACATGTGTAGCATGTTATATTTTCCCCAAAAATGTGAGTGTGTGTCAAGAAATGCAGGGTTCTGTATAAATCGAAGTGAAAATGTCATGTGAAAACATCCCAGATATGTAGATAAAGAAATATAAATGCAATCAAGAAATATGTAGCAGTAACATCTGCATCCTGGACAGTTAGTTTGTCAGATATAGGTCAGGCATATATTGAACTAGCCAAACCCATTACACAACCTAATGTATGGTGGCAAGTGTAATAATACATGTAGAGGATATACGCTTGCAGTCACTAGGAATGTAGTGTAGATGAAAAGGTCATTAAAAGATGTTAACCGAGGTATTTTCTACACCCTACTGTATGTGCATAAACCATGCAATTCCACACCTCAATGGGTATGTATAATCTTAAATATTTGTTGGGACATATGTCCTATTGTTCTATAAATATTTGCATTCACGTTGATGCATGTGCCCTGTTTGAACACCACAATCATGGTGGCCTGTTGCTACCAAACATCCCTGCATGCTGTTGGAATAACCACTGTAGTTCAATATATGCATGTGTTATGCTTGCTGTTCATCTGTTGTACCCTTGGTGTGTTGGGTTAATGGGAATATTATTGCATGCTGTTACAACTAATCTGGAGTGCTGTTTTGCTTATGTTGTAATTAAACACACCTAATCACAGAACGTATGGGAAGGCCGGTCCTAGCGGACCCACCTGTCCCTCCTCAGCCGGCGAGTGCACCTGGCACCAGCAGGTCTGGTGCCCAGCCCGGGCTCCCCTCCTCCATTGGTCCTGTGCCACCTTTGGGTGGAAGCGCTGCAGGGGATGGGGCTTGTCCCCCCCATGCAAGCGTGGGTGGAGAAGGGCCACCTGTCACCCTTCGAAGGGTCCGGGTTGTGGTGCGTAGGGAGATCCAGCGTTCAGTCGCTGATCCCATATGCCAGCTTGAGGCGAGAGTGGCGCATCTCACGGGTGAGCCTGCCCATCCTACGCAGCCCCCAGCGCAGCCACCCTCGGGGCTGTGAAGGTGCAGTGGTGACTGCCCATGGGTGGGGATCTCAGTTCCACTGTTACCATCTGTGGGCTCATGGGCTTGCGATTTCCAAACAACCTTCCCCATCAATTGTGTTCACCCACCCCATGTGTCAAATTCCACCCCTGTATGCGTCTTGTTTGTCTTGTCTGTTTACCTCCCCAACCTACCTCCCCAAATATACCTACATCCCCTACCACACATTCCACTCTCACCTGAAAAAAAAATTAAAAAAAAGGGCAATCTGTTCCCACAAAAAAATTACGCCCCATACATAGCTGTCCATTTCGCACACATGTCCACCGGACATATAAACTGATAATTATAATTGGCACTACAACATACTCTGTTGTCCCCACCCCTCTCTCAAGGGTGGAAGGTTGCAAATTTCACACCAAATTATGAACATATGCACAGCTGTTGCTGGTAAAGAAATGGACAGCTATGGGCCTTCCCTACACCCTTCCTGCACATCCCAGCTGGTTTCCCTATTGTCTTTCCCTCTTTGTGCCCCCTTTTTCACCACTTTCCTATCTCCCCATTTTCTTTTCTTTCAAAGAAATTAGCCCGGGGGTTAGCGGGAGTAAGCACTTTTAAGCAGTAGTTAGCGGGGTGCGCGAGTGTGAGCTTGTATGTGCTTAGCTAAGCATCGCGCAAACCTGCACAAACCCACTTACAACTGCTTAAAAGTGCCTTAGTCAGTCTGTATGACAAGGCCCTTGTATTGCTCAGCAGCAAAAAAAAATACACCTGTCAGTCTCGAACCCCAGAGCTTGAGCTCACCAGTCTGCATAAACTACCACTACACCACAGCAAATATACAATAACTTGGCGCTGAAAGAAATATATCATGCATTACAATGAGTGAATGTAAAGGGAGAATAGGAATGGCATAACACAAATCATGTTCTTTGGCCCTTAACCAGCAAGTGTTGTGGAATTGCATGACATGACTGTGAAAAGAGAACCAGCCATGCTAGTAGGGAATAATGTTACAGTAGCACCTTACAAACCCCACACAGTATCAGAGCAGGATAAACACTGGCATATTTGAATAGGTCAGAGGCCAGACCTCCCAACTGTGACTGGTTTGCAGGGATATCCCTGATTTCCAAACAAATGTTAGCTGTGCCCCTCAGACTCCCTGTGAAATGTAGTAGCAGTAGGCAGAAAGGTGGGGAATCCCACTTAATGATAAATGTCAATAAGTGAGAGTAGACACTGCTTGCACATCAGAAAAGGTGTAGTAATACATATGCTCAGAATCTAGACATGAGACATATACCAACCTTGTGACTGAGACAACAGTGTCCACAGAAAACAAACATGGTCCCCACCTTGCAAAACTGAAAGGGCTACGCCTACCTAACCTATCATTTTATAGCAGTGTCCTGAAATCACAGTGAGAACTGCAATTACCACACAGCAGGCTGCATGCAATTACTAAATGGTGGGCACCAATTGGTGCAGAGGCCATCACATGCACATGTGCAGATACCTAGAAAAGCAGCCTGTATCTGCTGTCCACACATGCAATAATATCATTGCACCAACTGGGAGAGAGAGAGAGCGCGAGTGAGAGAGATAGACAGAGACAGACAGACAGATGGATACAAACAGGCAGTAGGAGACAGATACTGAAAACAAACAGCAACACACAGAGGAAACCAAAACCAAAAAAAAAACAAAAAACAAATTACAACACCTACAACAGACAGAGGTGAGGAATACAAAGGTAAGGTATGTAACAGATATGTATTTCCTGACATCCGAAAGATGTGTCTGAAGGGTACCCTACATACTGTGAATCATCCATATGTGGCAGCAGTCCATAGCTATATGTACATGCACATTTGCATAGGGCAAGGGACGTACTGCAACTGTTAGTGAAGGCTGGACATATGTATGTTGTTGAAGGCTGCTATGTGCACATATGTATGTAGGTTGTAGTGTGTGGCATTGCAGACAGCAAGCAGTGCCGGTATATGTCATGCGGTGTTAAACGCTGTGGGACTGAGCTACAGGCAGTAAGGCCTGCTACAGCTATACGGCCTGAGGACAGCAGAATGCATTCTGCACAACATTGTGCAACAGTATTACATAACCGTATGTCTCACAACTGTTGCATAATTGACATCCCCACCATGAAAGGTGGGCAGTATATGTGCCTATATGTGCAGCTATATGTACAGCAATGGATGTTTAGATGTATGTGTATATATATATATATATATATATATATATATATATATATATATATATATATATATATATATATATATGTGTGTGTGTGTGTGTGTGTGTGTGTGTGTGTGTGTGTGTGTGTGTGTGTGTGTGTGTGTATATATATATATATATATATATATATATATATATATATATATAGATATATATATATATATATATATATATATATATATATATATATATATACATATATAGATATATAGATATATAGAAATATAGATATATAGAATTATAGATATATAGATCTATATATAGATATATATATATATATATATATATATATATATATATATATATATATATATATATACATACATATAAACATTTAAAGATAGATATAGATATATGTAGATCTATATAGATATATATATTGATATATATGGGTATATATGGATAAATATAGATATATATTGATATATATGGATATATATATATATATATATATATATATATATATATATATATATATATATATATATATATATATATATATGGATATATAGAGAGAGATATACAGCTATATATAGATATGTATTGATATGTATTGATATGTATGGATATGTATGGATATGTACAGATATGGATAGATATGGATAGATATGTATAGATATGGATAGATATGTATATATATGGATAGATATGTATATATATATATATATATATATATATATGTATAGATATGTATATATATATATATATATATATATATATATATATATATATATATAGAGAGAGAGAGAGAGACAGAGACACACGGGGTCATATGTACTGCAACAGGTGCCTGTTGTCCAAGGCATGGACTGAACACCAGTTTCGATACTGCAGTGCCATACCCCATTCCAAAACACCTTATGCAGTAACTGCCACATAGGTGGTAGCCTGCCTAACACTGAAGGTGTCAGAAGGGAACACGGGACACAGGTGGACAGTAGGCTCCCCTTTGATAATCACAGTGCCATAGTAGTCATGTAATCTATCTACGTGGCACGTGTCATCACAAAAGGTGTGTCATCTAGGGAAATATAGGCCGGTGTTCCCCTCTACTCATCACAATGCCCCATGAGGTATGTACCTCAAATGACAGCTATAGCAAGTGGAAAGGCCACAGACATACCTAACAGCTCTGATTGTCAATGTAGCATTGTTTACACCACTGTTAGGTCTGAGTATGTATTGTCCACCCATGTGCCACTTGGCTGAAGTGTAATGTGTTGCCAGCTTGTGTTAGTGAGTGGACAGTACGTGTGTGATGTGTGCAGTACAGATTAGCAAGTGTACATCTGTGAACATGGTGGGTGTGCACTGTCTGCATGTACGTGCATAGTGGACCCATGGGACGTGTGGCATACACTGTCATACACATTGTTAACATCTCATAGTATCTTTCAATGGCCAGTATGCATTTTACTACAGTTATGTACTAACATGGGTAGACCTGTGTGTATGACATGGGTTGACACTATGCTGTGGGTGATACCGTTAATATCTGTCAATGATTTGCAATCTGGTAGTATACACAACCTCAACAGCATGACTATAAGCAATCATTGGATGATATCCTGACAAATGACACACAGTCGTAGGGAACTCAGTAACAGTTGGATCCTTCCTGTGCTACACTATAACACTAACCAGTGGTAATGCCCGCCACCCATTCCTGTGACTACACCTGTTTGGCATATAGCCCCCTTAGGTACATGCAAACACACTAGGGATGTGTCCATCCAAATCAGGAAATGCATGCATTGACCTACAATGCATTCCCTGGATGGGACGCATTTCCTAAACAAGGGTATCATACAGACAGATACTTGTTGTCTGATACATGCTGTATAGCAGTAAGCCGACTATGACATAGTCATCCTCATGTACTATACATACTATCCCATCAGTACCACACAGGTGGTAGCCCTCAACATGTATGTTGGATACCAATGTGTACATACAGCCTCATGTTATGCCATGTGTCCCTTGGTATCCACATATCCATAGGTATTGTGGAGTCCCAAGGTGTAACACATAAGACATTAGAGGCCTGAATGCATATCCACAAGGCAGTTGTACACCTATAAAGACTTCCATATTGGCAGTCATTGTTGTGTATGAACATGTCAGACATATACCCCAGGCATATACCCTCACTCGCACTACTCTTAAGTAACTGTCATGGGTGTGTGTGACACAGATGACCTTGGCCACAGAACACGACAGTGGACAGCCTTGTCACATGCATACATATGTGACCTACGATCTGAGAAGCAGTGGCACAACCTGTCAATGGAAACAAATGTATTCATGTAGTATGCAGGCTTCACACCTATGTACTGATTGAGGGGACATGTACACATATATATATTTGCCACGCAGATACCTGATGTGTGCAATGCACTTACTGTTGTAATCATAATATGTCATACCATAGTAAAAGCAAAACCCACACAGCATTGACCAACAGTCACCATCTGCAGGATTCAAACCCCTACCTATGTTATGATACTTGAAAGCGATGTATTAACACGTTATTTGCTTTACTGGGTGGTTTCTCTTCTCTGTCTGTATTTGTAGGTTGGTGACATCATCAGTCTTTCCAAAGAGGAATGTACCTTTTTTAGTGTGTTTTCCCAGTCTCCAAAAAGGGCACTCCTTTCAAAGACAATTGCACACATGCACACACACCCCCACACACATACAGTCAGTGTTTGCAGGATCTAAACCCCTACTTCACTATGTTATGATACTAAAGAGTACTGCATTAACACGGTGTGCTATTTGCTTTACTGGGTGGCTTTTCTTCTCCGTCTGTATTTGTAGGATGGTGACATCGTCAGTCTTTCCAAAGAGGAATGTACCTCTTTTAGTGTGTTTTCCCAATCTCCAAAAAGGGCACTCCTTTCAAAGACAATTGCACACATACACACCCCTCCCACACACAGTCAGCGTTTGCAGGATTCAAACTCCTATCTAACTATGTTATGATATGAAAGAGCGATGCATTAACACGGCGCATTATTTGCTTTACTGGGTGGATTCCTTTCTCCGCCTGTATTTGTAGGATGGTGACATCATCAGTCTTTCCAAAGAGGAATGTACCTCTTTTAGTGTGTTTTCCCAATCTCCAAAAAGGGCACTCTTTTCAAAGACAATTGCACACATACACACACTCCCCACACAAAGTCAGTGTTTGCAGGACCCAAACCCCTACTTAACTATATTATGACATGACAGAGAAATGCATTAAGACAGCACTCTATTTGTTTTATTGGCTGGTTTCTCTTCTCCTGCTGTATTTGTAGGATGGTGACATCATCAGACTTTCCAAAGAGGAATGCACCTCTTCTAGTGAGTTTTCCCAGTCTCCAAAGAGGAACACCTCTCAAAGGAAACTGCACACATCCACACCCCCCCCACACACACACAGTCAGCATTTGCAGGATTCAAACCCCTATCTATGTTATAATACGAAAGAGTGATGTATTAATACGGCATGCTATTTGCTTGATTGGGTGGTTTCCTTTCTCCATCTGTATTTGTAGGATGGTGACATCATCAGTCTTTCCAAAGAGGAATGCACCTCTTTTAGTGTATTTTCCCAGTCTCCAAAAAGGGAACTCCTTTCAAAGACAATTGTACACATACACCCATGCCCCACACACAGTCAGTGTTTGCACGATTCAAACTCCTCTCTAACTATGTTATGATACTACAGAAAGATGCATGAACACGGCATGCTATTGGCTTTACTGGTTGGTTTCTCTTCTCCTGCTGTATTTGTAGGATGGTGACATCATCAGACTTTCCAAAGAGGAATGTACCTCTTTTAGTGAGTTTTCCCAGTCTCCAAAAAGGGAACACCTCTCAAAGGAAACTGCACACATACACCCCCCCACACACACATAGTTTGCAGGATTCAAACACCTACCTAACTATGTTATGATATTAGAGAAAGACGCATTAACACGGTGTGCTATTTGCTTTATTGGGTGGTTTTTCTTCTCCGTCTGTATTTGTAGCATGGTGACATCATCAGTCTTTCCAAAGAGGAATGTACCTTATTTAGTGTGTTTTCCCAGTCTCCAAAAAGGGCACTCCTTTCAAAGACAATTGCACACATACAACCCCCCCCCACACACACACAATCAGCGTTTGTAGGATCTAAACACCTACCTAACTATGTTATGATACAAGAGAGTGATGCATTAACACAGTGCGCTATCTGTTTTACTGGGTGGGGGTCCTTTCTCCGTCTGTATTTGTAGGATGGTGACATCATCAGTCTTTCCAAAGAGGAATGTACCTCTTTTAGTGTGTTTTCGCAGTCTCCAAAAAGGGCACTCCTTTTAAAGACAATTACACACATACACCCCGCACAAACAGTCAATGTTTTCAGGATTCAAACCCCTACCTAATTATGTTATGATATTAGAGAAAGACGCATGAACACAGCACGCTATTGGCTTTATTGGCTGTTTTTTCTTCTCCTGCTGTATTTGTAGGATGATGACATCATCAGACTTTCCAAAGAGGAATGTACCTCTTTCAGTGAGTTTTCCCAGTCTCCAAAAAGGAACACCTCTCAAAGGAAGCTGCACACATGCACACCCCCCACACACAGTTCCCTACCTAGCTATGTTATGATATTAGAGAGAGAGAGACACGCATTAATACAGTGCGCTATTTGCTTTATTGGGTGGTTTCCCTTCTCCGTCTGTATTTGGAGGATGGTGACATCATCAGTCTTTCCAAAGAGGAATGTACCTCTTTTAGTGAGTTTTCCCAGTCTACAAAACTGGCTGGTTTCTCTTCTCCTGCTGTATTTGTAGGATAGTGACATCATCAAACTTTCCAAAGAGGAATGTACCTCTTTAATGAGTTTTCCCAAGTCTCCAAAAAGGGAACACCTCTCAAAGGAAACTGTACACATGCACACCCCCCCCCCACACACACACATAGTTTGCAGGATTCAAAACCCTACCTAACTATGTTATGATACTAGAGAGAGACGCATCAACACGGCGTGCTATTTGCTTTAGTGGCTGGTTTTGATTCTCCTGCTGTATTTGTAGGATGCTGACATCATCAGCCTTTCCAAAGAGGAATGTACCTCTTTTAGTGAGTTTTCCCAGTCTCCAAAACTGGCTGGTTTCTCTTCTCCTGCTGTATTTGTAGGATGGTGACATCATCAGACTTTCCAAAGAGGAATGCACCTCTTTTAGTGAGTTTTCCCAATCTCCAAAAAGGGAACAACTCTCAAAGGAAACTGCATACATCCCCCACACACACACACACAGTCAGCATTTGCAGGATCCAAGCCCCTACCTAACTATGTTATGATACGAGAGAGAAATGCATTAACATGGTGTGCTATTTGCTTGAGTGGGTGGTTTTCTTTCTCTGTCTGTATTTGTAGGATGGTGACATCATCAGTCTTTCCAAAGAGGAATGTACCTCTTTTAGTGTGTTTTCCCAGTCTCCAAAAATGGCACTCCTTTCAAAGACAATTGCACATATACACCCCCCACACACAGTCAGTATTTGCAGGATTCAAACCCCTATCAAACTGTATTATGATACTAGAGAGCGATGCATTAACACAACACGCTATTCAGTTCCTTAGGTGGCTTTCTTTCTCTGTCTGAATTTGTAGGATGGTGACATCATCAGACTGGACATGGTGATGTGTGTACACTTTGTTTTATGCCATTCCAGGAATGGTCCATGTGGGTCAGCAGGTGTCAACAGCTTGAACAAGACCTCATAATCCTTACCTTGTGTAATCTATCTGTGGAGACATTGACATTCCGTCATATGTCAACACATATTTATGCACAGCTTGTTGGTTTTGTGGATACTACATGTGTCTGGGATGTTGATAAAGGGATATTCAAAGTCTATGTGAGGCATGTGTAGATGTGTTCATTGATGTATGTCCTGGGTGGCTGCCTTGCAAACAGTCTAGCATGTTTGGGAACCATGATCCGCACATGAACATACCACAGTTGGTAGGGTTGCGTGTATGTCAGCTTCCAATAGCTCTGTTTATGACTGCAACCATGATGGACTCCATGACCTTGCAGATCAGACTTCATAGGCGTACTGGACTTGACTTCCCATGGTGTGTTGTGCACCAACACTTGTGGGGAGTGCCATATGTTGCTGTGACACATTCAACAGTTCCACATCCTGTGTAGGGGGTGAGGCTCAGCTGACTGTTCAGGTGCAGGATCTGTTTGTTCTGTAGTTTGTGCATGACACATAGTGGGAATCAATGTGTTCCACTTGCTGCCATGCTTTTAGCAGTGGGGGTAGCTGCTCATCCATTCTACATGTGATATCTCCTGGTATGATGATATGGCCTATATGGCCTATTGTCAGTGGGAGGTGGGTATGTACATATGGGCCTGTCTGTCAGGATGTCGGCATTGTCAATCAGGTACATTTGGCCCTGACTCAGGACATATATGGGTGTACATTGCTATTTATGACATTGCTGAAGGAGGTGTCATGATTCAGTCTGGACTCTTTCTCAGCTACTCTTTACAAAACACCAACAAACATGAGCACTAATCCCTGTTATACTCTTTTACACACTTAACACCCTATGATCCTTTGTGATCAGGCTAAAGAGTAGGTCATCATAATATCCTGGCATGTCCAGGGGTCAGTTTTGTGTGTAATCACAGTCCAGCTGGTGAATATTGTGATATTGACACAATGTCACACCTGCCTCATGTACACAGACAACCCTCTCCTCCTCCTGACAAACTCAGATATATGTGTGAGATGCACCTATAAAGACATACAGGGTGCTGAACTCTCTCGACCCATGACTGGCACAGTCTATCAGGTGGTGAAGGTAACCACACACACCACATATCAGTTTCACATATCCTCTAGCAACAGCACTCAAACCACATTATCACACATAGACATACTCAGATGCTGTAAATGTACTCTGCCTAAGCAGCAGAGACCTCCAAAGCAGACACACACACAACTGCTACCCCGCTATAATATTCACATATCACATAGTTCACAATGTCAGTGTGCCACACAGTCACTGCCCTTCGGGCTAAACAACACACCTAATACACTTGTAATAGGCGACACTTATTGTCAGACACACTGACGTACCACTCACCAGCCCTAACAAGGGAATAGTCACTTTGGGCTGTATGTCGGGTGCCAGGATCTGCCACATAACACAGGCAGTCAGGTCACTCCAAAGCAAGTACAGGACTGGCACCATCATTGTCCATGCTGGTGCGTAAAATCTCAGACATTACTCCCTGGACCACATGACATGATACATGGAGGAACACTCTGATCATGTAGCCCAGGCCAGTATGACCCTGACCTTGTCTAGCATCTTACACCCACCAATTATGATGTCACAGTATACAGACAAACATATCACGTTTAACAGTTGCAAATTTGTTTCATTCATAGGGGATACAGTGTCTGTCAGCCTGTGGTGACATGCTCGACATGCCACGTAGCTTCACTATGGACAGCTTGCACCTGTCACCCTTGGACTTTTGAATGCTGGCTAAGGCTCTTACTACCACCATAGTGCCTTTTTTAAGCAGGGCTCAAAAGACAAACCCACCTTCATAGACATTACAGGTTAAATAAAACTAAGGGTAATGCTGCTCAACACCAGATGTGTTACCCTCATATTGCGGCCACTCAGGACTCTCCTCAGTATGGAGGATAGCAATATCTGTGCACTAACAGATGCCTGGTTCAGGCTCACTTATGCACACCAGCACTACCAGGTTATGTTTCATACCATGCTTTCTGACAACAAGACTTGGAACAGACAAAACAACTAGGGGGAGTATCCATATACATCACAGATACACACACCTCCGGGTTAGCAGCACTGCACAAAGCATCACAGACCATACATATACAACTACCATTGTGCAAAGCTGCCTTTCAGTTTGTTGCCTGCTACAGACCACCCTTCCAAACTCAGGAGCCTCACTCAGCTTTCATGGGAACTATGGAGAATATGAAGGTCTCCACAAACACCATTATATTGGGTGACTTCATATACACAAATATTGACTGGGGATACTACTCAAGCCCCAACACCCTCACCCAACAGTTGCTACAATATGTAGACTCATATGCTATGGCACAAAAAGTCAGCACAGCCACAAGGGGGAATACATATTGGACCTGATCATCACCAACATGGGGACTCTATGTTCCACACCAGCAATATTCCCCTCATTGGTAAGGTCAGAACATACATGTATCTCACTGGACATACATATATCCTCCACACACCCATCCTGGGTAATCTTGGTGAACTACTCATGAGCCAACATCTCACTTCACCAAAGCAAGGTGGTATCCTTCAGAGACCATGAGACAGTGGCAAATATGGCTCACACTGCTGAATCCTTTACATACACATTCTATGGACACCTAGTGGACTGCATGGATTGTGTTATCCCAAATAACAACAGGACTCACTACTCCAATGGCAGGGGACCTGTCTGGTAGACCCCAGCCATTAATAAGCTGTACAACGTCAGGAGGATGCTACTGCATGATAGAGCACAATCCCAGACTGGGAAGGCATCTGTGATCTGTACTAGCAGACAGCTACGATCACTAATGAACTTTTCTAAGGGCCGCCTCTATCAGACAATTGCACCAGACACGTAGGACTATCACACAGCCTTCTACAGTTATGTCAGGAACCTGGGTGGACACTCACTGATATGCTGTGAGTTACTGCATACTGACTAACCGTACCCTGAACCCACTGGCATTGCCAACATCCTGGCAAACAGGTTCAGTGCAGATGTCTCCCCCCCATCCCCCCTAAGAAGCAACTATCCATCCCAACAGAGTATAACCTCCCTGACATCACACAGTAACAGGTGAGGTGCTGCCCTCCCCAAAGTGTACATCATAGTATCAATGGGACCAGATGGTGTCCCGGCCTGCATCTTACACGAGCTTCATGACAGACGTAACCCTCACATTACATCACTGTTCAATATTGGAGTTACTACAGGATATGTACCCAAGGAATGGTGTACAGTGACAGTGGTCCCACTCCACAGAGTTGGTGCCACAATGGACCACAGACAATATTGCCCTATAAGCCTAACTAGCCTGATCTGCAAAGCTATGGAGCGTATTGTCATGGGACTCATACACATAGACATCGGGAACCTACAGACACTGTGTCCTACACATTTCAGCATTGTTGTGGGCAGATCTTGCCTCTTGAACCTGTTTGTATTCTTTAAATGGTTAACAGGTCCTTCGACATGGGGATGGTTGTCCACACAGCCTACCTGAACCTTGCAAAACCCTTCAACACAATAACCCACTGGGCCATTATGCATAGGCTCACCAGCGTCGATATGGACACATATCTCACACAATGGATTACTACCTGGATCAGGGATAGCACCCACATGGTCAGAATTGCAGGGGCCATGTCTGACTATACACCAGTTACACGTGGCATCCCACATGGCTTGGTCCTGGAACCTCTCTTGTTCAGTATATATTTGTCTGACATACAGGCTACCACAGGGGGAATATGGCTGAACATGTTTGCACTTGACTGCAAACTGGGTGCCATGATCAACTCTCCAGCTGCCACATGCATACTCAAACAGGGTCTCACAGAGATGGATGACTGGTGCCTGAGCCATGCCCTACAACTAAATGCCATTAGTTGCATAGTCATCCCCTTTGGGAATAACAACATGCCCACACATTACCACATAGGTAGTACTCCATTACATATGGTAGGAGTTGTTAGGGGTTTGGGGACATGACTTGTTCGTACTGTCGCCTTTGACATTCACGTTGCCAAAGTGGTTGGACACACCTTCTATGTGGGCCACCTTAACCCATATGGTTTCACATCTAGATTGAGTGAGGTCATTGTGCCCCTATACTCATCACAACCATGCTTGGTTACAATGCCACATTTGGGGTGTTCCTTACCCGACTCCTGCAGCAAGTGTACTGGCCACAGAAGTTCCTCACCAAGCAGATCTAGGGACTCACACAGATGCCCTGCACAGTTCGGATGCAGTAACTCCAGCTCTACTCAGTCGCTTATCACCTACTCAGATATGATGTGTGCCTGTTGTTTACAGATATACCCAACCCAGATTTACTGGACATGCTCCACCTCAGGATATCCGACTCTCTTGGAGCTACACACTCCAGGGATGTATACCTCAGCACAGATGTTAATAGGACATGCTGGAGGGACAGATTCTTATCCCAGAGCCTCCACTCACTCCAGATTGTAATCCCAGTTTCACATAGGCAGAGCCACCCACTGACCACCTACAGGAGACATCTTGACGACTGTATGGGTGATCGTATTTTTACCCCTGGGATATGTTCTGTGTCCCTGCTAGACAGAGGCACACTAGCCTAAACGTACATGGGCTATCTTGTGTGACCTACTATTCACACACACAGTGTAGTAATCTGACAGGGTTGCGAATGCCAAACACACTCTGGCTAGGCTTGTACATGCCCTAGGGCAGATAGCCTAGTATCAACCTCTGAACCTATGCTAATGTTCAGGATGCACAATGTTTATTGCTGATTGAAGGTCTTTATCATCTTTGCTTTACCAGTTTCTATGAACAACTTCGGTATCTGCAGAACATATTTGATTATGACAGGGTTCCACTATATTATAGATGTGTCTGTTGTCATATAACTGTGTGCACAGGGTGGATTGCTGGATAGTGACAGGTTCCTGGGTTAACACATGCAACTGCCAGATATGCGTGGCCGACTGCTGTACTCAGACATGGCCTAAGTGTGTGAGCATGCCCAGTTCAGGCTTTCCATGTTTTGTTGCCTGACATTTGTCTCATTTATTCAAGTGTGTGAGCATGCCCAGTATGACCTTTCAGTATGTTGCTATCTGAGGTCCACTACATTTGTTGATGTGTGTGAACATGACCAATATTAACATTTATACTGTGTGTGTTGGAAGTCAGGTTCTGTTCTTACTGCAGGACTCACCTTTGTGTCATAACTTGACAGGGATTATGCTGTGCCTGCCTATGAGATACTTTGCATAGACTTATCAACATTCCTTCATACAGGCTGACCACTGCAATACTGTCATTGTTTAGTGGTTCAGTACTTTGACTGTTGTGCACAGTATCCTGGGTTCGAGGCCCATCACTGCTTTATATTTTCATACTGAGCAGACCAGACTGCTTAAGGGCCAGTTAAACAAATATGAGCATGTTGGCTTTTGTTCAGCTATGCCCTACTTAGACCAGGCTTGTCCGACATTGCTCAATATTCACCAGCATTGCTGGACGTTGCCCAATATTACTCAACATTGACCACAGTTGTGCTAGTTGGTGTGTGCAATTTTGTTTGCATATACTACATGGTGGTAAATGCTGTTTAGCACTGCTTTATATTGGTTAACACATGGCAATCATGCCTTAGGTGGTGCTGCAGGGCTGCCTATGTCAGATGCACATACTACACTCCCTGTACAGGTTTGAAAGCAGGTAGTGTCAACTTAGGCATCACTTTTACTATATGTGTGAGTCAGAGAGAGGTATCATTTCCAGAGTTCCTAGTGAGCCAGTGTATGTGCTATGCATTGCCTCTTTGCCAAGGCCAAAACATACTGGGCATGCCTCCTTCTGCCTACTGGGGCAGGCTCAGGTTGTTCCTCCTCCGAGTCACGGTCTGCCTGTGATGGCCTTGGCAATGGTGGGGGGGCTGTTTGGCACAGGCCTATGCTGGTCCTGCTGCAGCTGCTTTCGCAGGATCATATTATGTAGCATAGCACATACCATGACAATTTGGGTACATGTAGTTGGTGAGTACTGCAAGGCTCCACCAGATGTGTCCAGGCACTGGAACTGTGACTTGAGCAGCCCAAACACATGCTCTATTACATTACATGTTTGTGTGTGTGCCTCATTATGGTGTTCCTGTTCAGGTGTTTGTGTTTTTCTGATGGGTGTCATCAGCCACGGCTCCAGTGCATAGCCAGCATCCCCCACTAGGTGACCATGTGGGATGTCCCCATTGGAAAATGTCTGGTACAGCTGTGTCAGATGCCAGATATGGGAATCATGGTATCTTCTAGGGCAGCCTGCACACACATTCAGTATTATGCCCTGGGCATCACACACGACCTGGCAGTTGATGGAGGGGAAGCCCTTGCGGTTGAAGTAGACCCTACCCCGCTCACCGGCTGGTGCTTTGATGCATATGTACGTGCAGTCTATTGCACCCACTAACTCAGGGTATTCCGCTATTTGCTGGAAGAGACGCATATTGCTGGCCAGTACCTCACTGGAATTGGGGAAATATACATGATCACTGACATGTGCTGACATGGCATCCAGGAACTGGTGCAGTACCCTGGATGCTGATGCCTGTGATATCCCCATCATATCACCAGTTGGTCTCTGGAAGGTACCTGTTGCTAACATTCTTAGGCCAACACATACCTTGGTTTCCACTGGGATGGGTTCCCCTCTGTTGGTTCTGTGTGTGAGGCATGGCCTGCACAACTCAGCAATTTTCTGCAGGAGGTCTCTGTCCACTCTATAGCGCTCCACTATCTCCAGCTCATGCAGCCCCTGGTAGGTTACCCTGGGCCTGTACACTCTTCTCCGTCTCCTCACTGTGGGTTGTCCAGCAGCATTTCCATTGTCACCACCCTTAGCATGTTGCATATGTCACCTTATAACAGCAATGGCAGCCCCTAACATTTCTTTATCTCAGTAAAGCTTTTTCAGTTTTCACTTCTATTAGCTTACTGCAGTGTCTGTTGTGAGAAACATAATGGACTGTTGTTTGCAGAGTTTTAAGTGCTAGGCAAGGCTAGGCTAGTGTACTGCCTGTGTAATTGCCTGATTCTGATTGTTTTCACCTGCTAGCTCTGCTAGTACTCCCTGGTAGCTTCCTACTATTTGTTGTGCTTCATTTTTCCTTTCTGTTTCCTCAGGGGGGAGCGCCGCGCACATAAGCGCAGACACGCGCACAGCAGCTAACACGCATGCACACATGCTTACACGGACTAAAACTTGCTTATTTGGGTTAAAACGCATGCACACCAGCGCAAACGTGCTTACAACTCTTTAAACAGCCTTATACATGCTTACTCCGGCTTAAACACGTGCACTCATGCTTACACACGCGCACTCTGTCTTACTCGGGTTTACAGGTGCGCACACGCGCGCATGCACGCTCAGCAAGAAACTTTGGTGTTATCCACGGCATACACCTTCCATTTCTTGCCTTTCCCTAGCCTACCTGTTGACACACCTCTTTCCATGATGTGTAAATGACAGCAGACACATGCCACTCTGCTCCAACGAGCTTCACTTCTTTCATACATACCCCCCTCGTGATGTCACCTATCTTCTAGACTGTTACTCCCCTTATCCTACTCCTACACTCCACTGACTGTGCTCATTTGCTATGTAAACTTGCGATTCACTAGCCTAACCCTCATTTACATAGGAATGCCTACTAATGCTTGGTTACATCTCTTAGACTGAGCTTCCCAACTTAGCAACCACTACTCGGTGGCCATGTTGTCTTCAGCCTGCCATTCCCTTGCATTGTACATTAACAATTTAAATAAGATCCACATTTGTGGGTTTTAATTTTTTGTTTTCTGTATTTTAGAGCAAAGCCTATTTGCGCGGCGCTGCGCTACGCTTAAACATCGGAAATCGGAGAAAGAAAAATTATTTTTATTTTCATATTGCATCAAGAAACATTTCCAATGGCCATATATTTGGCCATTGGCATGCTTCCTGCACTGGATGCAACCTTTATTTGGAGCTGTCACGGCTCCATTTTGCTATTTGCAGAACGCTACTCAGTTGTCAACTTAGTACATTTCTCCAAATAACACTGCTCTTACTCGGACAGGTTCGGGTTTCCTGAATCACAAATCTACCTCATTTGCATGCCTTTTGCCTGCAATTGAGGTAATTTGCATATCCCAGCCCTGTCCATGTAAGAGCCATTTTAGGAGCTCTCTTGCACGTCCCTGCAGGCTGTTCCTGGATCGCTCGTCGGACATGATGGCTGCATGGAGCCTTACTCTACTCTAAGACTCCGTGCAAGCTTTCGTGAATCTGGCCCTTAGGATTTTTGCTTGGAAATGTTTACATAAATATTTTTATACCCCAAGTAGACAACGGAGAATTTTTCCTCAGGTAGATAGCAAATGTTGGAGGTGTGAAGGAGAAGAAAGAAGAAATTGGGAACATGTTTTCTGGGAGTGCAGTGAGATGGAAGACTTTAAGGATTCTGCAGGATGCACTGTTGGTGATGCTGGGTGGGCAGATTGGTGTGACGAGGGAGATGATTTTTCAGAGCTGTGATACTGAATCGGAATTGCCTAAGCATGGTAAGGCCTTGCTGTCTCTAATTATGGTTGCTGCCAAAAAAGCAATTACTAAAAAATGGAAATCAGAATCTAAACCAACTATATTACAATTAGTGAACATAGTAACAGATAAAACAACTGAAATTGAGATCTTTGGAAAAAGGTAGGAGCAAACTACATAGGAAAAAAATGAGAATTGTGGGAACAATACATACAGAGGAGGAAGGAGGTTTAAAAGAAGGCAGAACTTAAATGAGCTATGTAATGTTTGACTGAAAACAATTAGGTAGATTATAAGTGATATATAATGTTTGCAACTGGGAGTGTGTCAGTATGGTTTGTGATGTAAAATGCTTGCAGGTAGGATTGTGTTGGTGTGGTTTGTTTTCAGTTATATAAAAGTATGATTGCTTATGTCATTCATAAGTGATGGTTTAATAAAGATGTTTCTTGTTAAAAAAAAAGGTCAGGAATTGATTAATTTATGTAATGTTGCTTAGGTTATATGATATGTAGCAATACATGTGGAGCATAATGTTTCTTAATTTTAATTTGTTTATACAGTTTACTTTTTATAAATGTAAATGTGCCTATGTCACAAGTGATGATTCAATAAAGGTGTTTAAAAAAAAAAGACACATCACCTAACTATTCCATACTGCCTCACCTTCTCTCCCCCTTCCACTCCTTCATCTGTCCCTCAGTGGCTCACACCGAAAATCCATCCCAACTCTAATACCTCTCCTTACTCCCACCCATTTAGTTCCCTACATTCCTCCAAATGTGTACATATAACAAACTTGTACTTATTGTATACAGTCCTGAGTGCACTTGTAAAAAAAAAGAAAAAAATGGTATCGCCTGGTGTGGCGATGGCTTCTTCAGCTCCACAGAGGAATGTGCATTATTTGTTTTATTTTAAATCAGAATCAACAGAATAGGCAGAATCAGGAACAAAAACTGAAGGTATGCTAACTTTTACTGCTGATATTCTCATGGAATTTCGATCTCTTAGCCTGCTGTGCTGTGTGTTTAATGAGTTGCTGTTAGTGAGGCCTATAAGGCCTAGTACACTCCAGGAACTCAATGAACTGGGAATCATATTTACAACATGGCTATAAGTGCTTTGGTGAGGAAACATGTCCCCCGTCACTCAGAGGATGGGTATTAAAGAAGGAGATGTGACAGATCAAGTGAATGTGGTTCTAGGGCTGGTATAACTGCAAGATTTAAAGCCAGCCCCCACAGGCCTGCACTTCCATCCATGCTACTACCAAATGTTCAGTCTGTGGCTAATAAGGTAGATCACTTAAGGCTGGAACTCTCCCACACAGAGTAAGGTAAAAACTGTTCTTTGCTTGCATTCACAGATACATGATTGAACACTAATATTAATGACAGTGCTGTCCAAGTGGAAGGGATGACATTATTTTGAGCTGACAGGGACCAGGCTCTCAGTGGTAAAGCCAGAGGAGGGGCATTGCATTTATGTAAACAACAACTAGAGAAACAACTGCGAACTAGTTAAGACCCACTGCTCAGAGAAAATTAAGTTTATGTCACTAAAACGCAGACCCTTCTACCAGACAAGGGACTTTAGTGGTGTGAGCATTACAGCTGTGTACATCCCTCCTGATGCCAGTACTGAAGAGGCACTGCCTATACTTTACCAGTTCATAAAGATACCCAGAACAAGAATCCAGAGTTTGCTTACATATTATTAGGTGACCTCAACAAAGCCAACCTGAAGTCAGTACTACTCAGATTCTTCCAGCCTGTGGAATTTGCAACGAGAGTTGAGAACATACTGGACACCTTGGCAACGAAACTCCCCATCAACCAGTTTGGGTTTGTAAAAGGCAGATCATGTCTCCTAAACCTGATAGGCTTCTTTGAAGCAGTCACCAAAGCCATAGATGAGGGTAAAGTGGTTCACACAGCCTATCTAGATCTCACTAAGGCTTTCAACACCATCCCTCACTCTGGAATTATAGATAAACTCACTAAACTAGGTATAACTCCCTATATCACAAGATGGGTCACCAACTGGCTCACTGACAGAACCCACACTGTGAAAGTAGCAGACTCCAAATCCAACTTCAGACCAGTGACCATGGAGTACCACAGAGTTCAGTCCTGGGTCCTCTCCTGTTTGGTATCTACTTTTCTGAAGTACAGGCTAACCAGAAGGTCTTTGGCTAATGAAGTTCTCAGATGACTGCAAATTAGGAGCCATAATCAAAAATCCTAATGATGTGGACATCCTACAAAAGGGCCTCACTGAGACAGATGCCTGGTGTCAAAGCCATGGCCTCAAGCTCATTGCCAAAAAGTGCATTGTCATCCCCTTTGATAAAAACTCTGTACCCATGAACTACAACATAGGTGGTAGTCTACTTAACACCAAAAGTGTGATAAAAGACCTTGGGACACAGGTGGAAAGTAGTCTGTCCTTTGATAATCACGTCGCCACAGTAGTCATGAACTCTTTCTACATGGCACACCTCATCACAAAAGGGTTCTCATCCAGGAAAAAAGAGATCATTGCTCCCCTCTACTCATTACTCATTAGACCCATTATAGAGTACAATGCCCCTTTTGGTATGTACCTTACAAGACATTTACAACAACTGGAAAGGCCACAGAAATATCTCACAAAGAGGATTACCGGCCTCAAACAGATTCCCTAAGCAGACCGTCTAAAAAAAACTCCAGCTTTACTCCATTGCATATCGCCTACTCAGAGGCGATCTCTGCCTAACATACAAAGCTATGTCAATCCCAGAGCTATTGGACATGCTTCACTTAAAGAAATCCCAATTGCTTTGAGCTACATGCTCTAGGGACCTAAACCTTGTCACCACAATAAACAGAACATGCTGGAGAGATAGATTCCTGTTCCAGAGATTTCCCATACTCTGGAACAAACTACCTATCTATATCAAACAAAGCTCCTCATTAGCACTCTTGAAGAAAAATCTTGATGATTGGATGGGAAATAGGAAATTCACCCCGGGGATCACCTCTGTGGCTCTGCTCAACAGGGGCAGGGGAAAATAATATTCTTGGGTGGCGAAAGCCAGGGTACCTTTTTGGCCAGGCTTATATAGGCCCTAGGGCCAATAGCCTAGTACCTACCTATGAACCTATGAAGCTATGGTCTTCACCAACGTTAAGCAAGCTTACAAGGCAATGCCCCATCCACACCTGGGTAGTTCACATCACCTGCCCATTAAGCTAGTCCCTGCATATAAACCACTGCTAAACCAAAGCAAGACATCTAAGAAACTAGTAAAGATTTAGTTGGAGGGTGCAGTCTGAGCACTACAGGACTGCTTTGAAAGCATGAACTGGGATGTGTTCCAAGAGGCGGCTGCAGTAAACCACCAAATAGATCTTGAGGAGCACATGGAGGTGGTGATAGTTTACATCACAAAATGTGTGGATGATGTCACAGTCACTAAAATATCACCACACAGGCAAACCAGAAACCATGGCTGACAAGCAGGGTATATGAGCTCCTGAAAGCAAGGTATGCTGCATACAAACTCAGGGTGGCCACAGCTAATCTTAACAGGGGGATAAAGGAGGCAAAACATAAGTATGGTCAAAGAATACAGGTTCGCTGCAGTGACACCAGAGACACCAGATGGCTGTGGCATGGGATACAAGCTAAAGCAGACTACAGGCCTGTTTCTTCAAAATATGATGACAACATTGAATTTCTGAATAAACTTAACAACTACTTCAGCAGGTTTGATGAGGGGAACAATACCTTGGCAACGAAACTCCCCATCAGACAAATAAAGAAGTGCTCTGCTTTAACCCAGTGGAAGTCCTGAGGATCCTAAGCAGACTAAATCCCAGAAAAGCAGCAGGCCCTGATAGAACTTGATGGAGAGTACTCAGAAACTGCTCCGCTCAACTGTCAACAGTATGTGCAGACATTTTCAACATATCTCTGAGCCAGGCCCGAGTATTAAGGTGCTTCAAGAATACAACTATAATACCCCTACCAAAGAAATCACAACCAGCCAGGCTAAATGACTACCATCCAGTTGCTCTAACCTAGACAGTGATAAAATGTTTCGAGCGGCTGATCAAGGACCACCTATCTGCAAACCTACCAGAATTACTAGACCCACTTAAAGTTGCCTACAGGGTCAACCACTCTACCACAGATGCCATCTCATTTGCTCTTCATGAATCCTTGGCACACCTTGACAACAAAAACTGTTATGTAAGGATGCTATTCATCAATTTTAGCTGCGCCTTTAACATGGTCATCCCTCAACACCTGATTGAGAAGCTTGTCCAGCTGGGCATTAACACCCGCTTATGCAATTGGATCCTGGAGTTTCTCATTGATAGACCCCAACAAATATGTGTGGGTAACAACACCTCAAGGAGCTTAACACTAAGCATGGGAGTCCCTTAGGGATGTGTCCTGAGCCATCTGTTGTTTACCTTACTAACTCATGATTGCATCGCCAGACATAATTCGAACAAGATCATCAAGTTCGCAGATGACACCATTGTAGTGGGTCTTACCAGGAGTGTAGATGAGACTGCCTACAGAGATGAAGTGAACCACCTCATTGACTGGTCTGATATTAACAACCTGGCTCTAAACATGAATAAAACCAAAGAGTTAGTAATGGACTTCAGAAAGAATAAGGACTCACATCACCCACTCATAATTAAAGGGGAAGCAGTGGAGAAAGTGAGCAGCACCAAATTTCAGGGTGTATATATTTCTGTGAACTTAACATGTTCAACAAATTCTAACCACATTGCGAAGAAAGCACATCAATGCCTGCACTTGAGGAAGCTGAGGAAAGCTAGTCTCCCTTCCTCTGTCATCAAAACCTTTTATAGGGGTATCATTGAAAGCACCTTGACTAGTCATCTCACGGTCTGGTTTGAGAACTCAGAGTCTTGGACTGAAAGGCCCTATAGAAGGTGGTGAAGGTAGCGGAGAAGATCACTGGATCCCCACTTTCAGCTCTGTAAGCCATATATGAAGCACAAAGTATTGGCAGAGCCAGAAAAATAATCAGAGACCACACTCACCCTGCATATGGACTGTTCTCCTGCTTTTCTTCAGGAAGATGATACCATAGTATATGTTGTAAGTCCTCCAGGTTTAGTAGGAGCTTCTTCCCACATGCTATCAAACTGTCGAACTAAATGTGAACTATTGATCAGTACATTCCCCCCAGTAAGAAAATTAAAATAAAATAAATTAAATAAGCAACTTGTTTCTAGAAGTAAACACTATTAAAAACGAATGTTCTGATTTCCTAATTAACTATTACCCTACCATAACTAAGTCATAGACCAAGGTACAACTACAAACAAACTCTTGTATATTTTAAACAGTAACTAGGCATTGCTGTCATCTTCTAATCTCTGAATTGAATATTAAAAAAAAAATGCAAGCTTCCTAGAATCATTCAGCAATAGGTCTCTCTTGCACTCATGTAATCTTCATTCCTTAGTCTAAACCACTCTTGTCCTAATTTGCATTGCCTGCTTCTAAGTCTATGGCAACCAAATGACTGGCAAAAATAGACCCATTTTAATACCATAAAATGACAGCCATCGAATATGTTTCCATATCTCCTTCACCAGATGTATTCCATTCGTCTGCCACTGGGGTTCACAGTAGGGATCAGTACAGAATATAAGAAGGCAAAGAGCAGATGCATATCTCTGGTTCAGTGCAATCCCTGGCAGGAGGAGAAGCAATGATTCCTAGAACATACTCGACAAAAAGTGAAAAAAATGAAGAAAAAGGAGTGAGGATGATGAAACCAGTAAGACAGTAAACCTGAAATTTCTATGCGCTAGATTTTTTCTTATTAGTACTGCAGAGTTAAAACCAAACAAGACAAAAGGCATGGTAAAAATGGAAACTTGATAAGCATATCTCTAGGACAAAGGCATGCAGTACAAAAAGCAGAGGTAAATTTATAGTTTATATGTTGAAATATTAAACTGTTCTATGAATGGAAATCAGACGACTCAAACCGCATTACATTATATAAAGAATTTTTAATATGGTTGCAAAACGTCTACACAAGTGAACCAAGAACAACAAAAATATTTTATTGCATTCATGATGCTATATGTTATCTAGTGAATGAAGAATAATGGAGAAATCTATAGGAATACTTTTTAGAAAACCAACAGGTATGATTCTCAAAACTACTATTTTTAAAGGAGATTAGAGAACCTCTGAAGGAAGAATATCTTATAACTTCCTAGAATTTAACAAAAACATTCAGACAGAACTATGCTGAAATATGCCAAATGTTGAGTCACTGACTCATAATTTAAATAAAACCGTCTAAATCGTATTTTCTCAGACATGGAAAAACATATAACTGGCAATGCACTCTTGCAAATCCTGACTTAAAAATAACAAACTAAGTGGTCACATAAAACTTTGAAATTAAGTTTCCTCCAACTGGCAGTGAGATACACTTGGGCTACCACAAATTGGTAACTCACCACTCACCAATCTAAATACCACTCCAAGAATGATGGTATAAGATTCAACCTCTACAAAATCCAGTAGTAAAATCACTTAGATATGCCTGGATTCAAACCTAGAAAAATAATGTAATCTAACAACGACACAAATAAAATCTAATGATAACAAAAGAAACATATCAGTCTGTTAAAATGTATAAATAATGGTTCATGAAATCCATTAACCTTCTATAACATAAAACTGAATGACTGTTTAATTTTCTGTCAGACCCTCATTAGGTTCATGCAATCATAAGGAAAGTTTCTTACCAGAGTCCCTTGATACTGGCTTTTATAAAACACAAATAGATTCTAAAAAGGAGGGGACACAGGGTAGAGGCTTGTATGTCACACTAGTGCTATTTTTCCTGTATAGAACAAATACCTCCAAAGTGAACAGAATAAGTTCTCCCAGACACCCAAGTACAAATCCAACTAACTACATATGAGTTAATGATGTATTGGGAGAGTTTGTTAATAATCCCAGTTTGTGGGATGGTGGCAAAGTTCTTGGCAAGATCCAGTTAAGCAGTATGGACAGTATGCCCCTGACTCTTGGCCCCAGAAACATTTCCAAAGAACTCAACCAGGATGAGCAGACAAGATCTATCTTTTACGAAGCCAAACTGGTATGTATCCAATCCAGGAATGCACAGTCATCTGTATCATTGTTTATTAGTTCAGTTATAATACACTCCACTAGTAGGACTGTAATTCCAAGGGTCAGTAGAGGGACTACCTTTATGCAAAGGCATCATGGCTGCCATTCTCTACTCCTCGGGGACATAACCAGTGGAGGGACTAAGGCTGAAGGGTTGATGGACAGATTTTGCTAAGTGGGATATTATGCTTCTCAGCAGGCATATCAGGCATTGACAGATATAGTCAGAACTTATGAAAGTAGTGCTTTTAATTTTGGAAAGTTTCTGAAAGGCTTGGTTTAAATTGATTTCAGAAGGTGGGGTGAGAGGGAGAATGGGGGGAGGTGAGGGAGGCTGGGGTGTGGTTAGAAGACAATTTGTCTGCAATAATGTTTGCAATGCCCTTGGGATCAGACAATGAGGTACCACTGGAGATGAATTCAGTAGGGAACAGCAGTCTATTTCTTAGTGTCCTAATATAGCTGAAGAAGGTTTTGTGATTTTCTTTTGAATTAATTGAAAGTCTAAGTCGATAGTTGGCCTTGAACTTCATAATAGCAAATTTGAGAGACTTAAGTAACAGTTTTAAATCCATTTTATAATGGTGAAGTGAACATATTTTAGTAATGGCCAGGAGATTTTTATTTTTGTTGATGTGGTAGTTCCACCATACGGGTTTAGTTCTAAACTCACCATTATGCTTACACCAGATTAGTACAGATACCCCGATGTCTGTATCCAAAAGATGATAATATTCAGAGTGGTAGTCAGCAGTCTCACTTACAAGATTTTCTGGAGAGATATGCCATTTGTGATAGTCAATAAGATCAATAAATAGCCAATAACTGGTTTTGGAGTTACCCCTGAATATCAAGGAGTTATTAGTGGACACAAAGCAGTTTTCATTCTAAATATCATGCAAGATGGTCATATATGATTTTGGGGGGATAACAAGAGAGGTGGTGGAATTGGGAGAAATGCTTTTGAGTAGAAGTTCAGAAAGATTAACACCTCTGATGATGGGTAGAGGGACATTTTGGTCAGTTGTATTGGCATTTGCAAAGACCAGAAATATCTGAGCTTATTTGCTGTTAGTAAATGTTTACCAGTTTATGTGTGGATAGTTGAAGTCTGCCATAAGAAAGGTATTTGGTTCAGCTGTAAGGTTTACTAGCTCTGAAGTAGTCATAGAAGGGAGTCTTTAATTGGCTATAATGTGATAATGAATTGTATTGAGTGTAACCAGAACTTAACTAGTTCAAGATTTGTATCATGCAAAATCTGATGACAAACAATGGAATTATGAATACAGATACTTCCCCACAGGCACGGGTGGATCTAAATGTATGATAGGCATTATACTCTGGAATTCAGAGAGTGCTGTCACTATATCACTACATTGGGGCCAGGTTTCTAAATTACACAAACGCTGATTTCTCTGAGGCTAAGAAAAGCCTCAAGTTTAGAGATTTTCATGTTCAGACTTTTGGCATTCAGCAGTACTACCTTGATAATGTCCATATTGAAATTTGCTTTATTGGAATGTTCATCGAGTGATCTCTGCCCAAAAGATGCATGGTATGCACTATATGGGTAGGAATGTTTTTGCCAATAAGCTAAAAGCAAAGTGTAAAGTATGCTGATCATCCCTGACAAAGCATGTTGGTCTATTGATAATTTTATTCCATGCAGAGACACACTGGATACCCCCAGAATGACACCAATATAATATCCATTATTGAAGCCTGCTGCTCAAAGCTAAGACCTTACTCTCTTCAAACATGTAAGCAGAGATATTAACAATGTCTGCCTGCATCTCATCAAGGGTGGAATGCCTAAGGTCATTCACCACACATGGGCATTTACAAGACTGCAACTCTATCAGGGGTGCTGCAGGAACCTAAGGGCACTAGTGACATCCAGAAAGGTCACTAATTGTCATCATATTTTTAGAATGATATCAGAGCCACAACAGCAGCAGGTGTGGATGTGAGTGAGCTGTTAATATTTCATTTGAGGTAACCTAGTAGAATATCTTGGAGGCCTAGGATGTTTAGGAATGGAATGTTTTACTATCTCAGCATATGCAGAAGTAAGGCTTTGAGGAAGTGGTAATGTAGTGGTGTTTACTCACAATGGAAAGGATAGAGGGATTACTCTCCAGTTTAGATAGGTAAGTACATCTCGTACAGGTGGAACCAGTAGGTGTGGAGTTGTCAGTAAAGGTGAGGCAGTTGCTGCATAGTCTCAGAAAATCAAGCTCTAGTAGATTGACTAAGGAAGAGGCTATCTGGTTTGAAAAAACACAGAGATTCCTAATGAAAATTAACTTTAGTCTCACAAATCTTAGCTTCCAGGCAGACCAGAGTTCTTGTCCTTGTATTTAGTACCATCCAGCCTCCTGACCAGAGACCTGTGCCTAGCTTACTATGTCCTTAGGAATCCAGTTATTTTTGACCTCCTTTAGGATCATAGCATCATAGGAGATTACTAGGCTAATGACACTGGGGCCCTTACAAGCCTAGCCAAGAGTTTATCCCCAAAAAAGAAACCTCAATCAGCACCTGTTGCCCCTGTCAATGAGGGATGGACGTGGAACCCCTGGAACAAATTTGTGGTTTCCCATCCACTCATCAAGGTTGAGATTGAAGAGGGTCAGCAGCATACTTTGTTTGCAGTGTATGGGGAGTTTATTCCCGAGATGGGGTAGCCTCTGGGAGACAAACCTGTCTCTCCAGCAGGTTTTGTTAATGTCACATATTAGATTTAGTCCTTTTGATCGGGTAATGTGCGAGGAGTTCGACTTATGGATATGGAGCATCACTAGTAGACCAGGGTCTGAGATTGCCTTTGTAGGCGAGACACAGATCACCCCTGAGCAATCTGTATGATACTGAGTAGAGGGATAGTGATTTGAGCCTGTCCAAATAGGACAGGTGTTGGAGGCCATAGATTCTCTTTGTAAGGTATTTCTGTGGCCTTTCCAGTTGGTACAGGTATTTGGAGAGGTACATACCAAACGGGGCATTGTACTCAATTATTGGCCTAAATAGGGAGGAGTACAGAGAGGAAATAACCTCCTTTTTTCTAGACACAATCCCTTTACTTATGAGATGAACCAAGTAAAAGGCTTTTCTGACCACTGCCACCACATGATGGTCGAACGTAAGATTGTTGTCAACCTGAGTACCCAGGTCTCTCACCACAGGTTGTGTGCTTAGGGGGTTGCCGTTGATGTGGTAATCAGTAGGGGCTGTTATTTTGCCAAATGGTATGATAATACATTTTTTTGCATTTAACTTAAGGCCATGACTTTGGCACCAGTCATTTGTTGCTGTGAGACCCTCTTGCAGTATGTTAAAATCATTTGGGGAGTCAATGACAGCACCCAACTTACAGTCATCTGCAAACTTAGTCGGCCACAGACCTTTTGTCTTTGCCTGGACCTCTGAGAAGTAGATGCCAAATGGTATGGGTCCCAGGACAGATCCCTGAGGTACACCACTAGTGACAGGTCTGCTGTCAGAGATGGAGGCACCTCTTTGATCTTGTGGGTCCTATCAGTGAGCCAGTTGGCCACCCACCTGATGAGATAGGGATTTACACCAAACTGTGTTAGCTTTTTAATGATGCCCGAGGGGGAGATTATGTCAAAGGCTTTGGCCAAGTGAAGGTAAGCTGTATGTACTGACTTTCCCATATCCAGTGCTTTGGTGACAGTCTCAAAACAGTCAAACAGGTTGAACAAGCAAGGTCTGCCCTTGACGAATCCAAACTGGGTGGGGTCAAGTGCTTGGTGATTGCCTATTTTCTTGTTTATGAAGTCCATAATAATACACTACATGGCCTTACATATCAGAATTATCAAACTAATGGGATGATAGTTTCCAGGGTCAGTAGTGACACCACCTTTGTGCAAAGGGATGACAATGGCAGTTCTCCACTCTGCTGCAATGAAGCCTGTAGTTAGGCTGTGGTTGAACAAGGTGCTCAATGATGAGGCTAGTTCATGCTAGAGATGGTGAAGAATACAGCCTGGGACACTATCAGTTCCCATGGAAATTGTGGTCTTTGCCTCGGAAAAGGCATTTAACACTTGATCTCTGGAGATGTGAGGTGCAGGACAAGTACGGGGATGTCAAATGGGCCTTTGGGGAGCAGGGGGGTGAAGTTTTAGCATGGTTCTAAACAAAGAAATTGATGTAGTTTTATATAATTATTTCTCTACTAAACATCCACGTATAGGTATCCTGTTTGGGATACCTAAAATTCACAAAGACCAAAGCCACCCCCCCCCTTTCAGACCTAGAGTGTCAGCAGGAAGCAGCATTACAGAAGGTATTTCTATTTATTTAGATACCATTTTAAACCTGTTAGTTCAGAAATTAAATTCATATTGTCGTGATTCATGAGATTTTTTTGAACCATGTTAGAAATTTTGTAATTGAAATGCCAGGTGATGGAGAAGTTTTTACTTTAGTTACAGTGGACATAGTCTCTTTGTTTACTTCCATTCCCACTATGGAAGGAATTGAAAGTATTAGAAGTTATTTAAGCAAATATAGTGACATGTCAACTGAACAAGTAAATGTTGTTTGTCTTTTCGGCATTTCCCGGTTAGGAGTCGCCACAGCAGAACTCTGGTCCGCTAATAATTGGCAGTAAATTTTTATGGTGCTGTGTTCCCAGCCCGATGCCCAACCTTCAGCAAAGGCACCCCCATTCACACATGTCTTTTGGAGGTGACTTGACCACAGGGAAGACATTCAGACACCATACAGAAGGCACTCCAGCCGAGAATCGAAAAGCAGAACCTCATGCCGTGAGGCAACAACACTACCGCTGTACCACCACAGCTTCTGCACAAGCAAATATTAACTGTAATTTATTAGAAATGGTATTGAATAACATTTTTTTCTTTTTTCACGACAAATATATAAACAAAATAAGGGTGTTGCGATGGGGCTAATGTAGCCCCAGCATATCTGAGTCTGGTACTAGCATGGTGGGAATGTGAACAGTTACCAAATATTATAGGTTACATGGACCTGTTTTTATTATAAAGGGTCAAGTCAATGTTGGAGCTTTCATGGGTAGTTTAAATAGTACTTCTGAGTTCTTGTCTTTTACATTAGGTTGTGTAGGCCACAAACTTAATTTCTTGGACATTGAACTTACCTGGGATCATTTGAGTGGTAGTTTTAATAGTAACATTTTCAGAAAAAAAGCTTTTTCTAATAGCTACTTACATTGGACTAGTATCCATCCTACTTGCATTAAACGTAACATTCCTAGAAGACAATTTATAAGGGCATCACGTATGATTAGCAATGACAGTGTTTTTCAAACAGAATTGACATTTATTACTCAATTATTTGTGGAAAGTGGATACCCTATAGAACCATTACACCAGACTGCAGTTGAAGTCTCCAGTAAAAGGAAGACTCTTTTTCCACCTATTTTAAAGAATGGACTACCTTGCAAATTAAATGAAGTGGATATTCCCAGTAATTTTCCTCAGTGTTGTTTAGAAATGTCAGTAGACACATGTAACATCAGGAATATTATAACACAAAACTGGTGGAATATTAACAGTCAGAGAATTAAGTCAGGCTTTGCGAAATAAGCCACACTTTGTTAACATTAAAACATGTAGTATTAAACAAATGCTTGAAAAATCAGATACTAGAATGCCCATTGCTTTTAGTAGTAAAAACAAAGGGACATATAAGTGTAATGGTTGTTCCAGCTGTAGATTCATACATGAAGGTGCTTTTGTGATTTTGCCCCATTTAAATTACAACATAAATTTTAAGGAAAGGTAAAGTTGTAATACTTCTGGAGTGGTTTATCTTTCCCTGTGCTCAGCCTGTGACTCATTCTATGTAGATATGACTACAAGAAGGCTGAGAGACAGGATTCAAGAACATGTAAGGGCTGTTAAGAATAAGGATGTAAACAATGCACTTTACAAGCACTCAAAAGTATGTAAGAATTTTAGTAAGTTCTTGTTTACAGTTCTTGAAAAAGTAACAATAGATAGAAGAGGGTAATTTCAGAAATGAAATTGAAATTAGAGAAGTGTATTGGCAGATAAGTTTGTGTGCTGAAGTTCCCCCAGGTTTGAATGAACATGTTAACATATTTTTTTTTTTAGCAAGAAGGACGCTAAAATTGTTGATTGTTTTAATTATGGTTAATTGACTAACATATATAAACCAGTTGTATTGTTTGATCAGACTTTTCTGATGAAGTGTTTGTACGAAAGCAGAGATTAAAACACTTTTTACGCTAATACAGCTTGGGGTCCTTTGTTGTATAGTGAACTATTTTTGTTTTTAGTTGGTTTATGTTCACTGACTCCTTCACTGTTGCTGAGGCCATAAAACTATGTGGGTGGCCATATATCTGTTTGTAGTAGGCATGGACACAGGGTCAGAACACAGTTGGCCACCTCTACAATTTCAACGTGATACTCATGCTTATTATACTACCCATGTCTGTGTACTCATGCTTATTATACTACCCGTGTCTGTGTAATCATGCTTATTATACTACCTGTGTCTGTGTACTCATGCTTATTATACTACCCATGTCTGTGTACTCATGCTTATTATACTACCCGTGTCTGTGTACTCATGCTTATTATACTACCCGTGTCGGTGTAATTGTGCTTATTATACTAACCATGTCTGTGTACTCATGCTTATTATACTACCCATGTCTGTGTTCTTGTGCTTATTATACTACCCATGTCTGTGTACTCATGCTTATTATATTACCCATGTCTGTGTACTCATGCTTGTTATACTACCCATGTCTGTGTACTCATGCTTATTATACTACCCGTGTCTGTGTACTCATGCTTATTATACTACCCGTGTCTGTGTACTCATGCTTATTATACTACCCGTGTCTGTGTACTCATGCTTATTATACTACCCGTGTCTGTGTACGCATGCTTATTATATTACCCGTGACTGTGTACTCATGCTTATTATAGAAGTAGCTGGCCTAGCAGTGTCTCAGTCAGTATTGTTCAACATACACTTCAGTAGTAGTCCTATATGAGCCATCCTTTCCTGGGGTGACTCAGGGACCTGAGCTGTATTTTATGTCACTTCAGACAGACACAGATGCTATGACCATAGGTTCTTATCAGAAATATATCACTACAGCAAGTCTTGTTGAGACATATATGTTAAATTTCCTATTTCCCATTATTACATGCCCCCTACTGCAGTCCATTACATGCATACTTGTTTAGCATACCTGTTTTTTTTCAAGTGTAGGTGGTTATATCCTGCTTGCTGTTGTTTGTTTGTTTTATTCTGTCTGTTTCTCTCTCTCTTTCTCTCTTTCTCTCTCACTCCAGGATGTAGGATATGCATCTATTTTGCATTGGCAGCAGCTTGCCTTTTGTAGGTAATGCTCATGGGCAGCTGATGGCCTGTGCACCAATTGGAGCCCCCCACTTGCTAACTGCATGTAGAACAGCTGTGGTATCATTACAATAACCAATTGCATGGAATCACACTCCTATAATTGAGTACTTCATGTGGGCATTGGACCTTTACCTTGCCTGTGAGGAAGACATCAGGGAGGTGTGTGACAAACAGCATCACAGAGGGTAGTTGGAAATACCTCTTACAACAAACAATGTGGAGACAGCCCAACAATCTAGGGGAGAATGTTCCAGACATAGGGACTGAATGTAAGTATTGCTGTTATACATTCGAAGCACTGCTAGTTTGACAGGGTTTATGTGGATATGCCTGTTCTGCATGATTTTATGTCTGACAGTGTTATGTGGTTGACATAGCTCTCAGCTGTAGGGCTATCTGCAGACTGGCCAGAGTTTGGACACTTATATTTGGTGTGTTACACGATTTTTGTCTTTGGAAATTCAGTAGCATACTCTGAGGATTGCAGTCAGTAAACGGTAACATCCATTTGTTTTTCCTGACTTCATATCCCTCAGAACGGATATATTACAACAAACCCTGTTACACCGGCAACTTTCTCAGTTTATAGCAGCAATATGTCAATAATGCCCCTGTGTTTGGGCCTCTGTCCAGCAAGTATGTCTGCCTTTGTCCAGATTTCATGCAGTAAGAGGTGGATAGGCATGGTATATCACTATTTAGTGACTTAATTCCTGATAGCATCCCAGTGATGTATCAGACTGCCAGCCATGTTATGTGTTAGAGGCCTTATATATGAGGACAAAGCCTGGACATTCTGTGGAACTCTGTACAGTTGGGAGGTCTGTGTATTTCTGGCGATTGTTGACAGACTGTCAACATTGTGTAGCAGTGTATTGTGAATATATTTGGCCTGTGTAGGAAGGGGTAGATGTAAGTGTTATGGTTCCCTTTCTGTCTAACTTTGCATGCTGCCCCAGTTTCTGGTGCTCTATCAACTATATATGTTTGTAGGGGAGGACTGAGACATGTCCCTTAGCATGATCAGGCGTCATACTATACTGTGAATTGGGACAGTATATGTAGTGTGTGAGTGGCAAACTTGCTGATGGTTTTGTTCACACAGTCCTTATAATCTACTGTTCATTTGGCTTACCAGTATGTGACTGTGACTGTGGTAGACTTGGTTGTGGGTATGCACTTTCACACTGGTGTCTGTTTTTCAGTGCTGTTACATCCTTGTAGTGCCTGATACCTTTACAAATACACATGTAATTCCCCATAGCGGATTTGGGTTATTGTTGTGCCAGTCTGACTGTAGTTTAGACAGTGCTTGGTGACATGCCTAGCAGCTCAGTGTAGTTTCCCCACTGTGATGTTATGTCCAAATATATGTGGGATTTACTGTTGCCTGGCCCCCATATGTGTTATGTATTTCTGACACATCAGTGGGATGATGTGAGGATTTAAGTCAATAACTAGTGGGAAGTAATTGGGTTTTGAATATGTGCTATATCAGTCAATATATGTTAGAACAGAAAAGAGGGTGTTACTGGAGCAACTGTGTCAGCTTCTCTACTCCAGTATTTGAGATATGACCCTATTTTCATGGCTTCCACCCTCCACTTTGTCAGGCTTGGTCCAGATTTGTTGCACCAAGGGGTTCTGAGCATACCTCTCAACTAGCCAGAATGTGTCAGAATGTCCAGGTATATTGCTCATATTTCTGGTCTGTTCCAAACATTCTTTAATTTTATTTCTCTGGTACATCAGTGTGATGATGTCAGGATTCCTGTCAGTAAGTGTTGACATACATTTCATTTTCTGAACTCACATCCTTCAGAACATGTATGCTGAAACTTACCCTGTTACTCTAGCAACATTCCTCATTTATAAGAGCAATATTTACATTACGTCCCTAGTTTTGGTCCATTGTCCCCCTATTTTCACACTGGATGGAATTCTTGCAGTAAGAGTTTGAGAGGTATGGTGCTAAGGTATGACTCCACTACATGTTATATATATATATATAGAGAGAGAGAGAGAGAGAAAGGTTTACTAGCATAATCTCAAAATTTTAAATAAAAAGTGTACTTATTAGCAAAGTGTTTAAACATTACCAAACGTCCCTAATGTCGTAAAATAGCTGTTAATGCTGAAAATGTTGATCACGACATTTTCAGCAGTTAACAGCAATCCCACCCTTCCCGTAACTCCCTAACTAACTAACCTAATATCTCATTTATGCAGGGGGCCAAGCCCCCCTACAACCCCCTGTGGAGGGCTGCGCCCCCCCCCCATACCCCCAACTTAATATTCCAACTCTGAAATCGGACTACATTGAGGAAAGGGAAGTATTTCCCTAACAGCACTGTACCGCAATCCCTTTACATGAGCGAAAGTTATATTTGCGAATGCACAGTCCATTCGCAATTATACTGTTTGCTCACGTAAACTGCCGAAATATGAAATATTCGAACATCTGTTGTTTGAATACTTCATAGCCGTGCAATTGCACGGCAACATTTCAATAGGAAACCATATATATATATATATCTCCTTTATATATATATATATAATATATATATATATATATATATATATATATATATATATATATATATATATATATATATATATATATATATTATGTATATCTCTATAAATAGTTGTATACACTTTTTTATATTTATCTCATCATACATATCTTATATGCATATATTTATATATAGAAACATGACTGATTCCACAGTGTTTTTCATTACTATTCCATACCTGTACTGAATGATATATTTGAAAAAGCAACAGAGATTCCTACAGCTTAGATGGTGCAGTGATACATTGCTCTGACTAGTGTGTACAGGGTCCTGAGTTTGAGACTTGGCCAGGCTGATTAATCTGTTGCTGGGCAGAACAGTGGTTAATGGGACAGGGTGATTAGGGTAGTTTTAAGCAGTTGTAAGTGAGTTTGTGTGGGCTTGCGCAATGGTAAATGATGTCAACACATGGTTACTGTACAGATGCTTAAAATGTGTAGGCATTGCACAAACTCGCTTACTGCTGCTTACTGCTGTTTACTCCCACTTACCCGATGCTAATTTCTTTAAAAGAAAAGAAAAAAGGGGTGATAAGACAGTGGTGAAAAAAGGGGCATGCAGAGAGAAAAACAATATGAAAGATAGCTAGGGATGTGCAGGATGGGAGTAGGCAAGGTCCATAACTGTCCATTTCTTCTACAGCAATAGCTGTGAACATCTACAAAATTTGGATTTAAATTTGGAACCTCAAACCCCTGAGATAAAGGTGAGGACAACAATAATGTGTTGTCAAGTCAATTGGACCAGATTAAATGTGTCCAGTGGACACGTATGCAAAATGGACAGCTATGTATGAGGCGTAATTTTTTGGGGTGAACAGATTGCCTTTTATTTTTAAGGTAAGAGTGGGACGTTGGGGAAGGATAGTAGGTATAATTGGGGAGGTAAGTTGGTAGGAAGACAGACATGACAGACAAGACAGCAGACAGGGGTGGTATATAACACATATGGGGAGTAAACACCTTGGACGGGGAGGGTGGTTGGGAATCAGATGTGCACAAGCTCCTAAATGGATACAGTAGAGCTGAGGTCCCCACCCATGGGCAGTCACCACTGTACCTTTATGGCCCCAAACGTGCCTGTGCTGGGGGCTGAGCGGGGGGCAGGCTGACCCTCAAGATGCATCACATGGCCCTCAAGCTGGCATAGCTGATCTCCAAACTCCTTTTGGAGCTCACTGTGCACCAAACCCTGGACCTGACTACCTTTGATGGTGTTCTGTCTATGCCCACTCCCAGGGGGGACATGGCCCCCAGCCCCTTAGGTGCTTCCACCCAAAGGTGGTGCAGGACCAGGGATAAGGAGGTCCCAGTGTGGGTCCCATACATGCTGGGACCTGGTGCCATGGCCAGGTGAGGTGGGACAAGCGGATCCACTGGGTTCAGCCTTCCCAGACATGCTATGGTGTTGAGGTTTTACAACATATGTTGGTTAGTCATGAACAACACATTCCAGGATTAGTTATAACAGCATGCATGGTTGTTCCAAATGACCCCATAAAACGGATTTGAAACAGTTGCATAGCAAACAGAACACATGCATATATGGAACCACAGTAGACATTATAACAGCATGCAGGTTACATCGATAGCAATAGTCCACCAATGATAGTATTTGAACAGGGAACATTAATAATCAAACATTTAAATATTTGTAGAACAATAGGACACATATCACAGCAGTAGGTTTGGTTATTTATGTGTATAGAGCATTGGTGCAGATTGGGTGGGGGAGAGAGTGATGTCAATTAACACATGTATTGGCTTCAAATGCTCACAACTATAATGATCACTACTCTACTCATTACTCTCCAGGTATGACCTCACTTTACATCTACCTATGGCCTTGTGTTGGGTAGTGGTATGTTTGCACACAGTGTATTAATAATGCCTTTCTAAGGCTGATATGAACATACCCTTACCTGGCAGACCTGTGGAGGAAATGTCTGTTAACACTACCTGACTGTTTCTACCCATATTCACACAGTCAAGGTTACATATTTGCATTCATACTATGTGTGTGTGTGTGTGTGTGTGTGTGTGTGTGTGTGTGTGTGTGTGTGTGTGTGTGTGTGTGTTACTGATATACTCTGCCTTGATTTCTATTGGTCACCCTGTGTGTTGGCAGCAGTGACCACTAGCCATGATACTTGAGGGACATTTAACGGAGGAGACTACTTGGTGTATGTACTTATATTGCTGTCATTTGCAGCCTTGGGGTTGGACAGTGGGTGTTGTACACAGCGTATGAGTACAGCCTTCTTGCAGCTAATATATACCTTTTCTTACCTGGCAGACCTGTGGAGGAAATTTCTGTTAACACTACCTGACTATTTCTAGACATATTCACATATTCCTTAGTGAAATTATGCATACAGATTACTACCACTCCCGGGATGTGAACCGTGCTTGTTTGTGCAAAAGCAGTACAACAAGTTTATGTTTCATCAGAATGAACTATTTAGGAACTACTGTCTTTTGTTTGACTGTTTTCTATCTAATACTCTCTCGGTTGTACAATCTGACCTTGTAATTCTGATATTCATGCATGGCAATACTTTGACATATTACAGTATGGAAAACACTGGTTAACACAACATTACTATTCAAGTATCAGATCTTGGTGCATGGAACATTTCATATAGTTAATCTCCTGTTTTACAACTCCACAATCTTTGTCAGATGAGACTCAATTATTTAATGCTTTCAGAGCCATAGTTGCTGTGCAGACCCTGTACACATTTAGATTCATACCACCACATACCAAAGTAAACACAACAGTTTGGGGTTGTGAGTTTTATTGATAGGTACTGACACTTTTATTGATATATATACCCTGTACATTACTATTACTCTGATAATGTTTCATTTATTCAGTACAAACAATACACATTTTTAAATACTGACAGGTGACATTCTACTCCTTTCTATTTATTTGCCCTGAATACTACAAGCTAGATTTGTACTCACCAGCCTTGTGACTCAGCCTTAGCAGCCTGCTGATGTGGGCATCCACGTTCATGGCCCTCCCATCTGCAGCTGTACAGGAGATAGAGAAACATTTATGCATACCTATCTATCACATACACAGGCTGGATTTTGTTAAATAGTAATTGATACTGATACTTGCACACATCAGGGACATTCTGTGCCCAAGCATCTTGGATCCACTGGTTCAAGAAATCCGTCTTCCTATGCTTGAGGTCAGCAAAATGGTGATGGACCTGCTCACCAGTCCCAGGGATGCCAGTAGCACTGGTGAGATCGCTTGCGAGATGGTCCCAGACCTCCGCTTTGTACTGTGAACCCTGGTACTGGCCTTGCAGCAGTCTCCCTTCATGGTCTTTCACAAGGAGTCCAACCATGACCCTGGACTCCTGAATGACCCAGCACTGTACCTGAATGTGCATTCCTTCTCCAGCCATGGTGCCTGCAATGATCATCTTACAATGGGTTATGGGCTGTATTTCTGCCTGCAAGATTTAAATAGGGCTGATTTCCCACCCTTTGCCATCATTAGACCATTTTTGAATAGGCTGAGCTAAGCTAAGCACCGTGTAAACCTAAACCAAAAAACGAAGCTTGTTGCGGAATTCCAAATGAAGGTCGGAAACTCAAGGAAAGTGCTTTATTCAAACAGAGAAAATTAACGCCACAAATCACATACGTTTTCGACCCTGGTAACCAAAGTCTTCCTCAGAAATGAGGAATTCATAATTGTGCATTCATAACCCCTTTTCCCATATTTGCACATGGGTTTGGGAGAGGGTCACTTCAACAGTGACAATCATCTAGAGTCAAAGTTCACACTGCCGGGTGACTAGCCCTGCAGTAGTTATTCTTCCATACCACTCATTCACTTGCACACTCACACCTATGACCAGTGTACAGTCTCCAGTCCAAGTCCACCTACTCTACATCTTTGGAATGTGGGAGGTAACCAGAGCAACACAAGAACACAGGGAGGACATGCATACTCTACACAGAAGGCACCCCAGCTGAGAATTGAACCGCATAACCTCTTGCTGTCAGGCAACAACTTTTTTGGCTGCACCACATATTTATATAAAGATGTATAGGTTTACTATGATAACCTGGAAATGCACCCGGTCCAATAACAGACCATCAAAATCAGATTTTCCAGGAGGATAATCATCAAATCTTACCATACCAAAGCTTGGATATCGACGTCCGGACAGCACATGCAGGTCAATTGGCACATTGTCAAAACGGCAAATATCAAACCCTCGCATTAACATGGTGCGAGATGGGGGATGAAAAATATTTTAATTTTTGCTATTTCAGTTCAATGATATGATGACTTGACCGGATGCATTTCCAAGTTTTCATAGTAAACCAACATATATATATATATATATATATATATATATATATATATATATATATATATATATATATATATATAGATATATATAGATATGGATAGATATAGATATATAGATATAGATATGCAAATGACACCTTAAGGGGATACAGTGTTTCAGCTACATGGTTTCTTAATGGCCATGATTTTTTACTTATTACTAGTTGTAGACATGCACATTTCAGACTATTTCATTACCTCATCAGTACAGCATAAATAAGTTGCTTGTCTGTACTTCTGAAAAACAAAACCTAAAATATGTCTGAGGCCCATAAACATTAAGATACCTGCAAAATATCCCAAATAACATTCAAACTAAAGGGTAAATTTGTCACATCAACAAACCATTCAGTGAAAAATTAATAAAAAACTCAGCCAAGCTAGAGTCCTTATTGTGTCCTTAAGGGTCCATTTGCATATATCCCATAAGCCTCAGCTACAGGAGGTTTAAGGTATTACACAGTGAAACATAGTACTAAGAAGACTAGTTTCTAGGGGGTATCCCCCACAAGACCCTGAGGTATTTCAATAGCTAACAAGTGTTACTTCTCAGATAATTTGCCAAGCTATTCGGTTCTGATGTAATGTAGACAACTTGGAGGAAAAGATTTTGATGATTAGCAATATCACATGAAATCAAAGCTAGTCTAATCAGGTGATGAGATGTTGTGCCCCCTCTTTGTTGATGTATCACATGACAATGGTGTTGTCTATCAGTGCTTCACTTGTTCCTGTGGACCAAAGGTGGCGGAGAGATTAAAGACTGAGGACCAATGCTTGCATTTCTTTTATGTTTACATGATATTTTTTGTACCTTTTGACCAAAGTTCCTGTACCTTGAAATCTTTTGAACAACCTCTCCAGACCCTGTCTGATGCATCTGTGAAGACCTTTTGTAGAGGAAAAAGAAGAATGAGAAAAGGAACACATGAATTTTTCTTTCTAGTAGTAATCCACCAAATGCTGTTCTTTCTTCACAAATTACAGGGAATAACAGAGCATGATAGTGGTGTGCACAGAAATGTTTTAGGTACTACTACATTTTTCTCTAGTGCAATCTGGCACATTTAATCATATGTATGGTGAATGCTGTGTATCCCAGGATCCTCAGAATCTCCACTGATAATATCAAAGAAAGGTTTGCCAGAGAGAGAAATTAACCCATTAAGAACTGAATTTTGCCTAAAGGAAGAAAGGCCATCATGAGTTATGTGTTGAGATGAAAATCTTGGAACACCTAAGAATGAAAGGGGAAAAGACTGGATTTGTAGAAACTCAGGGTGAAACTTAAGTTCTGAAAGAGATTTATAGTGAAATGCAAGTATTAAAAAATTTTGTGAATAGAAGGGGTTTGAATCAAAAAATAGTCTAGGTAAACGTGTGGCTCCCTTGGAGTCTGCAGAATGTTATGACAGGGGAGTTGAAAGTCCAAAAAGCAAGGTAGCAAACTGGCAATATAATCCCAAGGCACAGAATATTAAATGTTTGCTGTTTAAAAGATGAATGGGAATGTGTAAGCAAGCATCCTTGAGGTCCAAGGTAATCAGAAAAGCTTTTGGTAAAATAAAAAGAAGCAGATTTTGGAGTGTTAATATCTTGAATTTTGTAATGTTCACAGCCATGATCACAATAGAAAGATCCAGGACTGAGGAAAAAACATAAAGTAGAAACACTTTTCCTTTCAATTGGGAGCTATAGGTGTAAAAAGTTGGCAGTGATTAGAGAAACCAGATGCTGTTGGTTCTGAGGCACCAGTGGAATTAAATGTTAAAAAAGAGGACAATTCCATTGAAGTGTGTGCCCATTTTTCATGGTTTTCTAAACCCATAAATCTGATGTGATCCTTTCCGAGTGGGGAGAGAAAGTTTATTTGGAAGATGGGAGGGAGAATGACTGAGGTGGGAGGAAAGATAGGGGGATAGTCAGAAGCTGAACTGCTTATCTGAAAATTTCTTTTTGTCACCTTTGAAATCAGATTTAGGCTTGTCATTTTTTCATTGGGCTTTGTGCCTTTATGCTGAGTGACTTTTTGTGCTAAAAAAAGGCATGGCTTACAGGAGTAATATCTTTCAAATTTTAGAACAAGGGAAAGAGAAAGTAGTTTGAAACCCTGCATAATTTTACCCCCATTCTTCAAATTTCTGATAGTCTCAGCAGATGGAGACCAAAAAGGAAGTCTTTATGAAAAGAGTCATCTAAAAGGTTGGTTTGCATTCTCTTGTAGTGATTGGACTGTAAATCAGGAGTAGCTTCTTAGCATGGATGTAGTGACAACATCCCTGAAAGAAGCATTTACCACATTATATGCACACTTAAAGGAATGATGTGCTACCTGAAAGGCAGAAAAATATCATATTTTGCTCATCAATTTTTGAGTGACTGTCCAGAAAATTAGGAATAAGCTTGGTAATGTTATCAGAAATGGATAAGCATTACCTTATCATTTGTGTCTGTTAGTTAACAGCATGGAAAGCCAAAGGGGGGTGGATGACATCTAGATTTTGTTCCTATACCTGTCTATCAGTCTAATGTCCCTGCCATTTGGACTAGCTTTTTTGGTGCAGGGGTCTAATATATAGAAGGTACATTGGCTTAAAGAAAGGTATCTACCAAAGCTTCTAGTATGGGGGAACAGGGGAAGGCTTGGGGGGGCACCCATATGTAAAAGACTATTATATATCTTTTTGAGATTCAGAGATTTGCTTTGCCTCCAATTAAAATGTATCATCATCTTCTTCTGATTTGTATCTTCAAAAGAGACTTCCTCTTGGGGAGAGTTGGATGACAAAGTATCATCTGGTTCAGACTCATATCATGAAGGGAAGTGCATCTGAGGAGAGTAGTCCAAAAGCACAGAGTCTGTTTCGGAGGAATTGTCTTCTAAAGTATCATTTTTTTCTCTTAACTCATTCACTTCAAGGGAGCTTTGGAGGTTTGTATTCTTAACTTCCAATGATTGTATCTTGAGGTTTTTAACAAAATCTAGCAGTAGCCTCATATTTAAAAAAATATTCATATCTCTGGAGCCATAAGAGTTAATAAAGATATGTAAATTGCAAGGTGTTCACAAACAAATCTTTGCAGTGGTAATATTCAGAAGATTCTAAGTTTAAAACTGGATTTTACAAGTCATAATAACCACAGTAAATATTAATTGTATAATATTTTGTAAACAACTTACAATATCTTAGTAACTACTCAAGGTAAACACACACTGCCAGCAGGATTTTGTTCATCCAGCTGTGAGCTTTCATATGAGGCTAAACAGACATGTTTGCTTTCTTTGCTTTTGTGATATTTAGGAAAATGTGAAAATTATGACAATATAAATAGTTTATGAACAACAATTAATATCTCTAAGCACCATTTGAAAGAAGTCAAATATCAGCTTAGTTGTGTTATCCATCATGTAACTTTAAGATTAAATATTTCAATAGCATGTAGGCAGCATTATTTTGAAATTATTAAAGCAAATATGAACATGTTATATTAGATGCCTAGAAATTTCAGTAGGAGGTAACTGCAGAAACACTAAGATGCCTCACTAATTTGTAATACATTAAGAAGGATAGATGTTGTAGAAGTAAAAACCAAGGGGACTTTTGAGCCATAAGGACTTTGAACAGCCCTGAGAAAAAACACAGTCAGTCTTGTTGAGGGTCTCTTGTAACATGTGTAGCAGGAGAAGAAAGATGTTCAGTCTTTTGTTTCTTCTTCTTAGGGGTTTCTGAGGAAACCATATGAGAAGACACCCCCCCTGCCAGGCATACCTCCATCAATGAAGCAGGGATGTCCTATTGTACTAATATTTGAGGAACATAATCTGGTCCATCAGAAATCACAAGCCTGGGTTTCTTCTTTGAGGCCTTAATGGCTGTTTGACTAATCAGTTGGGACATGCCAGTAGACTATTTCGTGATGGTCTCCAATGGGTTAGTGTCATTAGAACACATCCATAGATTGGATAGCCTCAGGGCTTAACAACAGCATCAACACAGACATCAGACTAATTTAAAATATGGTTCTGCTGCACTCTGCTAAGCTCTGCTGAGACCTAAGACCTGCTACGTGCTGCATAAACATGATAACGGCTGCCAATGTTTAAGCACTGCTTGACTGGTTTGTGCTCTACTAAGCTCCACTAAGTCTATGGTTCTGTGAGTTTTCATGCTTCTCAGCTCAGCTGCGCTGGTTTGGGTGGTGCTAAGCAAAATGGTGCTTTTTAGAATGTTGCCCAATGATGTGTAAGGGTGGGAAAACATCCTATATTAAGCCCAACCGGCAGGAATACAGCAGAATCCATTGGAGTTCTGTCTCTGAAGGGTATTATGGCTGATGTTAGTGAAGGTGCACACTTTTGGGTACAGCATTGGGGCATTCTGGAGTCCAGGGTCATGGTTGGACTCCTAGTAAAAAAACATGATGATTGGCTGCCACAGGTAGGGTTCCAGGGCTTGGAGTGTAAGGCTGAGGCCTGGGACTGGCTGGCCAGAGAACTCACCAGTATTAATGGTATCCCCCACACAGGTGAGCAGTGTGATCACCACCATGATGACCTAAAACTTTGAAAGGGGGATCTGTTGGACACCTGGTTCCAAGAAGCTCGGGCAGGGAATCCCCCACAAGTATGTAAGTAATTTTACCTCTGTTTTACCAATAACTAATCTGAATGTCTGCAAAACTGGTATGCATAATGGTGTGCTTCTCTCCTAACAGCTGCAGAGGAGAGGGCTCATAATGTCGAGTCACACGCCAGGCATCTGGCCTGGTTGCACCATGAATGTGGTGAGTACGGATGTATTATGCTAACTGTAGTGAAATAAGCAAGAAAAGGTAAAGCATTACCTGCATTAAAGTATATACAATAAAGTCTGTAGTGCAATAAGTGTGGAATTAGAGCTGTATTGCAAAAAATGTATAATGTCAACTGCTCTGCAATAAAAACATGAAACAATACCAGTAACTGCATGAAAGTATATACAATAATGTCTATAGTGCAATAATTGTGGAATTAGAGCTGTTTAGCAACAAATAAATAATGCCAACTATTCTGCAATAAAACATGAATCAATACCAATTCCACCAAGGAAAATGGTATATTTCAGGATTGTCTTGTTGTAACCATTGCAGTAGAGCTGTATGCATTCAGGCTGTAAGGTAAGGTGCTGCACATGCATGTCTCTCAAGTGTCATGATTTCACATTATGTAATTTGTAGTGCGTAATCCACCTGTTACAGGAATACCATGAAAATGAGTACCTAGATTGCACAGTATCACCATTTCATCCCACAAGAACACCTCGGTAGTTATATAGGCCCACCTGATGTGTAGGTGTTCTGCATAGGCGTGTACCAGCAGTTGTTACCATTTGACCCACAGTCTCCCATGCATATAGCTTGAGAGGTATGTATGTGCTACAACAGCTACAGGAGACCTGTACTCACTGTAAACATAAAGAAAATACAGACATGTAGAGTGTAGCAGTATTTTTGTCAAGGAAGTAAGCTGCTATATTACTAGTGGACTGATTTTTCTCTCTCTCTCTCTCTCCATCCCTTATCTTCATTTATTTATTACTGTTATTCATTGGTTATGGTTTACCATTAAGATATGTTGCTACAGTAACTGTTTTTTTGGGGCATGTGTTATTATTATGTATTATAATGGATGCATATTAACATATCCTGTTAAATTACCTGTTTTGTTGGCCTTATGCTGTAACTGTTACTGGCATGCTGTTATACTGACTGTTCTGTAATTTGTTGTTGTGTTTCACTAAATTTTCATTGATATGCAATTGTGTTATTTCCAATGTTCTGCCACGCTGTTATTACTAACAATGTTTTGTTAATAACTAACCTATACGCATTGCTATATTTCCATTACCACAGTGCATCAGGGTAGGGCAGTTCCTGGTTATCCTCCTACCTTGCCTCAACTGGCTATGTCACTGAGTCCTAGCACATCTGTGACCTAGGCTGGTGGTGTGCCCTCCACTGCCTCTGCACCACCTGTGGTGTTGGATGGAACCACCTCAGGGGACAGGGCCTGACCTTTCCCTGGGAGCAGTGGTGGAGGGGCTGCCGTCACCCAGGATCAACTACCAGTCATGGTGTGCAGGATTGTTCATTGGAGCTATAAATGCCGCCTTTGCCAGATTGAGACCATACTGGCTGACGGTGTAAGGCAGGCTTGACCTGGTGCCCAGCCTCCAGCACAGCCACCCTTGGGGCAGTGAAGGAGCAGTACTGACTGTCCTATGTGTGGGAATATGAGTCATGCTACTGTCATCTGGAAGCACATGCGACTTGGTTCCACAACACCCTCCCCATCCAAGGTGTTTACCGCATCATGTGTCACACACTGCTCCTGTCTGCTATCTTGTCTGTATTGTCTGTTTGCAAATGCATACTCTCCTACCTATCTTACCTCCCCATGTGTACCTATGTCCCTTCCCCTACATTCCAGTCTCAACTTAAAAAAGTGCACCTGTCCCACAAAAAAATATCCCACAAAAAATAGCTCTCTATGTCACACACATGTCCACTGGACACAGGTAATCTGGTCTAATTGGCTTCACAACACAGTTGTGTTGTCCTCACTCCTCTTTCTGGGGTTTGAGAGTCCAAATTCATTTACAAAATCTGTCTAAATGCACAGCTGTTGCTGTGGAAGATATGGATAACTATGGGTCTTTCCTACACCCTCCTGCTCATCCCTAACTGTCTTTCACTATGTCTTCCCCCCTGCTTGCCCCCATGTCACCACTTTCTTATCACCCATTTTTTATTTTCTATACATTTTTTTAGTGTGGGTTTGCACAAAGCTAAGTGAAGCAGCAAGTGCTCACACTCCTCCTATGTACACTAGGCATACACAGCTGTGTGTAAAGGTAGCTGCTACAGACCTACCATACCTCCCAATCCTCTAGAACAAGGGATCCAGACACAGTCATATGTAATGGGGGGCTAAGGACCACAAATAGGGATATGTGTAATGGCTTGCACCTACAAAGATAGTAGGTTGATAAAATAACTGCTATTGCATTAGCATGCATATTCTGATGGGTATGAAGTCTGACACTCAAATGTGTCTCTTTTCTTACTGACCTCAACCCACAATGTTTACCAGTAAACTGCCAGATGACCACAATGTCATGAGACACTGACCACACATATGAGGCAAAACTAGGGACAAACCCCATAAATCTCTACAGTTGATAGTTATGGTACCTACCCTCTGCAATGCTGTGTCCTCCACACCTCAGTTATGTCTATCTTAACAACAAAGAAAGGGGTCCAGGTCTACATGAAGGTCTTATATATTGCACTGTGGTGGCATGTCATTGGCCAAATATAGTTGAATTCAAATGTTTTGGCTGCAATTAGTAATTCTAAGCCAAAGATTGGTGCAGAGGCAATTACCTGCTAATGAGTAGTACCTTAAAAGGGCAAGCAGCTGCTTATGAGGAACAGCTCTGTATGAGACTTAACTCACATGAAGAGCGGATTTCCAAAAGTATACTAGAAGCAAAGTTCAGAAAAGGAGTATTGCACTCCAGCAGGTATGTAATAGATTTCTCCATATAACAGGACATGGATGGGAGGATGGAGGTATGGGAAAAGAGATTACCAAAGTAAGCCTGTCTTAGATGTATGGTAATGGTGTCATTAATACTCTGTTGTCCTACACCTACAGGCATGACTCTCAATTATTCCTGATTTTAATCACATCTCAGCTCTGTCCCTGTCAATCCCCCCTACAATGGTTGGCCATTGTAGGAAAGCTAGCGGATTACACATACTACATAGTAACAACGAGCAAGGGTGTGTACTCCTGTAATGTCAAACAATGTACTGTAATTCACCCCCATCATTCAGCCACTGTCTCACATACATAGCTGTAACATTTTAAAAGTGGCCCTGAATGTCCCTGATGTTCTCTGATGTTGACGGCTATGCCTAACATACCTATCAACCTCTTACAGCATGGAACCAGGACATAGCCATAAGTTATGTGGGGACAAAGGTCCAAACTCAGTGACAGTGTTTAAATATTTGTCAGAGATCCACTAGTGTGTGTGAAAATGGCCAAAACTATGAAGCAAACATCCTGACATTCTGCAAACACCTGTATAGTTGAGAGGTATAATGTCTACAGGGAACATATATTATAGTAGTTTTGCATTGTTTACTGTCATTATGGCACACTGGTGTTGCTGGACTGTCCTCATACAGTTGTAATAGCACACTAGTTATCTGGCAGTAGCCATATGACATATTAGTGGATGTTTGCCCATAGGGGGCACATCACAGTAGACTGCAGTGCTGGGTATTGGAACATACAACAGAATCTGTCACAGCACACAGGGACATACCCCCAGTATTGCTACTATCTTCGTGGTATTCGCACATGTAGAGTGTTGCCAGACTGTGGGGTATGATGTGTGAGGGAGCAGTGGATAGTGCAGGCCATTATGAGTGTGCTGGATCTGTACATAGTGGATATCTACATATCTGGTCCTGTAATGTGTTCCCCTTATGTTGTCTTTCATGACCATGTATCGCCAAAGACATGCCCCCCTTCTCAGATGCAGAGAATGACATGATAGTGGATGGACTGTGATGGCACCATCAGATCTTGTTGTCCAGGAGGAGGCATAATAGAGAGCAGTGGGCAGTATTATGGGCAGACTTTGTGGAGGATTTCAATCAGATTGGCAGATAGGACAGGACCTATGAGCAGGTCCGACACTAGACCACATACATGCTGAATGCTGTGTGACAAAGGGGAGATGATGTTGACAGGGATTGTGCCACCACCTGTGGAGGGCCTGCAACAGAATATCCACTCACAGCCACAGAGGAATTCCTGGTGGACCTAGGAACACACAACAGCTCCCAGGCATCCATCAAACCATACATCGTGGAGGCGGGTACCACAATGTTCACAGCAGAGGAGTGTCCAGGTAAGCATACTGTGTTCACCAGTATAATACTGAATCAGTCATTGTGACAGGCTGTATATACCTGTACATGGGTGTTAGGTCTATCTGCATTGGGGGTTAGGGTTTATGCACAGTTGTGCACACATACTCAGAATGTCACAATACAGCCAGTATCACAGTAAGTACTTTACATTTGGATATATGCACATATTACCTTGTAGCTCTGCAACAATTGGTGGTGCTGACAATAGCTCTTCCTCACCTTTTCGTAGGTCCATCAAGAGTGTCCCACGTCCGTGGTCCTGTACCTGGTAAGTGTGATACAGTTTTTTATGGATCATATATACCCTATGAAAGTTAAGGGCTGCCATATTGCCATTATGTACAAATGTTGTGTTTATCTAGAATACAATATTTGTATGTTCCATTCTGGAACAGATAACTACGGTTTATGGACTGGTTAGTCATAGGTGTGTATTTGAATGACCATCGAGATGTCTGCACTTATAGTTATAAGCAGCTACACAGCCTGGTATACATAAGGCAATTACTCCAAGATGCCAGTTCAAACACAAAAGGGAGATGCTACATACCTGAGGCAGTGACACTAGTACTGGCATATCATACTCAAAATAGCAGTACTGGGTTTTATGTGTAGGTCTATCATGTATAGTGTAATATTTCATATCTTACAGGCAGATTGTACTGGCACCTTTACCTGGATGGGGCTGACATGCATGTTATAAAGGGCTTGACTCGTCTGTGTATGTTGGTGTGAGATTGTCTGTTGTGCATGGGAGCAGAGATGAGAGAATGTCTGATTGGCAATGCAGTTGTGGAGCCTCAGTTCTATGAGTCTGTGTGGATTACCATACATAAAGGTGCAGGTAGTAATGTACTGCTTTTGACTTGGTTTTCACAGTTGACCGGGGGGGGTTGGAGTCTGTCCCCTCACAACCTGATGTCAGTTTATCTGACTGATGATGATGGTGGCCATAGTGAGGCACAGGTGGGGTTCTCAGGGGCTGAATCTGTCCTTGAGGTTGACATCTCTCTTCTGCCCCCATTGTCACCGCACACAGTCGGCATGCCCACACATACCCAGTCCCCAGAGGCCACAGATATTGGACAATCATAGATTGCTGACATTGAACAAGACAGTGTGGCAATTATGGCATCACTGAGTGTAGACACTGGCCATAGCCGGAGAGATGGTGAGGTCCCACACAGCTGGATTGACAGAGCTGTTTGTAGGAGGACTGCTGTCCATCCACCAACTGTTGCAGGTATCACATCATGGGTCACTCAGCACATGTTTCGGGCCATCATGGAGGCACAGGCATGTTCTGAATGCAACACCAGATGAATGCTTAGGGTTGTGGATGAAGCATAGTCTGACATCTGTGACTGCATCCACCGCATTTGAGACTTCCTGGATTGGTTTACTGATGCAATGGATAAACGGTGGGCTGAGACAGTGTCTGACTTGGCCGCTCATTGTCTGTGTGGGAATATCTGGTTGGAGTTGAGTGTTGGACATGTGGACAGAGGTCACCAACATCATCTGGTGAAAGTACACATGGCCATGCACAGTCACATTCCCATAGTGGCAGTACTGCCAGTGCTACAGAGGGAAGTGTGTTGTCTACACCAAAATCTGGCAGGCCAATGTCACGTGGTCCTGTGCAGTCTCATGAAGGACAAAGCATCAGTATTTTGCAGTTGCTGTCAGGTACTAGCACTGCATCTAACCTTGGGCATGGTAGTGCCAGTGCTACTCCTGGCAGAGCCAGTTCCCATGTTCGTGGCTGGAGAAGGTGAACTGTTCACTCTAGAATGTATGGTCCACAGTTGTCCAACATACACATGTGTAGGGCTAGCACTGGGCTTCAATGTGTACATGCACAGACTCAAACACCACTGTCACATGCAGGTCACCTACAGACACAGACAGCACCTCTCCATGGCCCATCTAACCCATCACCCCATCTTGTCTCTCACATACATGCTGTCAAATATTTGGCACAACCTAGGCCTCCAGCACCCCACACCACACCCTATGCATGTGATGATACCTGTGCCACATCCCTGCCAATCATGCTATCAATGCAGGAAAATGCTACTATGTGTCTGATGGACAGGGTGTCTATATCACTTGGCATGTACTTGTGTCATGCAGTATTGTTTTGCCATGCCACTTTTTGTGGGACTCAACAGGTACTATATGCTGGCATGTGTCATGACTACACATCACATCTTTGTTGCATGATGTTGGACTTATGGTAGTGTTACAGAATGACAGTTGTGTCACGGACCTGTGTATGCTTTTGTTCCAGGAGTCTGAGGGGATACACTATGGACACATGGCAGCAATATAGTGGCACAGTCTGGCATGGTAGCACAACAAACATATGACATCAGTAAGGTACGGCAGTATATGTGTATGGCACCCTAGATGCATATGTGTAGAGCACTCTATCAGGGAGAATGGGGGAAGTCAGCATATTCATGCATTCATATTTTGTGATAAGGTCAGCTACATGTCACCTGGGTTATCTGAACTTACAAATCTAGAAGGTGTGGTGATGGAGTTGACACATCTACAAATATCCTGTGTCCTGGTCAGACAGGTGGTGGACATCAGTGATGATTATGTATTGGAGGGCAATTTAGGGCCAGCAGCTAGTCACAGGGCTAAAATGGGCATATCCATTGCATGGGGATAGGCCATAAAGCCATGTCTGTCGTGCTGCACAGGGAGATATTTACACACACACACACACACACACACACACACACACACACACACACACACACACACACACACACACACACACAGAGTTGGTTGATATGAGATTAGAACCCCTATTACAATTACAAACTATAGCTTGCAGTACTTATCGCATGTGCCATGGAGTTTATCTAAGATTAGATTGCCAGCCAGCACTCTTGAGGAGGATAACATCAGTAGGTCTTGTAGAGGAGGGCAATATAGAGGCCAGCAGCTGGTCACATGGCCATAAAATGCATAACCATTGCAGAGTGATAGCCCATACGGGCTTGTCCATAGTGCTGCATGGGGATATATTCACACACACACACACACACACACACACACACACACACACACACACACACACACACACACACACACACACACACACACACACACACACACACACACACACACACAGAGAGTTGACTGATGTGAGATTAGAAATCCTACCTATCTGCAATTACACACTATAGCTCATAGTACTTATCACATGTGCCACGGGTTACATCTGTTGTATATGTGATTGCAGACACAGTACTTGTGGAGTACACAAAGTAGCCTTGTGTTCACATGTTTGGCCTGCAGAGTTATATTGCTTTGTACTGTTATTTTATCTTGTGTCCTAGGAGTGGGGTACCTGTCACAATCCCTGCTATGTGTGTACAGTTAGCAGTTAATGCTGAACCATTGTACAGTACAACATCTGCTCACCTGTGTCTGTCTACAATTGACATTCCTCAGGCAGAGAGGTCTGTGGGTGAGTGGATTGTGTACTGTTGCAGCCTTGGTTTGGTACCTTTAGGCAATTGTTTTGATGTGTGAGTGCAGATAACCTCAGAATTCCTAGGCTTTGTGGGGAAATCCATACATCCCCCCCCACACACACACACACACACACACACACACACACATATATAGATATATATAGATATATATATATATATATATATATATATATATATATATATATATATATATATATATATATCGGTATTAAATGTATATGGGGTACATACATATAGATACACTATGCAGGTGGGAGGGGAATAGGGTCAGACAGATATGTAGACGCAGCTGTCTGTATGTACAGATGTATTTCCACATAGCAGGTCTTTGTGAGGAAGAGGCAACAGAATTACACTCACATTAGGTGAAAGCTGCTCTCTCTAAAGCTAAAAACACAGCATCAATGGGACCGGATGGTGTCCCCGGCTGTGTGCTACACGAGCTAAATGAGGAATTAAACCCGCACATAAGGCAGCTGTTTAATCTCAGCCTTACCACAGGATACGTGCCCAAGGAGTGGCGTACGGCAACTGTGGTCCCACTCCACAAAGGTGGCGCCTCTACGGACCCTGGTAATTACCGCCCCATAAGCTTAACAAGTCTAGTCTGCAAAGCTATGGAGAGGATCATAATGGAGCTCATAAACAAAGATATAGGGGACTTGCAGACATTGGACCCGACCCAGTTTGGCTTTGTCAAGGGAAGATCATGCCTTTTGAACTTGGCCGACTTCTTGGAAATAGTCACCAAGGCCATTGATGAGGAAAGGCAGTCCATACAGCCTACCTTGACCTTGCAAGGCTTTCGACACAATACCCCACTCGGGTATTGTAGAAAAACTTACCAGCTTAAATGTAAACCCATATGTCACAAGATGGGTTGCAAACTGGCTTAAGGACAGAACCCACAGGGTTAGAGTTGCTGGCTGTGTCAGACTCCAAGCCGGTCACAAGTGGTGTCCCACAGGCTCGGTCCTTGGCCCCTATTGTTTGGCATCTACTTCTCAAGTACAGGCCAACATGGGAGGACTTTGGCTGACAAAGTTTGCAGATGACTGCAAACTGGGCCATAGTGGAAAGTGCATCGGACACTGATATCCTTCAGAAGGGACTCACGGAAACAGATAGCTGGTGCCAGAGCCATGGCCTGAAGTTAACGCCAAAAATGTATAGTCATACCCTTCGGAAAAACAAGGTAACCCCAAGCTACCATATAGGTGGCAATCCACTAAGCACAGAAGAGGTTATCAGGGACCTGGGGACCCAGGTTGACAGTGGCCTTTCTTTTGACACTCACATTGCTAAAGTGGTTAGAAAGACCTTCTACATTGCCCACCTGATCATGAAGGATTCACATCCAGATCTAGTGAGGTCATTGTTCCCCTGTACTCTTCACTTATCAGACCAATGATCGAGTACAATGCCCCATTCGGGATGTATCTCACCCGACATCTGCAGCAATTGGAGAGACCCCAAAAGTTCCTCACCAAAAGGATAAAGGGACTCCAAAATCTGTCATATGCTGCCAGATTGAAGAAACTCCAGCTCTATTCAGTCGCATACCGTCTGCTCAGAGGTGACATGTGCCTGACATACAAGGCCATGTCCAACCCGGAATTAATGGACATGCTCCACCTCACAAAATCCAAATCCACCAAAACCACTAGAGCAAGCGACTTAAACCTTAGCACGGATATAAATAGGACGTGCTGGAGGGATAGATTTATCACTCAGAGACTCCCTGTGCTGTGGAATAAAATCCCGGTCCATGTGAGGCAGAGCACCTCGCTGACTCTGTTCAAGAGAAATCTAGACCTGTGGATGGGAGATCGTAGGTTTACCCCGGGAATCATCTCTGGGTCACTGCTGGACAGAGGCACAACAAACTAATGGGCACAGTATTTTTTCATATAAGGGGTGGCGTAAGCCACAATAATTTGGGCTAGGCTTATAAATGCCTTAGGGCAGATAGCCTAGTATAAACCTATGAACCTATGAACCTATTAGCTAAGTGTATTAGCATGCCCAGTGGGACTGTCAACACTGATAAGGTGACTCCAGGCCAGAGCTACCTGCACTCCAGGCCAGGATTTTCTGTGCTACAGACATTGGCAGCTGCACCTGTTTCCACAGTATGGCACTTCCCTGACATTGTCCACGGCATTTCCTGGCTGTGTGTTGTAATTAATATGTGACTGGAGTACATGATGTAACACTTCATACAGGATGACAGTCTGTAGTCACTGTATGTGTTTTCCATAATGTCCAGCATTTCACCTCATATGTCTGGCCTGTTCCTCATACATTTTTGGTGTTCCAGTAAAATGTTGTATAAGGCAGTCAGTGAAAAGTACTAATTGCAGACAAACATTTCAGTGTTGGACTGTACTGATGCAACCCGCTTTCATACTAGTCACCTTCTAGATGAATCAGAGCATCTGAATGTCTGTCTCTAGTTTTGTCCCTTTTCCCCCACCCCATTCTTTCTGGCTTTGTCCAGCTTTCATGCAGTAACAGATTGAGAGGAATGACAGTCTGTGGGGACACCACCATACGACTACTTCACATGTAAAAGTTGTGGATACTGCCTTGGATACTGCCAGATCCAGATCATCAGCACCATCACCATGCTAATGTCCCTAACCTACTGAGCCACACAGGCTGCCAGACAGGGATGAGTCATTTATCACACAATCAACAGCATGCAGGCATACATTGTCACCCCTGCATTACGTGAGACATAAAAGGTGTGGCCAGGTTCTATGTCACAGCCTTGGAATTGGCTGGTCTGCTGATATGTCATTGCAAATTTTCCCCACCCCCAGCCCATGTTCTGCTGGCATAGACAGTTGTGTGTCTGTCATGTGACCCCACTGTTTGCCATCTCCCTTGAATAATGTAGTGGACTTTTCAGCCATGTGGCCTAGTGCATATTATGGAGCACATACAATTGGACAGAGTACCTGTTGTCCCAAGTGGCTGTTAGATCTTTCCAAGTAGCCCAGTAGCCCACTCTATTCCCTTGCATGTGTGTGGCAGGTCCATATATATGCTACCATATTCTGGTGCCCATTACAAGTGGTAAATATGTGTGTGACTTACCTGGCAAATGCAGCAGTTGACAGACCTGTAGTTTAGGGCTGACTCTGTCTGAAGCACGCAGTACACAGCCAATACATGGTTAGGTACAGGTTGTGTGGAGTGGCTACATCAGTTTTACTAATATGTATGTGAGTCGAAGTAAGGTATCAGTCCCTAGGGCCCTAGGTTGTCAGTGTATGTGGTCTGCATTGTATCTTGGCCAAGGCCAGGGCATATTGGGCATGCCTACATCTGCCTACAGGGACAACCTCAGGAGTTTAATCCTCAGAGTCCCCCTATGGGTGTGCCTGTGATGACTTAGGCACTGGTTGGGGGCTGTTTATCCCTTCCCTTTGCTGATCCTGCTGCAGCTGTTTCTGCAGGATCATATTGTGTAGCATGGCACATACTGTAAATATGTCTGCACATGTGGCTGGAGAGTACTGCAGGGCTCCACCAGATATATTGAGACACTGGAACCGTGACTTCAGCAGCCCAAACACATGCTCTGTGATGTTCCTAGTTTGTGTGTATGCCTCATTATGGCATTCTTCAGTGGGTGTGTGTGCATTTCTGATGGGTGTCATCATCCATGGTTCCAGTGCGCATCCAGCATCCCCCAGTAAATAGCTGTGTGGGATGCCCCCCCCCCCCCAGCAAACATCTGATACAACTGTCATGCATGCCAGATATGGGAGCTGTGATAACTGCCAGGGCTGCCAGTACACACATTCATGATAATACCCTTGACATTGCACATGACCTGGCAGTTAATGTAGTGATACCCCTTGCAGTTGATGTAGATTCTACCATCCTCACCAGATGGTGCCTTAATGTGTATATGAGTGCAGTCTACGGCACCCAGTACCTAAAGGTAGTGTGGTACATTGTAGAAGTATTGCATACTGCTGGTCCTTGTCTCAGGGTGTAAGGGAAAATAAATGTGTTCATTGGCATGTGGTAGCAAGACATCCAGGAACTGGTGGAGTACCCTGGATGCTGATGCCTGTGAGACTCCCATCATGTCCCCAGTCAGTCTTTGAAAAGTTCCTGTAGCTAGTATCCTAAGAGCTACACATACCTTTGTTTCCACTGGGATGGCTTCCCCTCTGTTGGCTCTGGGTCTGAGTTGGGGTCAGCAGAGCTCTGTGAGTAATTGTAGTATGTCCCTGTCTAGCCTGTAGCACTCTAAAATCTCCAGCTCATGTAGCTCCTGGAAGGTTACCCTGGGCCTGAACATTGTTCTCCATCTCAGTCCAGGCCTATAGTCAGTGGCAGTAGCAGCAGCATTGACCTCAGCATCTAGCATGTACAGATGTATCAGGCCTGCAGCAGCCCCTAGCAATCCTTCACTTAAAACTCTCAAGTCTGTACTTCACTGGTGCAGCGTATGGTGGTGAAATCAGATTGTAGGGTATATGAAATCTTTATACTGCTCTGCTATAGGTGCAGCATGTGTGATTGGCTACCTAAGATGCATTCCACCTGCCAAGTATATTATTAAGGACTGTTAATGGCCCTAGTTTAAGTGAAACAGGGGTCAACAGTAATTAAGATATCATTGTCTTTCTCACCAATTTTTTTTTTTTTTGGACAACCTTCCTCGCTCAGCACTGCAGCATGCCACACAAACACATGCAGCAAAAGTAAACAGTGTTTATCATTCAGTGTACACTGCCTCATGAGAGGTCACACTTAGCATTGTGGCACGCCATGCAAATGCACTCAAACATGAAGAAACATGCGCCTTGAAGGTAAACAAAGCTTAGTAGACACAGTACACAGCCCTCTGCTTAGCAGAGTGCCACACCACACAAACAGGTACTGCTGAGCTCCAGTGAGCTTACAAGTCCTCAGACACACCCCTCTTTGATGTCAGCTACCTCTTCTGCGAACACCAACATGGTTCTCTGCCTACATGGATGGGATCTGCGGACATGGATACCCATTTGTGCTATTCAGTAACCCCACCTCATTTGTATAGGGAACTGTGCACACAACCTGGAAACAGCATGGTTCCAGCCACTGCCACCTTAGCAACAGAACCATTCCACCAGTGTAGATACTTCACGCAGGGCTCTATAATACATTATGGTAACATACTACTAAATTTCATTTTTACACTTTTTAATTTTTTTTTTTTTGCATAATGGAATTTTACCCAGATTATTAAAAAATACAATTATTTTACATTATTTTCCATATGGTTCTGGACACACAGTGGATAGTTTTGCACATATCTGTCTCTGGTATGGTATTACTGCCCATCTACCTGCCCTTTTACAGCCCCTGTTGTTTTTTTTTTTACATCCTGTGCATGGAATTTTTCATGTACACTATGGACATCACCACGGGGTCTGCAGGACTGCCTATCTGGTTCCTGGATCACTTTACCTCCCTCATTTGCATGCAGTTCACCTGCTTATCAGGTGATTTGCAAGTCATGGATACTTCCATATAGGTGTGTATGAGCGTGATGCCCAGCTCTATTTATTTGATCGGACACCTGATTACTTTCATGTAAGTGTGTGCCATTATGCCTACATGGAAAAAAGTCCATGTAGGCTTTATTAAATTCCCCCATGGTTTATTATTATTATAGAAACATATAATTATAATATACTTGTATCAGTTATACATGCCAAAATAATATCTTCACTATGCATTGGGACTGCACAGTGTGTAAAAATGAAACTGTGGTACTCAATAAAGTATTGCTTTGTAAAAAGTCTAATACTGAGCCATCATGAAGTAGCCCAAGGAGGTAGGGTGGCTGTCTTGTGCTGCAGGAAAGGGTTAATATGAGATGTATCAGCTGGTAGTAAGGAGCAGAAATCCTTGAGTTACCTGTTACCTTGTAACAAATGTAGGGATATAGGGAAAGGAACAAAATATGCACTGCTGAATGTGGAACAAAATGAGACAACACACAGAAATAAAGTTCTCAATCGTTAATGAGCTTCTCCCTATACCCTGATTGCAGAGTTTGATTCTTTCCACCTTCATTTGGCTATTGTGTAACCCTGAGCAAATCACTTAACCAAACAGTGGGCCCAAGTTGCCTTTGAAAAGGGACAGTTTTTTTCAGTGACCTTAGCTTGACAACAAATAAGTGAAAAAATAAATAACAAAATTAAAAAAAATAATAATAATCTTACTAACACCAGCAAAGTGCCTGTAAAGCATTTAAAGCATTCTAAAAAAATTAACAAGCCATGATAGAGTGACACCTCATGCCTAATGCTGTGACACCATCCCTGACAAAAAGAAATGGTGGAACGAACCAATGTAAGGTTACCACACACAGCAGAAGGAACAACATTAAAATCAAACAGCTGTACCCTCTCCTCCTCCATCCAAGTAGAAATAATAAAATGGAAGGTGAAAAAGGAAGAAAAACTAATAACAGATGAAATGAACTCCTCATTTTGAAAACGATATAGTTAACCCCCATTATCACAACAATAAAACAGAATATTGAAGAAGTTCCATTTTTGCACACTATCCCTGCCACCCTTTGCTCCACAGCAGCCTTGGGCCCCCCAGCTATGGCCCTCAGAAAAGCTACTAGCAGATCTCTGCTGCCTGGTTGGATTGCTGAACCTTGCCTTCTATGAGGTGCTTTCCCTTTGTTTTTCACCTGATGTGTTGGTTTCTTATAGCTTGGCTCATTTACATTTTTTTCCACTTCCTCCTTCACTTTTGGTTGTTTGCCAGTGCTTTTTGGTCTTTCTTTACTTGACACACCCTTCCCCTCATGGGGTCTTCTGCCAGTTTTTAGTCTTTGTTTCTTTTGTTCAGTATCAATAACTCTCTAATCCTCTCACATTGGACATGGGCTGGCATCTCCATCAGTCTGCTCCCTACCTAGTGGCAACAACTCCTTGTTTGCACACTACCCTTGTGGCTTTCACCCCTTGTCCCACTCCCCCCATGGATTCTTTTGACTATTCTATGCTGCTTGTTTGGATTCCAGTACTCTCCTGTGACTAGCCAGTGCCTTACCACCATGACTCTCGTATTGGTTACATTCCCTTTGCAGAGCACTTGGTTGACTTGTATGTCTTTGGTAGTGAATAAATACTGTTGGACCATCTTTGCTTTTCCATGTTTCCCCATGTTCAACATCTAATGCAGCCATGTTGGAAAGATTTTGTAATTAACCCAGACCCTATACTCTCTTGCTTCATTTATGGATGTTCATTTATTTATTTCTGTTTAGTTTATTCAAATTTTGTTCCCAAGTTCATAGGTTCATAGGTGTTTACTAGGTTAATGACCACAGGGGCCTTTTTAAGGATAGCCATGCATCCCAAATGTCTGACAAGTTCTGATACCCTTGATAAGTGCAAGCAGGGGTATGGGTGATGAAAAACTTACAAGCAGGGGCCTGGGAAATGAAACATTTACAGGTTGCCTGTGTCCATTAGAGACATAGGTGCCAAACCAGAGATGAATTTCCTCTTCCCCATCCAATTGTCCAAGTTGCACTTGAATTGGGTTAGGGAGGAACTCTGCTTCGCATGGATGGGGATCCTGTTCCAGAGATGGGTAGTCTCTGGGATACATACCTGTCTCTCCAGCAGGCCCTATTTCTATCACAGGCAGGTTAAGTCTTTAGAATGGGTAATACTGATGCTGTTTATTTTATGTATATGCAGGAGGTCCATCAGAGTTGTGTCTGACAATGCCCTGTATGATAGGCATAGATCTCCCCTCAACAGCCTGTAGGAGACAGAATACAGGGATAGGGCCCTGAGGCGGTCTGCAAAGGACATTTTACTTACATCATGTACTCTTTTAGTGAGGAACCTCTGTGGGCATTCTAATTGTTGGATATGCCTGGTTACGTACATACCAAAGGGGGCATTGTACTCAATGATAGATCTGGTGAATGCCAAATACAGTGGAACAATGACTTCCTTAGACTTAGATGCCATACCTTTGTTTATAAGTTGCGCAGCATAGAATGATTTCCTCACTACTGTAGGCACATGATGATCAAAGGCTATATTACTGTCTGTGTGTGTCCCTAAGTCCCTGACTACTGGGTCACCTCTAAGGGGTGTGTTGTCAATATGATAGTTACCAGTGGTGGTTGACTTCCTAAAAGATGCTATTAGGAATTTCTTGGCATTTAGTTTTAGTCCATGGCTCTGACACCAGTTGTTTGTCTGTGTCAGCCCCTCCTGTAGAACATTTGTGTCAGTCTGGGATTCAATGACAGCTTCTAATTTGCAATAACTGCAAATTTAGTCAGCTAGAGACCATTGACATTGACCTTGACTTTAGAGAAGTAAATGCCAAAATGGAGCGGTCCAAGGACTGATCCTTGTGGGACTCCACTTGTGACTGGCCTCTTTGTAGAGGTGGACTCCCCAAGTCTAACTTCCTGGGTCCTGTCTGTGAGCCAGTTGACTATCCACTGGGTGACATACGGGTTTGTACCTTACCTCTTGAGTTTGTCAACAAAGGATGAGTGGGGTATTGTGTCAAATGCTTTGGCCAGGTCAAGGTAGGCAGTGTGAACCATTTTGCCATCATCCATTGTTTTGGTGACCTTCTCAAAGAAGTCCACCAGGTTGAGTAGGCATAACCTGCCCTTGACAAAGCCAAACTGGGTTGGGTCCGGTGTCTGGAGGTTCACTATATCACTATTGATCATTTCCATGATAATTCTTTCCATGGCTTTACATGTAAGACTAATGAGATTTATGAGTCTGTAGTTTCAAGGGTCTGTAGATGACCCACCTTTGTGCAGAGGGATGACTGCTGCTGTTATCCATTCATGAGGCAAGAAGCATGTTTGGAAGCTACAGTTAAATATAAATTCCAGAGGGCATGATAGGTCATGCTTCATGCTATTTAGAAGACATCCTGGGATATTGCCTAGGCCCATTGATGCAATGTTCTTGGCCTTAAAGGGAGCATTAAGGACCTGTTCTCTAGTGATAGCACAGGGGAGTTATATTTGATAGTATTTCCTGAAGGAAGTCTGAGGGGGAGAGAGGGGTGAAGTTGGAGCTCAATTTGTCAGCCAGTAGGTTTGCTATATGTTCTGGCTCAAGTATAGGTGGCCCCATTTACAATGATCTCTGCACACAATTGTGTATTGCCTTTGAGGTTGCGGACATAGCTAATGTCTTGTGGTTATCCTTGGCCTGGGATGCCAAATTTATCTCATATCTGGCTTTGGTAGGATTTATTGGTCCTCTGAGTTGTTTGTTTAGTTTGATGAGAGTGCTTTTATCTTGCTGGGTGCTCCACCTCCTAATTTTTGGCATAATTTTCTTTCTTCTTTATAAATCCTATTGATTTTGTGATTCCACCAGGGTGGCTTGTTTTTTGAGATAGTTCTGTACTTCTTCCTGGTGGGTGCAGCTGCCTCTATGTAGCTATTAACATGCTTGTACATGGTTTCTGTGAACAGTTATTCATAGGTAGCAGAGTTCATATGATTTATGGGGGCTTGAAATTTTGCCAGGTTATCACTTAATAGCTGGAATTTAGCTTTAGAATAGTTTTTTTAATATTCTAGGTTTAGATAGGGGTCCAGGATTTATTTTTACTTTAAAGGAGACCATTTTGTGGTCTGACCTTACCAGGGAAGGCTTTACAGTAGGGGGTTTGCAGCACTCTCCCATATTAGTGAGGACCAGATCCAGTATGATTGCACCCCTGGTTGATGTATTGACTATCTGGTCCAAGGAGTTTGTGTTTACAAAATCCAGGAATCTCTGTGTCTGTATGGTTGGTATCATATAGGATTCCCAGTTAATAGTGGGGTAATTAAAGTCACCCATGAATATGGTGTTGGGTTGGATGGTTAGTGTTTGTAATAAGTTGAAATACATGGTATGGGTTTCCTGGGTCATAGAGGGGGATCTATTACTTAAAAGGAAGTAGTATTGTATTTTGCCCATGGTGATTTGAACATGGAGCAGCTCAAGTGCATCGTCCTGTTTGACCAGCCTTGAAGTATATTTGTCTTTGATGTAAATCGAGACACCTCCACCTTTAATCCCGTTTGTGGGATTAGTACTGCTGGGCAATGCTAATTTTCAGAGCTGACAAGGGCTGAAAGAAAATTAGGCAGTAAAACACAGACACACACACACACACACACACACACACACACACACACACACACACACACACACACACACACACACAAATGCATACGTTCCATATAAGCAAAACAATAGCAGAAAGAGTATTACAGAACACTGCTCTTATAGTACATGGATACTGAAAAATTCTGTGGAGTATTTAATTGGAAAAAAATAGGCTAGACAGCTGGGATAGTTCTAGATTTAAAAGAAAAAGGAAGAATAGAGGAGGAAAGGAGTTAGGCAGGAGTCAATAACATAGTAGGGAACACAGTAGAGAAACTGTCGAGGTACAGTGAGCTAGGTTCTATACAAGTGACATCGCAGGTAAAGCAGAAATGCAGCAGTAAACTTGATCACAGCCTGAAGGTTGAAAAGGATGGTAAATGAAATAGCAGGTATCAGATCTGTTTGAAGTTTTAACAAGACAGTATTACTTGCAGGTGGGACTTACTTTGTTATTTAAAAGAAGTGGGATTATCTAGTAATCTTTGTTCCAATATGAGTGAGTTCCAGTGCTTACCTAGGAAGATGCAGGGTGCTTTATCTCCAAATTTAGTTCTGTTTTTTTTTTCTTAATGAAGGAATTCTTTGTTGCTATGTCTAAAGTTTCGGGATGCTGAGTCAACACCACAATCATACCCTTTTTGCCCCATTTTTTTCTATACGTGGTCAGCGGGTCTTGTCAACTATTGTCACCTCTCTCACCTTTTTTAACAGTCATACCTGACTGTCACAGGTCTTCTCACGAAATCCATCCATCTATTGGCTAGATGTCCTTGTTTCTTCTTGCCGTCTTCCTACAGCTTCCAAATCTACTTCACCAAAATATATTCTGCTTTCCTGCACATCTGTTTGAACCACCATCATCTGTTGCATTTCATCTTCTCTGCAATTGGACTTAGTTTGGATTCTACTCTGATGTCCTCATGTCTTTGGGTGTCCCACAGGGTGTATCTTGTTACCTATCTTAGGTAGTTCATCTCTGGCTTCCTCAACTGCTCTGGCCTCACTGCCAAGATGCCTGTGCTGTACAGAAGTACTGGTCACATGACTGCTTTATACATCATACTTTTCAGCTTGGACTAAGTTTAAGGAGGGGGATTTCAGGTTTAGGCAACAATCAGGAGATTCGATTTAGGGAGGGGGATTTTAGGTTTAGAAAGTGAAAAAGAGTTTAGGTTTCAGGAGGGGAGGGGAATTTTAGGTTTGGGGAGTGATTAGCAGATTAACATTAGGGAAGTGCGGTGGATTTTAGGTTTAGGGAGTAATCAGGAGTTTATGTTTCAGGAGAGGAGAGGAGAGGAGGCCTGATCTCCAAACAATGACTCATACTGCCTTCTCTACCACTGAGAACTGGATGCTCCAAAACCACCTCTCTCTAAATGCTAACAAATCCAAACTACTATTATTCTCTCCTTCAAAAGCCTTCCCTCTTGATAAAAACTCATTCAAAATTATTAACCATAACAACTCTACTATAGAGGTTGTTCCCTTCGCTAAACTACTCAGATAACTATTGATGATCACCTAAAATATGATACTCACATCCAGCAAAACATTAAGAAAACGCATATAAAACTTGGCATGCTATACAGAAACATCCACTTTCTATCTCCTTCCACTAGACAAACTCTCGCCATTGCCTATCTACTCCCCTCACTAATGTATGGTGTTCCTCTACTAACAAACATAATTTCCTCTCTCGCCTTCAAACTGGAGGTCTGTTATAATAAAATTTCTAAATTTGCCACCAAAGCCAAATACTCCTCCCATCATTGCATTGACCCTCATTTGTTAAATTGGCTAGAACTCACCAATTATCTAGACTATCTCCAAATGACTACAGCCCCACAGACTAATATTTCAACCTACTAAATGCCCTGCACTAACCAAATCCTACAACCATACACCCCACATAGAACTCTAAGATCCACTCACCAAAACCTAATCACTGTCCGCAAACACAACCGTCCTGCTGGTCAGCTTCTGTTATCCTTTTCCTTAACAAAAAATGGAATTTTCTTCCTTCCTCACTAAGGACTTGTGAAAACTTTGATAACTTTAAAACTCAGCTACATTCCTACCTTTCCTCTAATTGGAAATGCCACTGCACTCTCCCCACCTAGCCTACTAATCACCTCACTCCATCCTGAATTACTAAACTCCTGACTAACTGAATACAAGCTAACCTAACATAATGTACATATTGTAAATAGCACATTCCACCTTTTCTCTCTACTTCAACTAAGTCATTACTCTCACTTTCAATGAAGTCACTACTGCCATCTTAAATATTTAGATGCTATGTAACCAAAGAATTATTCCTGTTTTCTAACATGAAATGTAATTGTAATTGTAAATGT
>NC_056733.1:1126945923-1127138423 GCF_019279795.1 Protopterus annectens
TGTATTGGTCTGCAGTTCCCTTGGTCTGTTGATGGTTCCATTTTATATACCGGGATGACCATTGAAATACATCATTCCCGAGGGGTAAATGGGGTTGATAGGAGCATGAACTTGAAGCTAAATTTACTGGCCAGCAAATTTTCTGTATCCACTGGTTTCTGTCATTTTTAATTTCTCCAAGTCTTGTGGGTTTCTTTTACCATGATGGAAATGGACCCCATTCCTAAGTCAAAGTTTGATTAAAGTTCATGAAATTTCTATTGTTTTAATCTTTGGTGTTAGCCAGAAGTGCTCTTTGCAGCACCCACAGTCTGCCCAGTACTGACTCCTTTTACAATTCATATGACAGCGCAGTGGTGCCAATGATTGCATTGTCACCTCACTGCAGGAGTTTTTCTGGTTCGATTCTCAGCTGGGATGCCTTCTGTGCAGAGTCTGCATGTCCTGCCCGCATTCGTGTGGGTTTCCTGTGGGTGCTCTGTTTTCCTCCCACTTTATAAAGACATGCATCTGTCGCATTTCTGCCTGGGCCTCCCTGAAAATTGGCTTTGTTCCAAGTTGGACTTTCCTGGTAAACAAATGTTAAATAAAATAAAATAAAATACATATGTAAATAAATAAATAAATATGGAGTTACATGTATCAGTAATATATCTAGTATGACTGTAAATTCTTTTTTATAAGTCCCATTGCTCCTACTACTACTAGAACTGTCAGGGTATCCTTCTTCCACATTGTCCTCATTAGGGCTGCCTTCATGGCTTTGTACCTGCAAATGAGGCATTCCAGTGGAGTGGCCTATGCTAATTAGCCATGTGACATTCCCTGAGAAATGCCTGTGGTAAGGCATTAATGCAGCTGAGTAGATTCAGATTTGCTTGCCTAGGAGAACATGGATCACTGACTGCATGCCGTTGCAGGGTTAGCCACTCGGCAGTGTAAAAATATGGCTCCAGCTGATTAGTTCATGTTGATTAATGTCACCATGAGTGGTTACTCTGACCTACTCCAGGGACGCATGCTAATGGTGGGAGTGGTGTATGTAGCCCTAATGGCAAGTGTGCACCTACTATAAAGCTTGGGCCAATAAGATGGTATTGGGTTACCTGGGATAGTTATTCTGAGTGAAAGCTGGACATAAAACCAGTGTAGGTTCACCAACAGGATGGAGCTTGGAAGTGGATGATGGTAAGGAGGAGGCTGGATATCTTATGTATCAAGGAGACAAGCAGTGCAGCAAAGTCACATGGCTTGGATCCAGAATCTACTGCTCAGGTGGAGGGGATAGACTAGAAATGGTGTGGGAATTGTGAGAGAGAGCCTTCAAATGAGGGTGGATAGCAGGAGTAGTGACAGACTCATAGCAATCAGACTCCTGATTCATTACTCAGGGCTCTAGCACCTCAAGAAGAAGAGGAAATAGGTGGAGTTGAAGAGAATGGTAGCATCTCAAAACAGCCTGTGTGAGGACTACAGAACTGATATGTGGCTGAGCCAGGTATGGAAATAAGGTACATAAGGAAAGGGGTGATGGAAAGTAGAAGTCCAGGAAGTTATCAAAAGAAAGAAGGAGTGAAGGAAAAAGAGAGAGATAGAAAAGATGGATCAGACCATGAAATAATACTGATTGACTAAAAAGGTGATTAAGAAAGGAGTTACAATAGCAAAGAACAAGGCACAGAAGCTTCTGGAATGTGAATCCGTAGATGGCACAAAACATATATATCAGGTTGCTAGGAAAATACAGAAAGATAAAGAAGATAGTTAGACACCCTTCATAAGGGATGCCAGCAAGAACCTCCTCACCAGTCCACAGGACATCAAATGATGATGGAAGGAATACTTCCAGCAGCTTTTAATGAAGAAAACCCCACAGCAGCTGTACTGCCCCAGAAACACTCTATGATGAGAGAAGAGGAGGAGATCACCTTAGGAGAAGTAAGAAGAGCACCAATGAAAATGAAAGCAGGTTCAGGTGCGGTCACAGCAGGTATGATAAGGATGCTGGGTGAGATAGGGGAGCAATGGCTCCTGAGGGTACTCATAGCAGTGTGGAGAGAAAGGCGTATCCCAGATGACTGGAGAATAAACATACTTGTGCTAGTGTACAAGAACAAAGGGGACATCCACAATTGTGGGCAGTACAGAGGTATCAAACTCCTGTCACATTGCAAGAAAGTTCTGGGGAGGGTGATTGATAAATAGATACGCAGAGTAGTAGAATGTATGATGGGAGATGAGCAGTTTGGATTCAGATCAGAATGCAGTGCAACTGTTTGGAGTGAGACATAATTGAGAAGAAGCTATTAATGAGCAGAGTCTACCTGGGCATTCCTTGACATGGAGAAAGCATATGACAAGGCCCCAAGAAAGCTGATTTGGGCAGTCTTGCAGTAGTTTGAAGTCCCAGAAATATTGGTAGAATTAGTGCAGGCTATGGACAATGACCCATTGACTCAAGTACAAACAGTGTTCGGTCCCACAGAGGGGTTCCCAGTGGGAGTGGATGTGTTTCAGCATTCAGCTCTGAGGCCATATCTGCTCATAGTAGTGATGGACTACATTAGCAAACATGTCGAAGGGGACAGGTCAACAAAGCTGCTGTACACAGATGATGTGGCATCGCAGGCAGACTCTGAAGAACTTCAGCAAAGGATAGGAGAATACAATTCAAAACTGAAGGCACATTGGATGAAACTGAGTACAGATAAGACAGTTGTAGTGGTAGCAAATGGAGAAATCAGAAGAACCTGGGAATTAATAAAGAAGCATTGACAAGCACACAAATAGACATTCCACTCTTGACCGGATTTTAACAAATAAATCTAGCATTAAATATGATGCCGGCTGCCTACCTGACACTTTAAGTGATTACTTCCCAGCGTATCTAATAAGACAATTTTTAAATAACTGCAGCAATATCACATTTAGCTATATTCGGAACAAAAAACAATTTTCCCTCATCTATAATTAATACTATCTTAAAACAACATAACTGGGCACCCCTGAAAACCCTAAAGCTGGACCTAGCAGTATAATATTTTAACAATACTTTTCTACAAACATTGAATGAACTTGCCCCACTTAGGAAAATTCATACAAAAAAACAAAATGCTCCCCTGGTTAGCAAAAGAAACACTTCTATTACTCAAGGAAAGAGATAGGGCATGGTCTTGTTATCACTCTAACAAAACTAATGCTAATCTCACTACCTACCGACAGCTCCAAAATCAGACCAAGAAACAAATCAAACTAGATAAAAAAAATACTTTCAATCTTGTCAACTAAAATACCAAACAAATCCCCACCAGTTTTGGCAATCAGTTAACCACTTTCTTAAACCTGGAAAGCTCACTACCCCAGCCCCTACAGCAACTAATATCACAGACTGCATAGCCACTCAATTCAAAACTACCTACCGACAGCTCCAAAATCAGACCAAGAAACAAATCAAACTAGATAAAAAAAATACTTTCAATCTTGTCAACTAAAATACCAAACAAATCCCCACCAGTTTTGGCAATCAGTTAACCACTTTCTTAAACCTGGAAAGCTCACTACCCCAGCCCCTACAGCAACTAATATCACAGACTGCATAGCCACTCAATTCAAAACCCATTTTATTACCTCAATACCCTCACTTCTAAACAATACTACTAACTCTCCTCTTTCTATATCTACTCCATCTACCCAGCTACCCTCCCATCTCAGATTTGAGCCCATCCAAACCAGTTTCATATAAAAGATACTAACAGAGGTAAAACCGTGGACTCTTGTGGCTGATCAGCTACATTGAGACTTTTTGAAACTAGCTTCCCCTTCCATTGCCTACCCTATATCTATTCTAATTAATCATTCCATCTCTGAACAATATGTACCCCACCTCTGGAAAATATCCTACATAATCCCACTTCATAAAGGAGGATGCTCTAAAGATATCTCAAACTATAGACCAATAGCCATTCTCTCACCCCTTGCAAAGATACTAGAAAAGTGTATCCACAAAAAAATATTAGGCTACTTCCTGAATAATGACCTCTTATCTCTTACACAGTATGACTTTTGACCCAAGCACAGTACTAATACAGCCCTTATAACTTTTACCAGCTCCATCAATCAGCTCAAAAATAATAACCAACTTGTCTCTGCAACCTTCCTTGATATGTCAAAAGCCTTTGACACCATATCTTACCAAATCTTATTAAATAAACTGGCATCTTGTAATTTCTGTCTTGAAGCCCTAAGCTGGTTCCATAGCTAACTCTCAATCCAGAAACAGGCTACCTTATGGGATAAAAACCCTCAAGGGTCGATCCTTGGGCTGCTACTCTTTACTATTTTCACTACTGACCTCTACTCAGCCACTAGCCAAGCCAATATCATACAATACGCAGATGATGCCACCCTTATCTACTCTGCTCCCAATATTAATTTGCTTCAAGAAAAAACTTAGACTGCCCTTAGCAACATAGAAAACTACATTGCAGCCCATCAAGTGACTCTAAATCCCAACAAAACTAAGCTTGTGATATTCTCAAATGTTTCCATCTTAAGCAATCAACCTCCTCTTACTATCCTTTCTTCCAGTGGCATTAAAATAGAACCTGTCGAACATACAAAACTACGTGGGGTCACTACTGACAATGCATTAAGGTTTGACAAACACATAGCACTAATAATCAAAAAAGCACATATAAAACTTGGTACTCTATACAGAGCCAGGCTCTATCTTACCAACCATGCCAGACTGGCTATAGCAAGAACCCACCTTCTTTTCTCACTAATATACTGTTTGCATATATTCACCAACCTTCGCAAAACCGCAGTTAATAACCTTGAATCCTGCTACAGTAATATAGCCAAATTTGCATCTAACCACCCTCAAAAAACACATCTCTGTATCTCCCTTCATCAACTTAATGGGATAGAACTTCCAAACTTACTTATACTAAATCAACTATTAATCGCCCATTCAGTTATGTATAACCCAGACAACTGCCCAGCTCTAAGGAACCTAGTCCAACCATATACAAAGCTTAAATCTCTAAGGCCAGCAGACAAGGTACTACTCAAAGTTAACAAATCTCACAAATGGTATGGTGAGTCCTTATACAGTTGCAAAATCTTTAAATACTGGAACTCTCTACCTCAACATATACTTACCATCAATAACACTCATAATTTCAAGCAAGCCTTAAAACAATACTTCTTGACTCACTAGACATGCTTCTGTTCTCCACTAGACTAACCTTTTTTCTACTTCTATCCTCAGTTTATGCTTCTCAACATGCTCTCATATCCCCCTTTCCAGGGATACCACCTTATCATTTGATCTTTCCAAGCAAAAAAAAAATAAAATCTCCTGTGTAATCAATAATCTAAAATGCTTTTTGTAACCGTTTTTTTCTACTGCGCTTTCATCTATAGTTGTAGTAAAGGTATAAATATGTAAACATACTATATGGTTTCTTTCTGCTTGTAAAACTATGTGTATGTACTGGAGCATTTCTCCCCAGGTCTCCACTGAAAATGGGCTATCTTTGCCCAGTCGGACACTTACCTGGTAAACAAATGCAAATAAATAAATAAAATAAATAAATAAATAAATAAATAAATAAATAAATAAGGGAAAATAAGGGAAAATAGCAGAACAGATTATCGGCTTCAAGTATCTGGGAGGGGTGGTTCAGGTGAAGGGAAGATTTCATGAGGAAGAAAAAACTATAATCAGAGGGGCTGCAACCAACTGGCACAGAATGTCATGGGTAGTGTATGACAGAAGAATGCCAAAGAAGCTGAAAAGTAAGGTGTACAAAACAGTGGTGTGATCAGTACTACTGTATGGTACAGAAACCTGGACAGTAAAGGCAGAGCAGATGAGGAAGCTAGAGGTGATGGATATGAAGTGCCTGAGAAGAGTGGTAGGATGCACACTGTGGGACAGAAGAAGAAATGAGGACATGATAGCAGAAGTTAAAGTAGCTCCAATTGCAGAAAAGATCAAAGACAACAGACTACAGTGGTTTGGGCACATGTGCAGAAAAGCAGAAGGCAATATCCTCTTCCCTCAACAAAAAGTTAAGATTCCTCATCAAATCCTCTAAAGCTAGCTATGAAAACAGAATTGCAGCAGATAGTAATGACAACCACAAGGCCTTCTATAGTTATGTAAAGAATCCCCACGACAACACCCAGATTTGCTCAGAGGTGTTGCACAATGGCACCTCCAATACTGAGCCAATAGATATTGCCAATATACTGGCTGACAGATTCAGTGCCAACTTTACCCCTCTCTCCCCACCAAAGGACCAATCACAATATCATTAGATTGCCAGGTGCCCAGTATTACTGCTGCACAAGTTAAAACAGCTTCTATGGGACCTGACAATATCCCTGGCTGTTTTCTACATGAACTACAGAGTGAACTGGCACCTCACCTGTGTGCCCTGTTCAATCACAGCCTCACTTCAGGCTTTGTCCCTACCAAATGGCGCACTGCTACAGTCATCCCTCTCCACAAAGGAGGAGCAACTACAGACCCTGGGAACTATTGCTACATTAGCCTGACAAGTCTGATATGCAAAGCTATGGAACACATCATCATGGACCTAATAAACAAAGATATAGGGAACCTCCAAACTCTGGATCCCACACAGTTTGGTTTTGTGAAGGGTAAATCATGCCCCCTCTTCACAAAGGAGGACCAACTACAGACCCTGGGAACTATTGCTCCATTAGCCAGACAAGTCTGATATGCAAGGCTATGGAACACATAATCATGGACCTAATAAACAAAGATATAGGGAACCTCCAAACTCTGGATCCCACACAGTTTGGTTTTGTGAAGGTTAGATTATGCCTGCTCAACTTGATCGACTTCTTTGAGTCAGTCACCAGAGCTATTGATGAAGGCAAGGTGTTTCATACAGCTTACCTTGATGTGGCCAAGGCCTTTGATACCTTTCCCCACTCAGGAATCATAGAAAATCTCACTAAGCTAGGCATCAACCCCTATATCACTAGGTGGGTTGCAAACTAGCTCACAGATAGAACCAATAGTGTGAAAGTAGGTGATTCCAAGTTAGACTGTCGACCAGTCACGAGTGAAGTCCCACAGGGTTTGGTCCTGGGTCCTCTCCTGTTTGGTATCTACTTCTCTGAAGTCCAGGCAATAAGAAGGAACTCTAGCTGACAAAGTTTGCAGATGATTGCAAGTTAGGAGCCATAATTAACTCCCCAAGTGATGTTGACATCCTACAGAAAGGGCTCACTGAGACCAATGACTGGTGTCAGAACCACAGCCTTAAGCTCAATGCCAAAAATGTGTCGTCATCCCCTTTGGGAAAAACCCGGTTCCCATGAATTACCACATCGATGGTAGTCCACTGAACATATAAGGCATCATAAGAGATCTGGGAACACAGGTTGACAGCAACCTCTCTTTTGACCACCACATTGCTACTGTGGTCAGAAAGTCCTTCTATGTGGCACATCTCATTACTAAGGGTCTTGCATTCATGAAGAAAGAGGTCATTGTCTCCCTCTACTCTTCCCTCATTAGGCCAATTATTGAGTACAATGCCCCATTTGGCATGTACCTTACTAGACACCTACAACAACTGGAGAGGCCACAAAAATACCTCACAAAGAGGATCTTATGCCTTAAATACTTTTTCCTATATGGATAGACTCAAAAAACTCCAGCTACTCTCTGTCTCATATCACCTACTTAGAGGCGATCTCTGCTTGACTTACAAAGCCATGTCTAACATAGTTCTGTTAGAAATCATACATCGAAAGAAATCCCAATCCCTCCACACTACAAGCTCCAGAGACCTCAACTTCGTTACCACAAACAGCAGAACAAGCTGGAGGCACAGGCTCATAACCGACAGACTGCCCATGTTATGGAAAAAACTCACCATACATGTCAAGTGGGGTGCCTCCCTGGCCCTCTTCAAGAGAAATATTGATGAGTGGATGGGAAATAGAAAATTCACCCCGGGGATCACTCCAGTGGCTGTACTTGACCGAGGCACTAGGAACTAAGGTTGTATGGCATGATGCCAGGGTAATCCTATGGGCTAGGCTTGTAAAGGCTCCAGGGCCATTAGCCTAGTACACACCTATGACCCTATGACCCTATGAACCTATGAACCTATGAACCTATATAGTGAAGAAGATTTAGGACAAAGAAGAAGAAAGCAAGAGGAAATGATGATGGATTGTGTGAGAGAAGACCTGTGTTGGTCAGACATGAATATCAAAGAAAGCATGACAGTGGGATTGCATAGAGAGAGATGGCAATAGTTGATGAGACACCTGACACAGTGTGGAAAATGGGAAAAGGGGGTTGTTGAGGATGATGATGATGATGATGATGATGATGACAGTGGGTCTCAGAGCACAGTAACTATGTTAACAAGGTGATTTAGTGAGGTCATCCCTGAACTGCAGCTATACTGTGAACTGTCATCAGCCACAGTCAGTGCTAAAGCACTTATGTCTGCCTGCTCCCAAGCTGATGTATCATGTGCAGTGTAGCCTTGTGCAAGGCCACTGCTAAGTCAGTATTGCCTCCTGACCTTCACGTTATACTATGATGCTGCACAGTGATAGGCACAGTGTGTGCTAAGTCAGTATTGCCTCCTGGCCTTCACATTACACTATGATGCTGCACAGTTATGGGCACAGTGTGTGCTAAGTCAGTATTGCCTCCTGACCTTCACATTATACTATGATGCTGCACAGTGATGGGCACAGTGTGTGCTAAGTCAGTATTGCCTCCTGGCCTTCACATTATACTATGATGCTGCACAGTGATGGGCACAGTGTGGTCTCTAGTAAGTGACCATCCACAATGACTACCATTTTCCTTCTCATTCTAATCTGCAGAATGGACATGGCGTCTTCAGGCACTGAATACAGCAGGGCATCTACCCGGTGAAGTCAGGAAACCAAAATCTTCTTACACCTGCTGCACAGGGACCATAGGTAGCACCCACTAGAGAAGGATAAGGACCCCCTGTATAAAACAGATTCAAACAGTGCGAGCATAACTACAATGACCTGTGGACAAGCTATCTGGACTATCTCCATCAGTGGGGGGCAGAGGTTAGAGAGACAGAACCACCTTATTATTGCCAGCATTCTGTACTTGGTTTGGCACCGTACATTCAGCCTACCAGCTATAGCTGAAATTGAATCTTGTTGTCAGAAGTATGTTGAAATGGTTCCTGTTTGTTTTCTGTGGCAGAGGAGATTGAACTGAGTAAGATGGCCTATTTAAGACTGCATGACAGGCTCTCTGGGCAGTGGGGTAAATGTAGTTTATTGCTGTATGCAATGTAGTGTTTTAGTAAAGTGTCACCCACATTCAGAAATAGTATTTGTTTGCTGTTTTTTTTTTTCATTTTATTTTTTTTAATTTTCCCCTCTTTGTATGGAGTCAGACACGGTTCGATCTCTGGTGAGACAGAGGCCATGGCACTGTTCATAGGTTCACAGGTTCATAGGTAGGTACTAGGCTATCAGCCCTGAGGCCTATATAAGCCTAGCCAAAGAGGTTTCCTGGCTTTTGCCACCCAAAAAAATTATTTTCCTGTGCCCTGTCAAGCAGTGCCACAGAAGTGATCCCCAGGAAGAATTTTCTATTTCCCATTGACTTGTCAAGGTTTTTCTTAAAGAGGGCCAATGAGAAGCTTTGCTTGACATGAATGGGTAATTTGTTCCAGAGTATGAGCCAGCTTCTGCATCCCCTGTTGTATCCTAGCCTGCCTCCCTGCAGGTGGCAAATGTCATTTTGTGAAAAATGACTTGGAAACACAATAGTGGCCTCTATGACCACCTCTCCAGAGTTGGAGAGAAAGCACTTAAATTGAGTATAATCTGGATGAGCCCTCCTTGGAAACCTAGTGGAAGTGATGCTGCCAGTGAAGACCAAGGTAGACCAGCAGCTGGATGTTTAAACTGGCACCCTGGAGATGACCTTTGTGCAGCTGATTGCATCAGATGGCCAGTCACCCACATCCATTAGTCTACCCAGGGTGGTATCTTTCCATACTGTCAGTCATGCAGATGACTGACACCTGGCTGTGTTCTCCTCTGGCCCAAGCAGGGTGGCAGACCATCCATACTGCCTTCTATTCTCCCATCACTGTATTCTCCTTCCTTATATGTTATTACCATCCCTTGTTTGTAGACAATTTCTTTCTATCAACAGTTGTCTTCCCTGTGCCAGTACATATTTCTTCACTGTGACCTCCCATCATGCCTCAGTACTTCATTTATTTATTTTATTTTATTTATTTTACCTTTGTTAACCGGGGGTGTCTGACTGAGCCAAAAAGGCCCTTTTTTAGCAGCAGCCTGGGGAGAAAAGCTCCACAAAGAAAAATTACAGATACATTTAGTTATTTAGACATGATCAGTATACACACAAATTACAAAAGACAAGTTTTTACAGTGGTATGTGGCACAGCAACAGTTTCAGTGGAGAGAACAAGAAAAAAATATTAATTTAAAAATAAAGGTAATTAATAGATTTGTGGTGTACAGCTGAAATTTGGAACATAGGTAGAATACATACATAGTACACAGATTACAGTGCATATATTGTAGATTAGCCAGTGTCTGTGAGTAAGATTGAAAACTATTATCAAGTACTCTACATTTAGTATGTATACCTTATCCGCTTCACTAGCCTGGGGAGAAATCATGGCACTGCCAACTTTGCTTGAGATGTTGCCTGATGAGGTCTTTAAAGGAGGCTTTGGATGATGTGTTTTGAATGCTAGTACGGACAGAGTTCCATTTTTAGCCACTGAACTACTATATAGTGCATCTCCAAAGCTATTGTAGCTGTTGGTGACTTCTAGTAGTAGTTTGCTTTGATGATCTAAGAGGCCTTTTGGCTGAGTGATGTACTAGGTTTTTGAGGGCAGGACACTTATAGGGGAGGTAATAGATAGAATGACAGAGGCAGAGCTGATTGTAGGTTAGGAGGTTGGGCAGTTCAAACCAGTGGAGCTGTCTCAAATCAGTACAGTGATGAGTTCTATATGAGCAATTTGCAGCAAAGCAGGCAATTCTGTTATAGCAGGCTTCCATTTTGCTTAGTTCAGTTTTGTTGAGATTAGTCAGAATGGGAGATGCATAGAATAAGGTGGATAGAAGTTGGGCGTGAGCAATGGCTGATCTTGTGTTCTTGGTAAGAAATGGTTTGATACAGTAGAGTGACCCCAGTTTGGCATGTACGTTTTTGATAGTTAAGTTGAGATGACTATCAAATTTTAGGTGGGAGTCTATGGTTATTCCCAATAACTTAGCCTGTGCCACTGGAGTGATTGGAGTAGCATTTGTGGAGTAGATTTTTGTTAGAACTGGTTATAATCATAAGCTGAGTTTTCTTTGGATTGAGGATAAGTTGGGCTTTGGTAAGGTAGTTTTCAACGTCAGAGAAAGCTAGTTGAGTTGTTTGCAGGAGAGTAGGAATGTTTTGTGTAGCACAGATTAAGGTAGTGTCATTTGCATACTGAATGATAGATGCATGCTGTGTGGAGGTATGGAGGTCATTTGTGAAGACTGTGAATAGTAGTGGCCCTAAGATAGAACCCTGTGGGACTCCTATAGTTATGGGCAGCTGAGGAGAGAGAATGTTCCCATTTCACAGCTTGGTACCTGTCAGTTAAGTAGCTTTGGAACCAAGTAAGAGTGGAATTTGATAGGTGATATTGGTTTAGTTTGTTTAGCAGGATTTGGTGTGAGACTGTGTCAAATGCTTTGGACATATCCAAAAAAAGAATTGACACCTGTAGGCCTTCATTTTTTAGACAGTTTACTGTGTCTGTGAAGCAGAGGAGGGCTGTAGTGGTACTATGGGCAGGTCTGAAACCATGCTGAGTAGGTGACAGGATGTTGCTGTCTAGGAGATAGTTTAGCATCTGGGTATGGATGCATTTTTCTAGAAATTTGGCCAGGGGGGAGAGTAAAGCAATGGGTCTGTAGTTATTAAGTTCAGTGGAGGTCCCACCTTTATATATGGGTGTGACATAGGATATTTTCCAGAGTTTGGGCACATAGTTTTCAACAACTGATCTGTTTAGGAGAGTGGAGACTAGGATAGCAATAGCATTTGCTGTGAGATTCAAGAAATAGCTGGGGAGTAGGTCGGCTGCTGTTGATGAGGTTTTTAGTTTGGAGAGCATGTTTTTGATTGAAGTGGTGGAAACTGTTTTGAGGGTAAAGCTAGTATTAGAGTTATTTGTGTTGGGGGGGGGGGTTAGTGAGGAAGGAACTGTCCTGTGATACTAAGGATAGAATTGAGTTCACAAAGTGGGAGTTGAATTGTGTTTCGATGGGAAATTTAGTGTCGGGGTGGTTGGTTTAGGGGTAGCCTTTTGGGTGGATTTTAGTAGCTGGTTTACATTTTTCCAAAATTTTTGGGGGTTGTGTTTGTATTTAGTTTGTAATGTTGTGTAGTAGGATTTTTTTGTCTAGCCTAATGCAGTTTTTGCACAGTTGTGCAGTTGTTGGTACTTAGTTAAGCTTTATGTTTCTTTGTTTTTTTTTGATAGTAAAGCCAGGCAGTGTTTCTGGACTTGAGAATTTGTTTGGTTTCTTTACTGAGCCAGGGGTTTGTAGAGGTTCTAACCTTGATTTTGCGCAATGGAGCGACAGTGTCTAGGAGATGTAGAAATGTTTTGTTGAAATATGCTACAGCCTGGTCAAGTGGGAGAGTTTTTAGGGGGGGTCCAGTCACAGTTAGAGAGTAAAGTGTTGAGGACATCAGGAGAGAATTTTTTTTGTGTTTCTAGTGGATATATAGTTAGTGGTTTTGCATACGCTTGTTCTACTACATATAAAGTATATTATGTTGTGGTCACTTAAGGTGTCTGGGAGACTGCATGTGTAAGGGTACAAGGTGGGGCTGTTAGTTAGGACCCAGTCAAGGATGGAATCCCTTTTATATTTTTATCACATCTAGTTAGAATTTGGACTAGCTGCTGGTAGCCATGGAGATTTATTAAATTACTAGGTGGTTCTGATATACAGGTGAACCAATCTAGGTTGAAGTCCCCCAGGATAAGGGTTTCTTGTGAGTATGTGAAAGAACACCAGGATAAGAAGTCTTCAAGGCTAGCAGGTGTTTTACCAGGTGGAATATAGATCACAATTGTGGTGATGACCTTTTTAGGGTGAAGTTGAAGTTGTGAGATACGTATGTCCCAATTATTGGGGGAGGGGGAGGAGTTTGGTAATTGACGGAAAGTTAAGTTGAACTTGTACAGTAAGGCAGTTCCACCCCCTTTACAAAGTGGTCTGTCTTGTCTAATGATATTGTAACTGTTAGGGAGAACTTCTGAGTTAGCTATGCTTTTATTTAGCCAGGTTTCTGTTAAAGCAACTATGTCTGGGGAGTAGTGGGCTATTGTGGCCTGGAGTTCATGTATTTTATTTTTGATACTTCTAATATTAATACTTAGCTTTAAAAGATGGTTGGTTTTGCTGCTGTTGTTAATTTGCCCAGGGATGAAGAAAGTGAGGGGATTATGTTCTCACATTTGTGTTGGAGGAGTTTGTGTTGGACAGGATGGATTGGGCCTGGGCTGGGGTGGATATCACCACTTATGGTGAGCCTGGTGTTAAAATGGTGATACAGATGTTGGAGTTTGGTGAGGAGTGTGAGAAAGTATTGTGTTTTTTTTTTTGGAGTAGGAATGAGAGCATATGTGTTTAGTTCTGAAATGGTCCGTTATGTAGTTCTTGAACAATTGTGAGCAGATATTATTATAATGTGTGGTGTCTGTATATGAGAGTGCATAATGTAGTGTTGTGCTACTAAGTTCAGGGATATTGCTAGAGTGATAACTTGTGGTGTTGTAAAGAATTATGAGAAGACAGACTAAACTTAGTTGTGTGATAGTCATGGTTATAAATTTTAAGTTGGTTCTAGGTGGGGGGTCTGAATAGGAATTATAGGGTTGCACTATATGTGGATGGGGAAGTAGTGTGGGTGATGTAAAAAATGCCTAGTGGGAATGAGAGTGATTGGGAGTATTTTGTGTGGAGCAAGTTGGTGTGGTATAATGTGATATGACTTGAGGAGCTGTGATCGGTGGAGGTATTGTTAAGGTGAGCTGTGGGTGTGGCTGTGATTACTATAAATGTAGAGGTAGTGGGGGTGGGAGGAAATAGGGGGCAGGGCAGGGGAGTGGAGAGAGCCTGAGCATTAGCGAGCGTGAACGGAGTGGGGCAAAGGCCACCAAGACAAGTGAAAAAAGTAAATATTACTTAACAAATCTGAACACTTTAAACAAATTCCTGAGGTCTAATGGCTTACCAGCAAGCAGAATGTAATTGCTGAAGAGCACTTGTGTCCTGGTCGGAGACTAGAAATTTAAAGATGACTCCATGCTCAGCAGGATTCTAATATAGACTTAGTATTGGGGGAGGGAGATAGCACAAGGGGTGTAAACCAGGTGGAATGCAAAGAAACCAGAGAGGCAATCAGTGGAAATCAATGAAGGCCTCAGAGGGGGTAAGTAATAATTCAAACTACTTGTAAAGTGAAGGAGAGAAGAGACAGCAAAGTTTATTAAGATTGGGAGTGTGTCTTCACATTGATTTGCTGATTAGTAACCAGTTTCTGCACAGATTAAAGTAGGGAGATACATTAGCAATAAAGGGCAATGTATAGAGATGCAAATAAACAGGTGGGCCTCCAAGTGATGCAAACTAAGGCAGAAAGCACTGAGAGAGCTGCTTGATGGTTAATTTAGTCACAGGGATCTGAATTAAATGTATACTGTCTATTGGGCAGTTAGGATTACTGTAATAGCGGGGGGGGGGGGGCGGAGGACACAAGGCTACAACAGTCAGTTTTTATTAGTAAGTTGAGAACTACTAAGAAATACTGCTAATGTAATAGCTTCACTCTCATAAAACATACAAGTAGAATGCCTGGGTGGACTGACCCTGCTCTTTAGGCTCAAAATGTATATCCTTGTTTAGTTTGCAGTACTGATTCCTTCTTATACTGTATGGGTGGAGTGGTAGACACAGACTGCAGATTTGCTTGAGTGTGCTCAGCAAGCAGAATGTAATTGCTGAAGAGCACTTGTTACCTGGAGGGAGACTAGAAATTTAAAGAAGTGCATGCATGCAGTCTTACTCGGCGTTGACAATTCGACTGTCTAACTCTGCTTGCTTTTTCATTACCATCCTTCTTTTCTACACTTGCTCCTTACTACCCCCCCCCTTCTAGCCTTCTTAATAAAATGAAAAAAGTACATAATTCCCCAAAGAAGTATGCCATTCTTCCTCACCTATTGTACATTCATGAAATTATATTATTGTTACTAAGAATGAGAGAAGAGTCGGCTAGATAAGAGCCAACAAAGCAATGAACCAGAAAATGAGAACTATAGGGCCTGGGTTGATGTGGACGTAGTTAGGGCCTGGGTTGATGTGGACGTAGTTAGTTCTGCAAGTTGTTTTAGAATGAGTAAGACACATAAGGAGCACCAGCAATGGGGCGAGATCATCACACTGTGCTAAAGCAGAAACACTGGCATCCTGTTTTGTCCAGATTGCTAGTTTTTCAAGACTACTCCCTCAGAGACTGGAGTATTATAATTGTAACATTAAAAACAAAAATAATAAAAGCTTTATGTCTTTTTCTCTGTAATTTGCTTAAAGCAGTTTATGAAATTATCAGTGGTGAAACTCCATGCTAGTGGCTTTTTTTGTATTTTAGGATATTTTTAATCTGGAATTTTGTCTGCAGGCTTTGATTCCCAATTCAGAATGATAGAATTTCACTGATAAACATTTGTAATTCGGTCCTGAAGAGACTCAGCAGCAGTAATAGCATTTAATAGGCACAGAGGACAACTCTCCCATCCACATGAAGGATGGAGGTAGGCTTTTTCTCTTAAAGAAGATAGTTAAAAAAATGTTATCATTAGCACTGTTTGGTCTTTTGTGTCAGAAACCTGCCACTCAACCTTATAAACTATACAATGTCATCCGATCTGAGTTAACAACAGGAGAAATAAAGAGGCATCATTCATATTATATTTTTTGTAATGGGCTTCTAATTTTACTAGCAACACCAATTTTCATAGATTGCAATTGCAAAGCACCTACCCAGACAACCTACCTGGCTTTCATAAGTTAAAAAAGAAAGAGATTTTGTAACTGATTTCTCTACGCCTAATGTAGTTCTGAAGAAGTTAATTATTTGCATGAATTGTCACTCCGTACTTCATAAAACCTATATTTTTATAGTTTGTAAAGAGAGTGACATTTCTGGTTTAAATTTAAGCAAGCAGTCTTGGTAGTTTATTCTGTATATTGCAGCAGAATAACTTGATTACTACTTGGCAAAAATAGCAGACAGACACAAGTTCCAGTAAGACGTTATTAAATTATGATACTTAACATAAGGATGAAACTCTGCTTTATTTTAATAAGATTCCATGTCATAAGGCTGTCTTAAAATGTGTGAACTAGTGAAAGTGGCAATATTTTACATGTTAAAAGGGTGCCAACAATATGGAATATTAGCTAGTTTCATGGAGTACATGGACTTCCCAGTCTTTAAAATTATATATTATTAGATAAATAGGTAAGTAAATGGGTTCTTGGACCCTTATCATCCTCAGTCTGGATCACCAGGCCAATAGTAAATTTATTTGTATATGTGCAATTTAGTGCAACCAATTAACCAGCGTGATGTTGGAGGAAAATGCAGTACCTAAGAAAAATCCCTCACAGGTATGTAGAAAATGTGCAAACTCCACAGAGTGACTACAGGTCAGGATTGAACCTTAGAATTGCAGGGCAGAAATCTTATCACTGAGCCATCAAGCTGCCCAGGCTAGACACCTGACTGCTGAAGTAGTGACTAGAATTAGATTATGTGTCCTGGGTACTAGTGAAGCTACCCAAGAGGAGTGGAAGTGAATATCTGATGTTGTTTGGCTGACAGCATCAGATATTCACTTCCATCCCTCATGGGTAGCTTCACTAGTACCCAAGAGGGATGGAAGTAAATATCTGATGCTGTTTGGCTGACAGTCATAAGCTGTTCTTTCTGCTGATGTGCAGCTTGGCTGATGTGGGTGGGGGGTGTGGTCAGACTGAGCAGGAGAACCGACCACTTGGCAAGTTCTTGTCCGCCAAGTATTGCAAGCTGCGCAGGAATACAAACATATGGTCCATTATTATGGGTCCCAATCTGGCAGTGTGCTCACTGGACGTCAAGTTGAGGGAGTTAGGTTAATTCCTAATGCATAACACCACTAAACTTGGATATCAAAAATGCAAAAATTAATTGGCTAAATAGACTCTGTATAAGCATATTAAAATATGATTGCCATCACAACAGATCATGGAACAAACAGTTAAACAAGATTAAAATTTTCATAATGACATGACCACTAGAAATAATTCCAGCCAGCCAGCTAGCTAGCCAGCCAGCCATCCCTCCACCCTTTTATCAATCTATTCACCCATCCAACCATTTGTTTTCTAAGCCACTTGTTTGTGTATGGATCTGAGTGGTAGTAAGCTGAGCTAGGTTAATTAAACTTCATTATTTTTAGCAACAGTCCTCTGTCATTCTATGGGATTGCTACACTTTCCAAAGCAAGCTGACTATGTGTATAAACTATCACTGTTGCACCCATCAAATGGTTAGTTTTTAAATCCTCTCTAGCACTGCCCATTCAGAAACCCTAAAGACACTTGAACGCTTACATTTGGGGTACATGCTCCAAACTCACTTGTACACAAGATTAATCTTTTCTGGGTGAGAAACATAATCTTATCATCTACACACTTAGAAGAGATTCTTTGAAATGGAAGCCAGGGTCAGAGTTGCTAAAAACCAAGACAACCAGATTATCTGTAAACAGTAAAGGTAAACATCCTCGGATCAGATGCTTTGCAAAACTCAGCTGCACTTGGAGGCTTTGTTCATGAAAATCAAAGACAGGAGAAGAAACTAGAATGATCCTTGACAGAATCATTTACCCACCTTAAATGTATTTGACTTATTCTAAGACTGCACACAGGACTTCCAGTGCTACTGACACAGGGAATGAGTAGTATGGAGCACCTGCAGTGGGATGCCATATTCTTGTAAAGCTCTCCCTTATTCTAAGACTGCACACAGGACTTCCAGTGCTACTGACACAGGGAATAAGTAACATTGAATACCTGCAATGGGATGCCATATTCTTGTAAAGCGCTCCCTTATTCTAAGACTGCACACAGGAATTCCAGTGCTACTGACACAGGGAATGCGTAGCATTGAATACCTGCAATGGGATGCCATATTCTTGTAAAGCTATCCCTTATTCTGAGACTGCACACAGGACTTCCAGTGCTACTGACACAGGGAATGAGTAGTATGGAGCACCTGCAGTGGGATGCCATATTCTTGTAATGCCCTCCACAAAACCTTCTGGAATACATAGCAATATGCCTCATGTAGGTTCAAAAACATACACATGTAGAAATTATTTGAGCTCTAAAATATCTTTGCAAGGACAAAGGATTACCTTACTGTTCTACAATGCGAATGGAATCTGCTTTGATCTTCTTGAATCGGTGGCTAATTTACCAAATAAAGTCTCCTTTCCATCATCATGGCATATATTTTCAAGTTAGCTATGGAGTGGGATCCTTCTGTCACTCAAATATGCACTCCTGCCTCCCTGTTTTCTAAAAGGAGACCACACCACTGTATAACAGTGTAAATATTATTTTCCTGTGGGAACGTTCTCTCTGCATATGGCTCAAACCCTTCATAAGCATACTATGAATATGGATGGAACTGTATTACTATTATATTTAATTTTGCATTATAATAAAAGGTAGACAGGCTGTGTGTATTATAACTAAAGATAGCATCACATTCATTTATGTATTATAGCTAAGGGTACTTAGTTTTATAATAACTGTACATTATCAAACAGTACAACTCCAGAAATGTACTTTCATATCAATAGAATGTTATAGAAACTGTGCCTGTATTATGTTTAAGTTTGATGATACACAGAGAAAAATAACTGATTAGGGGGTGTACTCTTGTAGCCCAACTTCTGGAGATAAGAGAAGTTAACCTTGAAGGGTTACAACCTGTTGTTTATGTGTAAAGGCTGTTCCTTTCCCTGCAGCTCAGTGCATAATGAAATACATCAGATTGTTATTTACTGCATCTAATAGGTGAAAAAAAATGTTGAAATACAGGTGCCCAGTAGGAAGATAGCTGGAATAAAGAAGCTGAACCACGACAAAGTAAAATATTTTTTAATACAGAATGGTGACCGCTTTCGCAATGGTAACCATTGTTTCATCAGACAGTTCCTTCAAACAGCAACAGCACTTACATACTTTAATTCATTACTAAAACAACCAATTCTACCACTCAAAGTTATTTCAGCACTCAGCAAATTAGAAATAAGAAAAATCTGAAACAGCAGTTTTGCTATCCAAGGATACCTACTCTGATGGATAGCACAGTGAATGGTAGCCATAGATGTGGAAAATGCACACAGTGCATTTATATAGACGAATCAAGGTTTTTTTAAGCACCCTGACATGGAATCTTATTAAAATAAAGCAGAATTTCATCCTTGTATTAAGCATCATAATTTAATAATGTCTTACTGGAACTTGTGTCTATGGGAGTTAAGAAATTCTGCTGATTGTAATACTAAGAATGTAGTGTATGTAGCTCGCTGCACAACATGTTTCCATTTCTATGTTGGCAAAACTAACCGCCACCTTAGGGAACGGATAAGGGATCACCTTTACTGCACTAGAAAAGGGCAACTGTATAGTGCTTTGGCTAAGCATACATTGGATAAGGGGGATGACCATATATTTTTGTTTCAGGTTTTACACATTCAGAATGTCAGCAATAGGAAGGGGGACATAGTCAATACTACTAAAAATATGGAAGTAAAATTGATTTTGCGTTTAGGAGCACACAGGTTTGAGTTTGAATGATAGTGTTCCATTGAAGCCAGTGTTAAAATCTAGAAGGCTAAAATAAAATAAATAATAATAATACTATCTTAACAAGAGAAGACTACATAAACACATGCAGGGCTTTGGGTCAATATGACAGTATTTATTGAGCTGTTTCTAGCATAAATATCACTAAAGACAAGTATTTGTTGAGATGTATGTTTAAAGCATATGTATTTGCTAGGTGGACAGCATGTGTATTTATTAGGCAGAATATATGTATTAAGTTGTTGTGTGTACTGCTTATATTTTTATATAAATGTACATCTATTTTTATGTTTATACCCACACACACAAGCAGTTACTAAATGGGCAACATGAGTATATGTATTTATTCATTGACTTTTTATGTATTTTATTTATATTCATCCACATGTTCTTGTTTTTACATTTTGTGCATGTAGTTTTTAAACAGTGTTTTTCTGACTTCAGCAATTAACTAAGGGCAAAACATAACCATAGTAATTAATTGATTGCTGAGTGCTGAATTAACTTTGAGTGGTAGGATTGGTTGTTTTAGTAATGAATTAAAGTATTTAAGTGCTGTTGCTGTTTGAATGAACTGTCTAATGAAGCAATAGTTGCCATCGTGAAAGCGCTCTCCATTCTGTATTAAAAAAGATTTTACTTTGTTGTGGTTCAGCTTCTTTATTCCAGCTACCTTCCTACTGTGCACCTGTGTTTCAACATTTTCAACTTCTGGGCTGGTTTGGATTTATTTGTTTGTTGCTTGTGTATCTAATGATGGTGGAAGGTACTGTGAACATTGCAGAGGATGCAACAGTTGGTGTAAATGTGGAAAGGAGACTTCTGAATTTGCTGACAAATCAAGATAACCTACTGCTACAAACAGGTACCCTTAATATGAACTCTCAGACTGTTAATACTAATAACATCAATGAAGCTGAGTTACGCAATTTGAAAAGAAATGTGGAGAATGATCTGTATAGGTTTAAGCGGCTCCAGAGCCAACGGTTCCATTTTGAAGCCTGCTTAAACCTGAATGTTATTACCAAGGGGATTCGGAGTACTTAATATGCCCACATATGGAAACACGTACCCCACTTTGTTAGCCCAGTGGCAACAAATTAATCTTAACACCATTAAAGTATATATATAATTGTTGCTGGACTTTTTCAAGCCAGTGGAACAAGAGCTTAATGAAAAGATATGTCAGCAACAACACAAACTGTCTGTGCTTTATGGGGAAGCAGCTACTGAAGTTTTCATGCATGAACTAATTGATAAGATACTCCGCTATGAAACCAGACTGATTGAGCAAAAGAAAGAGAAACTGTGTAGGGATTTAACAGATTTCACCAACCAGCATGTCTTTACTTGGCCAAAACCTGCACATTCTGCAGAGCAGTCTAATACCAACCGCAATCTGAGATCTATGAGAGAAATCAATGGGCAGTCAGAGGTACCACCAACAACCTACCAGCAGAGGAGAGGGCAAGTTCAATCGTTCTAACGGCATGAGAGACCGAGGGCGGAGCATCGGGTACAGTCTGAAGAGATGACCAATGCACTCAGGGAGGAAGAGGAAACAATGAATCAACAGCCAAGAGGGAGTGTCCTTTCACCAAATGAGGCACATTCCATCTATTCTACACCGATGGAAGTGCCATTGTCTTTGGCAACCAGTAATAAGCAACAACTGCCTCCACAACTACAGCCATAGTAAGAAGGAAGATTAATATGGAAGGAGGACAACAGGTTTTTCCTGTTCTACCCCTACTGTTTTAAGCAGGGAGAAGAAAATCTGTGGAACAGGACATCTACAGGAGCCAGAAATGGAAAGAAGCACCAGGTCAGTTACAAACTCGTACTTTGAAGAAAATGTGAGGGTATGAGCAGGAGAGTTAATATGGAATATTTCCAAATATGAACTGTCTGCAGCTGAGACTTCTTTATTAAACAGAGGTTTAAATGTTATACCTTTGACTAAAATGGACATTAGTGAATTTCTGTTATGCCTACATATGTTTACTAGAAATGTAACATTGAAACAACAATTTGGAAATGGCAATGAGGCAAGGGATGCTCAGTTTAAAAAAAACAGTCTGTATGTACCAATATTGCCACATAATATAGAAACCTTCTTAAAAGCTTGTGAAAATGCCATCTATAGCACAGGAAACAATAGTTTTTTAGAAGAAGGAAAGTATAACTTGACAAAGAGTGAGCACAAAGCATTGTGTGACTTACAGACTAATGGTAGTATAGTTATAAGACCCGCTGACAAAGGGGGACCAGTGGTGATATTGAATGCTGACTTTTATAATACAGCTATGCAAGAAATGTTATTGGATCCAAATGTATATGTTGAAGTACCAACAACAATTGTGTTTGAAATGAGTGAACAGATTGCCAGTACCTCATATGAATGCATGTGTATGGAACTATTAAGTAAAGATCTTTTTAATTATTTTACTGTTGAAAACCCACTCACACCTCAAATCCATGGCCTCCCCAAGATACACAAAGACCCATATAACCCGAAATTTAGACCTATAGTAGCAGGGGCAGGATGGCTAACAGAAACCATCTCTATATATCTGGAGAAGGAATTGAAGACAGCACTCTATGAATATGCATATGTCTTGAAAGACACAGAACAGTTTTTAGTGGACCTTTATGGGGCAGTGAAGCAAATGGGGATGCTGGCCACACTAGATGTAGTTTCTTTATTTACAAGTATACCCAATGCCCAGGGGATAAGCATGGTGAAATCAGTGTTGACAAGGCAGGGAAAATTCTCTAATACTAAGATAAACTTTCTCTGTATGTTACTAGAATTGGTACTAGAGCACAACATATTTATGTTCAATGGCATATGGTATAAGCAGTTGTCAGGGGTTGCCATGGGCACATGTTGTGCCAACACATATGCAAACCTGGTTATGGTTAACTGGGAATATGGACATCTGTTAGGTAATCCCCAAATAGCCTTTTATAGGCGTTTCATAGATTATCTTTTTATTTTTTGGAAAGGTGATGGTGAACAACTTAAATCCCTGTATGCACACCTAAATACTACTAGTGACTTTTTAAAGTTTATGACAAACTGTTCTGAGATGAGTTTAGACTTCCTGGACGTTGCCTATATACAGAGAAAATGACCAATGGTCTATGAAATTACATGGGAAACAATGCTACAGACCATCTTTTTCTACACAGAAACAGTATGCATAACCCTAAGATTTATCCTAACATAATCAGAGGCCAGGCAATGAGAACATCTCACCTATGTTGTCAAGAGGAAGTGTATAGAAATGAGTTAACTATGCTAAGAACAGCTTTCATTAATAGGGGGTATAGTGAACATGAAATTGATAAGGTGTACCATAATGTACACAAAGAAAGAAAGGTAAAGCTAAGCCCTACTACTCTGATAGAGCAGGTAGTGATAGGGTAGGCATCAGGAGTAGTGTATTATCATACATTCTGATGGTTTTACCATATACAAGAGATGTGCAAAGGTTTGAAACTATCATACGACAAAACTGGCATATGCTGTTAGTAGAGGAGGATACTACCAACATACAAAATTGGCACATGTTGTTAGTAGATATGGATACTACCAACATACAAAAATGGCACATGTTGTTAGTAGATACGGATACTACCAACATACAAAATTGGCACATGTTGTTAGTAGATACGGATACTACCAACATACAAAACTGGCACATGTTGTTACTAGATAAGGATACTACCAACATACAAAATTGGCACATGTTGTTAGTAGATAAGGATACTACCAACATACAAAACTGGCACATGTTGTTACTAGATAAGGATACTACCAACATACAAAATTGGCACATGTTGTTAGTAGATACGGATACTACCAACATACAAAACTGGCACATGTTGTTAGTAGATAAGGATACTACCAACATACAAAATTGGCACATGTTGTTAGTAGATACGGATACTACCAACATACAAAATTGGCACATGTTGTTAGTAGATAAGGATACTACCAACATACAAAACTGGCACATGTTGTTAGTAGATGAGGATACTACCAACATAGTTTGTGGACAACCACATTTTGCATTTAGAAATAAGAAAAATCTGAAACAGCAGCTTTGCTATCCAAGGATACCTACTCTGATGGATAGCACAGTGAATGGTAGCCATAGATGTGGAAAATGCACACAGTGCATTTATATAGATGAATCAAGGTTTTTTAAGCACCCTGAAACAGGGCGTCTATGGGAGCTAAGGAATTCTGCTGATTGCAATACTAAGAATGTAGTGTATGTAGCTCACTGCACAACATGTTTCCATCTCTATGTTGGCAAAACTAACCATCACCTTAGGGAACAGATAAGGGATCACCTTTACTGCACTAGAAAAGGGCAACTGTATAGTGCTTTGGCTAAGCATACATTGGATAAGGGGGATGACCATATATTTTTGTTTCAGGTTTTACACATTCAGAATGTCAGCAATAGTAAGGGGGACATAGTCAATACTACTGAAACTATGGAAGTAAAATGGATTTTGCGTTTTGGAGCACACAGAGGTTTGGGTTTGAATGATAGTGTTCCATTGAAGCCAGTGCTAAAATCTAGAAGGTTAAAATAAAATAAATAATAATACTATCTTAACAAGAGAAGACTACATAAACACACGCAGGGCATTGGGTCAGTATGACAGTATTACTTGAGCTGTTTCTAGCATAGATATCACTAAAGACAAGTATTTGTTGAGATGTATGTTTAAAGCATATGTATTTACTAGGTGGACAGCATGTGTATTTATTAGGCAGAATATATGTATTAAGTTGTTGTGTGTACTGCTTATATTTTTATATAAATGTACATCTATTTTTATGCTTATACCCACACACACAAGCAGTTACTAAATGGTGAACATGAGTATATGTATTTATTTATTGACTTTTTATGTATTTTATTCATATTCATCCACATGTTCTTGTTTTTACATTTTGTGCATGTAGTTTTTAAACAGTGTTTTTCTGACTTCAGCAATTAACTAAGGGCAAAACATAACCATAGTAATTAATTCATTGCTGAGTGCTGAATTAACTTTGAGTGGTAGGATTGGTTGTTTTAGTAATGAATTAAAGTATTTAACTGCTGTTTGAATGAACTGTCTGATGAAGCAATGGTTACCATCGCGAAAGAGCTCCATTCTGTATTAAAAACGAAGATTTTACTTTGTCGTGGTTCAGCTTCTTTATTCCAGCTACCTTCCTACTGGGCACCTGTGTTTCAACATTTTCAACTTCTGGGCTCGTTTGGACTTATTTTTTAGGTGAGAAAAATGTTCAGTATCATAATTAATCAGCAAGTACAAGGTATATAAGATCAGGGCTTTGCTCGATTTGCTGACTCTCCTTTCCAGGCCACAGAATATTTCATTTCCGTTCATGCCCTACCTGTTTTGATGACAGAAGTTTGTTGCCATTGCTGCTGATAGCATCTATACTTAAAAGCAGCAGATGATCATTTCTTTGAGACTGCTTCTAAGTATTTCATGATAGAATAATAGAACTGCTTTAGCCTGTAAATGCATTATAAAAACACTGTTTAAAACTGTGTCGGTTGTTCTCCTTTTCCCCATGTGCTGCAATTACTTACCTTGCCTTAGAATTCTGGTTTTGAACATAGGTTATAACCCAAGTTTTCATTCAGTATTAAAAAGTTATATCAGCCATGGTCGTCAAGAATATCTGGCACTTTCAGAATTTGGATCTCATCCAACCTTGCAGTCTTGCCACAATGGGACTGTTTAATTGATGCATTGACCTCAGCTGCAAAATAGACCCAGTCTCATTAGTTGCTCCAGATAAATTTCTCTTCTGTTAAATATGTGTCTGAGAGCAATAAGCCAAACTGCATTACTGTAGTCATGATTTTGTTTTAAAGTTCATAACAATCAAAACTCAATGGTGTAGATATAAAATGTATATTTTTGAACCAGATTAGATGGATACATATGAAAACATTTGATTTCTATGTGGCTTTTCAGGGCTACTCCACATTTGTTTGAAACAAGATGAAATGCATTACTGTGGTAATTTTTTAAGTGATCCTAGTCAGACATCAAAAGTAGACACAGTCAACAAAATGGGTAAAACTGATGAATGCTGAAACAGTCTGTGAATTTAAGTGACTGATCCCTGCAGTTGATATTAATAACAGTTAAACAGTCATTAATATAACTTGGCAGGGATACTATATGTTTGTATGTTGCAAATTGAAATGCATTTATGGGGTGGTTATTTTTATTTAATATTTGTTTACTGGGAAAATCTGACTGGGACAGAGCCCATTTTCAGTAGAAGCCTGGGGAATGCATGTCTCTGGAATCTTCTATCCCTAGTGGAAATTATTACTTTCATTTGCTCACAATCAAATATCTATGGTGAACACAGGTAATTCCTGCTATGTTATGTCTGTTTCTGTGGTGTTATGTGGTGATGGGTTTCTCTCTCCCCTTTTTTTCACCAGAATCATCGACTGTGGTTTAGTAAGGGTTAAAGTGTGCAGGAGGAGTAGCTTATTGTGTGGAGAGGCTTAGAGGCTATAAGGGGTTGGATATTGCACCCTACATTCCTGTGCATGGTTTGTCCCTATTGCATAGTTATTGGTTTGTGGATACACACATCCAGGGTACTTTTGGGTAGAAGTTATACCAGGCAATTCTTAGCTATTTGTGGTTTATATCTTTCTTCTATTTTTGTTTTTTTTTTGTGCAGTTTATAAGTAGGGTGTATAAGCAAGGGTGCATGTTACCTCACATTAGAGATTGTACAAGTGTCGGGAGCACTAAAGTCTATTTTGAGTGAGTGCCTCACATGTGTGCTTGCCAAAGTGAAGACAATTACATCTTGGTTTTTGAGTGAGGTGAATAAAGTTGCTTATTTGCAAGCAACAAAGTTAAAGGATCCAGTTCTCTTATTTGAAGAAGTGGTGGAAGGGCAGTGTTTTCCATAGCTGTGCCTGTATGATTACAAATCTCTATACATGAATCTTTAGGTCAGACAATTTCTAGGAGTAAATCAGATTGTGATGGCAGATGTGCTTTAGTTATGGCTCACCACAGTATTATAAAGTTTGAATTGATTAGATTCTATGGCCCTAAGAGGTTCCTAGCAGATTACTAAGCTAATGGCTCAAGAGCTATTACAAGCATAGCCAGTTTTATCCACATTTTACCTAATATTACATCCCTAATGGAAAGATAAGGGTCAGCAAGTGGGATTTTGATCATCTTTACAGACTGCCTCTGCCCCAGGACTGAATTTTGATTTCCCATGAATGGGTCTAGATTGCACTAGAAGATGATCAGGGAAGGGCTGTGCTTCACATGAATATGAACCCTATTCCAGGGATGCAGTCTCTGGGACACACCTGTCTGTCCAGCATGATCTATTCATGCCAGAGATCCAGTTTAGATCCTTGGAGTGGGTAACATTTGTGCAGTTAGTTTTGTAAATATGCAACATTTCCATTAGGGCTGGGTCAGAGACTGCCTTGTAGGGTAGGCATAGATCATTCCTCAGTAATTGGTCAGAAACTGAATACAGTGCTAGGAATTTTAATAAGTCTGCATATGACATGTTGGTTATCCCCTGTATTTTTCTGGTGAGAAGCCTCTGAAGGCACTCCATCTGTTGCAGGTGCCTGGTGAGGTACATGCCAATGGGTGCATTGTACTCTATTATTGGCCTGGAGAGGGCCAGTGGTACTATGACATCCTTGGATATGGATGCCATAGCTTTACTTATAAACTAAGCCATATAGAAGGAGTTCCTCACCACTGTGTACACATGATGGTCAAAGTTCAGATTACTGTCTGTCTGAGTACCCAGATCTCTCACCCTGGGTCCAGTCTTGCGGGGTAAATGCACTGAGGGTGTTGCATCCAAGGTCTGCTGATTTTACCTTTTACGGTTCAGATGTGGGGGTAGCCAGAATATCTGCCTTGATTCTTATTTCTTTAGGCCTAATATTGACTATGACTTATGCCCAATGTGCTCCTTTCCCTTTCTTGGGCCAGTCATTGGTCCCTATATAAGGTATACATCTACGAATGATTTAGCACTCAGTTCCCCATGAACGTGCATGCACTGCTGGAGAGAGGCAACCACCTTCCGTCTGCGCTCCAACCCAGTGGCAAGTGGTGCTCGTCACCAACCTTGCAGCCAGCTATCCCTGGCCAACCGGAGATCTGCGGCACTGTGGTATCGTTACGTTTAGGCAGGATTCTGACTATGAGGCATTCAGTCATAATCCCACAGATGGTAGCTTCACACCATTGGCTCCTCAGCCAAGCACATACACCAAATGTCTGAACCTGCAGTTCCTCTCGTTCTGAGCAGGATTACTATTGCAACAACACATCATCAGTAAGTTAAAAGTAACCTGTCTCACGACAGTCTTAAACAAATGAAAGAATAAGATGTTTAAAGTTAAAAGAGATGAAATGGGAAGAAGCAACAGCCAGAGAGATTGAAACAAAGCTAAGAAAAGCTTCTAATTGTAAAACACCAGGCCCAGATGGAGTACCTACTTTTTGGTTAAAAGTATTACCATCTTTGCATAAAGACTTAGCCACGATAAGAACTATTTATATGTATATCCCAAATGTACACCAATCTGGCTAATAACAGGTAAAACAATGCTCCTACTTAAGAATGAACCTGTAAGCTACCCTAAAAATTATAGACCAATAACTTGCCTTCCAACGATGTATAAACTATATACGGGAACTGATGCCGACAGAGTCTATAGTAATTTAGAAGAAAATTCAATTATGTCAGTAGAACAAAATGGCAATAAAAGAAAGTCATATGGAACAAAGGATCATCTGATGTTAAATAAAGTCATAGTGGAGAACTGTAAAAAGGGGAAGAATCTAAGTACGGCATGGATAGACTACAAAAAAAATTTGGTAGTATCCCATATTCATGGATAAAACTGATTAAAAATGTATAAGATACATCCTACACTGGTCGACTATGTTACAGTGACCATGAAACAATGGCAGACTACTCTGCAATTAAATTATGATAAAGGACAAATTACTATCCCAGGGATAAAAATTCAAAGGGGGATATTCCAGGGTGATTCTCTGTCACCGTTACTATTCTGCCTTGCCCTTAACCCACTAAGCTGTCTACTTAACAGCTTAGGCCATGGGTATAATGTGGCTCCTAGAAGACAGCAAAGTATAAACACTTCTCATCTTCTGTTTGTGGATGATATAAAACTGTATAGCTCATCAGATGACAAACTGAAAGCACAGCTGCAGGTTGTTAAAACGTTTTCAGATGATATTAAAATGTCATTTGGCCTTGATAAATGTGCAAACACAACCTTTAAAGCAGGAAAACTGCAGCACCAGGAAAACATCAGTTTGGGACAAGAATGTGATATAAAAGAACTTGAGCAAGAGGGAGTCTATAAATACTTGGGCATTGATGAAGGATCGGCAATAAAACATGAACAAATGCATATAAAACTTAGTAAGGAGTACTTTAGAAGACCTACATTAATCCTGAAAACAGTGTTGACATCCAGGAACAAAATCCAGGCTATAAACCAAATGGATCTGCCTGCCCTAACTTACAGTTTTGGAGTGATTGATTGGCCCCAAAATGTGTTGGATAGATTAGATATTAAAACAAGAAGGATGCTTCATGCTCACCAGATCTATGAAAGTCGGTGCATATCAAGATTATATATTCCCCATTCCAAAGGAGGGATGGGCCTCCTTGCAATTGATTAAACATACGATCTGCAATCATGGGACTTCACACATATCTGCTGACCTCATGAGACCCAAACATAGTGAAAGTTTTGAAACATGAGGAGAATAAATCTAAGATGACTTCTATGCTTAACCTAGCAAAAGCATATCGCCGTCAGCTGGAATGGAAATCAAATCAGAAGTAGATAAAAATCAACTGAATGTACCAAAAAACAAAAAAAATATAAGGTGAAATAACAGATGAAAAGGCAAGAAATGTGGAAAAATCATAAATATAACTTCTGGAAGAACCTCATGTTGATCAGGAACAAATGCAGGAATGGTTAAGGAGAGGTGAATTCAAACCAAGAGATGAAAGGTTAATATTGGCATCTCAAAACAGTGGTCTACCTACACGCTGATTGGACATGTGGGAGAAACAGATAAAAGTAGGTTTTGTAAAACCCAACTGGAAACAGTCGCACACCTCATTGCTAGTTGTGACATACTAATGGCAGAGGGCCTGTACACTGAAAGGCACAATAATGTGGCAAGACTGTTGCACAGGGAATTGTGCAAACATTATGGTTTTGAAGTGGTTGAGAAGCACTGGAAACATGAGCCACAAAGCATCATAGAAAATTATGGTCTATATCACCTAGGATCATCCATTACCAACAGTTCAAAATATAGATGCTAGAAAACCAGACATAGTAGTCCAAGAAAAGAAGACAAGAGCAGCGTTGATCATTGAAATCGCCACACCCAGTGACTACAGTATCCTGTGTACAGAGAGACACAAAGTTATGAAATATCAGGATCTGCAAGCAGAAACGAGAGCAATGTGAAAGAAGGATACCCAGATAGTTCCAATTGCAGTAGGAGCAACGGGTCTTATAAAAAAGAGTCTACCATCACACTTAGACATGCTACCAATACATGTAACTCTGTACGAATTATAGAAGGAGTCATTACTGGGCACATTGCGGGTGCTGCGAAGAAGACTTTTGGCTGACATCAAAGAGTGAAACAATACTAATTTCATTAACTTTAATCGTACTTTGACTTAGGAATGGGGGTCCATTCCCATCATGGTATTAGAAACCCAAAGGATTTGGAGAAATTAAAAAAAAGGGTACACTGGATAATGTCCCTCGTGGAAATTTAATCCCGTGTAATTAAAGGATAATTAGATAAGCAGAGTAATAAAAGTTATAGAATTGTGTCAAATATGAGATTTTATTCCTGTCTAGCTATGAAAAGGATTGTTTTTAAAACAGACTTTCCAGTCATTTTGTGGCTTGCTACAAAGGGCCCAATCATACAACATGCAGTCAAAGTTTAGACAGTAGATTGCAAACATGAAAAGACTGCAGTCTCAATATGGGTTATCTAACTATCAGGATGTCACAGAAAGTTCGGGATAACTTGGAAATATACAGAGCTTTTTTGGGATCAAAAGTGTTTAACATTTCCCATGGCATTGTTAAGGAAATGCCAGGAAAGTTTAAAAGAAATCACAATTCTAAGTATACAACATCAGTAGGGAATTCTGTTAACTAGCCCTCGGATTATTAATAAGCTCTTTTACATGGATTATGGAAATATTCATTTTACACACTGTTCTGTAGCTTTCAAAGTCTGCTGGAAGTTTTTAAACACCCTTCCATTTAAAAAGGTATATCAGTCTGATAGATTTTTGTTAAAGAAATGTCCTTGTCTGATATTGCCATAGTGGTGATCGAACTTGCAGCAGGTAAAGCCTCAGGGTAGGACATCCTTACACTGGACATTTATAAGGTGTTTGAGGACATTGTGCTAAGCCTGCTGAAAGTTTTGTATAACTATACAGAGAGCTTAGAGAGAGATCCGTAGAGGAATCATATGTGGCTGAAGTCATGATGCCTCAAATTGCTGTCCTACTTCTGTATTGCAGTTGGAAATTAAGATCTCAAAGATTCTGTCTAAATGATTAGAATGGACTCTGCCAGGGTATGTTCATGAAAACCTCCAGGGCATTGTTTTACTTATTTATTTATTTATTTAACATTTGTTTACCAGGAAAGTCCTACTTGGAACAAAGCCAATTTTCAGCGGAGGCCAGGGGAGAAATGCTCCAGATGTGTGTGTGTATATATATATATATATATATATATATATATATATATATATATATATATATATATATATATATATATATATATATATATATATATATATGTATAAAAATATTATTGCCCAAGGTCTTATTTTACTGATTTTACTGAGGCACTTGCATCACCTAGGATTACACCTTATATAAAACAGTTGTAGAAGAAGCTTATGAAAGCTGTCTGACAGGAATGCAGACCTAGAGTTAGTAGGACTAAGTTGTTTGCTTCCCTGGGGATAAGATGGATGGGCTTTCCCAACTTACAAGTGTATGGCAAAACAGTAATTGGATGGTAATACTTATGAGCTAGGTAGTTTCAGGGGAAGAAACCCTTGTGGTTTCCCATGGGATTTCATAACATGAGACTCTCCCTACCAATAAGGATGAGAAAATCTTCTCTGCCACTACAAAGCAATCTCAGGCCCTGCCTTGATGGGACTGCTGCATATCCGCAAGCCAAGCTCCACTCAAGTAATCTGCACATGCGGCCTCAACTTGGCCAGTGGCATCAATAGGACTTGCTGGTGGGACAGATTTTTGTCCCTGAGACTCCCCCATCTGTGGAATAGACTCCCGCTCTATGTCAAGCAGAGTACCTCATTATCCCTTTTTAAGCGCAACCTGGATAACTGAATGGGAAACAAAAAACCACACCCTGGAATTCCACCTTTGTCACTGAAGGACAGGGGCTTTGGGTGCTGACTTGTTTAAACATGGACGAAACTCTTGGCTAGGCTTATAAGGACGTCAGGGCCAATAGTTTAGTAAGTTGTTATAATGCTATTCTCATGAGGTGTGGGACTCTGCAGGTCTTGATTGCTGGTTTGAGAAGCATTTTATAGTAACTTCCTATGATCCTATTCTCATGAGGTGTGGGACGCTGGAGGTCTTGATTGCTGGTTTGAGAAGCATTTTATAGTAACTTCCTATGATGCTATTCTCATTAGGTGTGGGACCCTGCAGGTCTTGATTGCTGGTTTGAGAAGCATTTTATAGTAACTTCCTATGATGCTATTCTCATGAGGTGTGGGACCCTGGAGGTTTTGATTGCTGGTTTGAGAAGCATTTTATAGTAACTTCCTATGATGCTATTCTCTTGAGGTGTGGGACCCTGGAGGTCTTGATTGCTGGTTTGAGAAGCATTTTATAGTAACTTCCTATGATGCTATTCTCATGAGGTGTGGGACCCTGGAGGTCTTGATTGCTGCTTTGAGAAGCATTTTATAGTAACTTCCTATGATGCTATTCTCATGAGGTGTGGGACCCTGGAGGTCTTGATTGCTGGTTTGAGAAGCATTTTATAGTAACTTCCTGTGATGCTATTCTCATGTGGTGTGGGACCCTGGAGGGCTTGATTGCTGGTTTGAGAAGCATTTTATAGTAACTTCCTGTGATGCTGTTCTCATGAGGTGTGGGACCATGGAGGGCTTGATTGCTGGTTTGAGAAGCATTTTATAGTAACTTCCTATGATGCTGTTCTCATGAGGTGTGAGACCCTGGAGGTCTTGATTTCTGGTTTGAGAAGCATTTTATAGTAACTTCTTATGATGCTATTCTCATGAGGTGTGGGACCCTGGAGGTCTTGATTGCTGGTTTGAGAAGCATTTTATAGTAACTTCCTATGATGCTATTCTCATGGGGTGTGGGACCCTGGAGGTCTTGATTGCTATTTTGAGAAGCATTTTATAGTAACTTCCTATGATGCTATTTTCATGAGGTGTGGGACCCTGGAGGTCTTGTTTGCTGGTTTGAGAAGCATTTTATAGTAACTTCCTATGATGCTATTCTCATGAGGTGTGGGACCCTGGAGGTATTGATTGCTGGTTTGAGAAGCATTTTATAGTAACTTCCTATGATGCTATTCTCATGAGGTGTGGGACCCTGGAAGTCTTGATTGCTGGTTTGAGAAGCATTTTATAGTAACTTCCTATGATGCTATTCTCATGAGGTGTGACTGATAAGCATTATGTAAGCGGAAGAACTTTCCTAGCCACATCTTATCTGTGTGCCAGTAGAGGGTCAACAGTAGGTAGCTGGGTGTTCAATTGGCAGGTTTGGGCTAGTGGGAGGGTGTGATTTCTTACGTATATGTGGGGTGACAGTGGTCAATCAATTCAATCTAGATGCACAGTAGGATTCAGAATGGTTTGACTTCAGAATTAAATGGAGGCAAGTTTTCCAGTTGAGGGCAAAACTTGCCCATACTCACATTTGTTTATCAGGAGGTGTGTTATAGTTTGAATGGGCAAGTGGACTGTCTGTGGGCTTGCAACTGGACTGATAAGGGCAAATAAAACTGAATGTTCTATATAGGTACTTTAATGTTTCTCTGAAAGAGGTAGGGAGGTAGATAGCTGAAAAATGGCAAGAATTATTGCATTGTATTTTAACTGAGATCAAATGGTATTCTATCCTACAGGTGTTTAAACAGGGTCTATATCACATTATCAAACTTCCAAAGTATCGAATACCATAAGTTCGAACTTGGAAGTTTGAAATGAGATCATCGAAAGCTCAGAACAGCAAATTTTTTCCCAGGGAAAAAAATTTGCTGTTCTGAGAAACACACACCCAACACAAGCACACCAAAAACCTATGCCTAATGTTAGGGGCTTCACCCCCCCCCCCTGATGTGGGGGGCTGTGCCCCCCACAACCCCCCTACTTAAATATTCCAACTCTGAGATCGCACCACAGTGGAGGAAATAGCAAAGCCGTGGAATGGCCCACCGAATTCTTGCCCTGGGTAAGAATTCAATGTTCTGTGGCTTCAATATTATCAGCATTCACGGTTTCTTGTTCGATGTAATGCCATTCGACATTATGCGCTTTCGCGGTTATGATATACGCCTGTTTAAACATGCTTATTTCTCAGCTATGGTGTAGATTATTTTTTAGGTTTTTGAACACATGACAATATTCACCATTATGTTTTAAAACTAAGCATGGTAAAGGACATGGGAACTAGAAATGTGGGACTTCAAATGCAGATTACTGTCATATGATATGGGATTGTAAGAAAGTAAGATCCATGCAGGCCCAAATGATTGATGCAATGTGATGGTCACTTTGGACTCCTATGACACATCTTCTTGATGTATATTTTGAACTATTGGCTATCCATTTTGAACTATTGGCTATCCAGCTAAGGGCTATCAGTTGACTAACAAGGTATGGTGCTGGATGCAATTGGTTATGGTGTCTGTCTTGGTCACTCTGTCCAAAAGATGGTAAGCCCTCTCTCATGACAGGCAGATTTTGTGTCATATTTCCATAAGTTAAGTGTCTCTTGCCATAAACACCTGATCCAGTCTGAGTGGAAAGAATATTCCTCAACATTCTTATTCTGTTTTCATAATTTGTAGATTCTGTATTGAATTTATAGCTTTTATATAAGGTTTTCCATAGTTATGTTTGTTTTTTTAAATATTTCATAGATGCAGACTCAGCTGTGTAATATCTTTTAGGTTCAAATTGTAATTGTATTACATTAGATTGCTGTTCCGTGCAGTGGTGTTTCTACCATTAGGTAGAAGCATAGAAGCACTTATTTTTCTGAGAAGAGTTTTACTTCAGCATCACCACGTCATATGAGTGATTGTCCTGCAGTTGAGTTAATATATGCACAAGGGGTGATGGATGTGAAAGGAATTATTAGGGACAACTGGCATATTTTGGAGGTAGATAATAGGTTCTCAGATCTCTTGAAGGATGGTCCTAGATTTGTTTATAGAAATAAGAGCAATTTAAAACAATGGTTGTGCTATCCTAAAGTTAGAGCTCCAATTCCTTCCATCATTGATGCTACATCTAAGTGTAAGAGTTGTAACTACTGTCAATATATCGATGAATCCATATTTTTAGGCATCCTGTGACAGGTCACTTATGGAGTATCAAGACAAGTGCTAATTGTAATACCATGGATGTTGTTTGTTTAGTCCACTGCCAATGCTGCTTTCCGTTTTATGTGGGCAAAACTAAAAGAAGTCTCAAGGAGATAATTAAGGATCATTTATACTGTGTCCACAAAGGACACGATTACAGTGCCCTGGCAAAACATGTATTACAAGCAGATTGATCACACTCCTTTTTATTTTAAGTCTTACATGTGGTATGTCCACATATACGTGGAGGGGGGACTTGGTGAATCACACTGAGGTAGTAGAACTGGAATGGATCCTCAGGTTAGGTGCACATCAGGCCATGGGTCTGAACGATAATGTACCTCTTAAACCGTTGCTTAACGCAAGGCGTCTGAAGCACTGAATTTGTAAACAAAGGTTTGTTTCAATGTTTATGTAGTTGTCCAGTTTGTTTCTACAATGTTTGGGAGTTTTTTTTACTTTTTAGATCAGTTATTAATTTATTAATGACTGTTTCTTTTTTATATATATCTTTTGAATTAGTTTTTAATATCAAGGCAGAATGCAGTTTAGACACTTACATTCTGATATTAGTTTAGTATATTGTCTATTGACATTTTTGTTTTTCATGCTTTTTTGTCCTGTTGCTTTACATATTAATTGTATTTAGTTGATGTGATTTGTGATAGGTTATAGCAAGATATATTAATGAAATTGTTGTTTTATGAGTTGACTGATGAAGCAGCTTTGTGGTGCCGTGAAAGAGCTAATGTATTTATTAAACTTTTTGTATTTTTTACATTGGAGTCTGAATTTTCATTGTTCCTGCCAGCTACTGGGTTTATTTTCTACATTGTGCTGTTGTGGCGTGTCTTTGTTTTTTTTTTGATTTAATAAAGAATGTTGATAATTGCAAAATATCTAGGCTGCGCACAGTGAATAAATTACATAAAATATGTGGGTATGGAAAAAATCTGTGGATGAAAATAACTGTCCTCTGCTGTCATTTGATCACAGTTAAACAGTTACTGATCTAAAATGTCACACAGCTACAGTGGGTTTCTGAAATACACAAAATATATACTTTTCTCAGTCAGACATCTGAAGTAGACTTAGTCAATAATATGGCTAAATGAATGCTATTTGTTCACATGTAAATGCTCATTTATCTAGCTTGGCAGTCAGTGTCATCCTACTGCTCTGCATGCAGGGTATTGTGTATATGTACATGTGCGTGTGCATGGGCGTGTGTGTGTGTGTGTGTGTGTGTGTGTGTGTACATTTGCATGTGTGTGCATGGGCACACGTGTGTGTGTTTCTGTGTGCACGAGCACGTGTGTGTGTGTGTGTGTGTGTGTGTGTGTGTGTGTGTGTGTGTGTGTGTGTGTGTGTGTGTGTGTGTGTGTGTGAATAAGTTATCATCACAACTTTTACAGACATTTAATGCTGTCTCTTCACTGTCAGTGTAAGCACACCCTATCAAAATTAGCATGTTTGACTAAAAGGGACTGTGGGTGTAAAGGGAAATATAATTTGTGGTATTTTAGGAACATAGTGAAAACACAGCCCATGTTTTGACTTTCTGAATGTTATTTTTTATTGTTATTATTTCACATCAACATAAGTGCAAATGTCTTTAGAGTCATTTCCCAAAAAGTAAGCATACATCTTCTCCCTTAACAAATGCCTCGCACATAAAAATGCTATGCTGCCACAGTCAGAAATTCTGCATTGTACCTGGTTTCCACTTGGGGAGTGTTATATGATTTATCACAATTTTACAAATGAAATTGCTGTCATGAATATATGCATACTAATCTGAATTACATCACAACTAAAATTCATAATGGTTTCTCTATGCAAATTATTTTTGGGTCACTGAATTCATGCCTGAACCACCTCAAACAAATTTGACTCAATGCAGGGGCAAACATTCCAAGATAATGACTGTGTACATGTATGACTGTGTGTGTGTGTGCGTGTGTGTGTGTGTGTGTGTGTGTGTGTGTGTGTGTGTGTGTGTGTGTGTGTGTGTACATGTGTGTGTGCACACTCAATGCAGAGGCAAACATTCCAAGATAAATAATAATGAGTGTGGGCGGGATTCACGATGGCTTGCACAGAGTCTAAGAGTCGTGTAAGACTCCATGCAGCCATCGCGATCCAGGAACAGCCCAAAATCCCATGTAAGAGACCAGCTAAAATGTCTCTTACATGGGCAGGGCGTGGATATGCTAATTACCTCACTTGCAGCTGAAAGGCATGCAAATGAGGTAGGTTAGCGATCCACGAAGCTGAAACCAGCCCGTGTAAGAGACGTGTTAGGTGCAGAAATGTACTCAGTTGACAACTGAGTATGTTACTGCAAATAACACAATAGAGCCATGACAGCTCCAAATAAAGTGTGCATATGTACCAGGCAGCATGCCAATGGCCAAATATGTGTCCATTGGCACGGTAACCGATGCAAACATGAAATAAAATATTTTTTTTTTTTGGCGATCGGCGAGGTTTAAAAGCAGCGCAGCCCCGTGTAAATGGGCTGCGCTAAATAAGACAAAAATAAAGGTTTGAAACCCACAAATGTGGGTTTTATGCAATGCATGGATTTGCAATGCAGGGACTAGCAGACCGAAAACAACATGGCCACCGTTTAGTGGTTGCTAAGGGGGGAAGCTGAGTGTAAGACATGTAACTAAGTATTAGTAGGCAATCCTATGTAAATGAGTGGTAGGATAGTGAATCACAGTGTCACATAGCAAATGAGCACATTCTGTGTAGTGTAAGCGTTAGATAAGGGGGAGTAACAGAGTGGGAGATAGGTGTCATCACAGGGGGGAATGTCAGGAAGAAATCAAGCTCATTGGAGCAAAGTGGTATGTGAAAGATGTCAATCACACAGCATAGAAAGAGGAGTGTCAACAGATAAGCATGGGAAAGTCAAGAAATGGAAGGTGTACACTGTGGCCAACACCAAAGTTTCTTGCTGTGCATGCATGCACGTGTGTGCACACTGGGAGGCACGAGTAAGACAGAGTGTGCATGTGTAAGGCAGAGTAAGCATGTAGGAGCCTGTGTAAAGATATATAAACCTGTTTGCGCTGGTGTGCACGCGTTTTAACCCGAATAAGCAGATTGTAGTCCGTGTAAGCATGTGTGCAGGCATGGTAGCCACTGTGAACGTGTTTCTGCTGGTATGCGCGCTGCTCCCCCCTGAGGAAACAGAGAGGAAAAAGGAAGCAGAAGAAATAGTAGGAAGCTAGCAGGGAATACTGGTAGAGCTAGCAGGTGAAAACAATTAGAAGCAGGCAATTACACAGGCAGAATACTAGCCCAGCTTAGCACTTAAAACACTGCAAACAGCATTGCAGTATGTTTCTCTCAAGAGACACTGCAAGACAGGAGTAAGCTAGTAGAAGTGAAAACTGAAAAAGCTGCACTCAGACCAAACATGCTAGGGGCTGGCATAGCTGTTATAAGGAGATATAGGAGACTTGCTGAGGGTGGTGACAATGCAAATGCTGCCAGACAACCCACAGTGAGGAGACGGAAAAGAATGTACAGGCCCAAGGTCACCTACCAGGGGTTACATGAGCTGGAGATAGTGGAGCGCTATAGAGTGGACAGAGACCTCCTGCAGCAAATTGTTGAGCTGTGCAGGCCATGCCTCACACACAGAACCAACAGAGGGGAACCCATCCCAGTGGAAATCAAGGTATCTGTTGGCCTAAGAATACTAGCAACAGGTACCGTCCAGAGGCCAACTGGTGATATGATGGGGATATCACAGGCATCGGCCTCCAGGGTACTGCACCAGTTCCTGGATGCCATGTCAGCACATGTCGGTGAGCATGTATATTTCCCCAATTCCCGTGAGGTATTGGCCAGCAATATGCATCTCTTTCATCAAATAGCGGAATACCCTGAGGTAGTGGGTGCAATAGACTGCACGCACATACACATCAAAGCACCAGCCGGTGAGCAGGGTCGGGCCTACATTAACCGCAAGAGCTTCCCCTCCATCAATTGCCAGGTCATGTGTGATGCCCAGGGCATAACAATGGATGTGTGTGCTGGCTGCCCTGGGAGCTACCATGATTCCCATATCTGGCATTTGACGCAGCTGTACCAGACATTTGCCAATGGGGACATCCCACATGGTCACCTAGTGGGGGATGCTGGATATGCACTGGAGCCGTGACTGATGACACCCATCAGAAATGCACACACACCTGAACAAGAATGCCATAATGAGGCACACTCACAAACACGAAATGTAATAGAGTGTGTATTTGGACTGCTCAAGTCACGGTTCTGGTGCCTGGACACATCTGGTGGAGCCTTGCAGTATTCACCAACTACATGTACCCAAATTGTCATGTTATGTGCTATGCTACATAATATGATTCTGTGAAAACAGTTGAAGCAGGACCAGCATAGGGCCGGGACAAAGAGCCCCCCACCATTGCCAAGGCCATCACAGGCAGAGCGTTACTCGGAGGAGGAACAACCTGAGCCTGCCCCAGTAGGCAGAAGGAGGCATGCCCAGTATGCCCTGGCCTTGGCAAAGAGGCAATGCATAGCACATACACTGGCTCAGTAGGAACCCTGGGAATGATACCCCTCTCTGACTCACTCATATAGTAACAGGGACGCCTAACATGACACAATCTGCTCGTAGTATGTGCATCCGACAGAGGCAGCCCTGCAGCACCACCTGAGGCATGATTGCCATGTGTTAAGCAATGTAACACCATCTAGTATATGCAAACATGAAGACCCTGCCTAACATCTCACCATCACCAAGCATGATGCCATACTATGAAGACAAGAAGATCAAGTACAATAATTGGCTGAAGTGTTGCTGTTAGCAAGGGGGAACAAATGGCTTACAGCCTGGGATGACATGCTGAGCAAGACATGATGCCCCACCTGCTAGGGATGGCACGCACCCAGCACACCCGGCTGTGTGGATACTGGCAAAGGCTGTTGTCACCCCCACTGTGCCTTGAATAGGTAAGGCTGGAAACACAAACCCAACACCATAGGTAGCACAAGGGATAACAACCTGGACGTAATGCTACCCAATGCCAGAAGTCTAACCTGCAAGGTGCATGCAGACCAAACCCACCACAGCATGGAGAATGGTAATATCTGTTCTGTAACAGAAACCTGGGTCAAGGCCCAGAAGAGCATCCTTATACTACCAGGTTATGCCTCATACCATGCTCTATAGCTCCAAAACATGGAACACGCTACAATAGGAGTGTGGCTATCAGTAATTGTCAAGGATAACCACACCCCCAGGTTGGTACCACAGCAAGAAACAGCATGGACTATCCATGGGCAAGTAACAGTGGCTCAAACTGCGTCCCTGTTTGCAGCCTGCTACAGACCACACTCACAAACCCAGGAACCCCAGCCAGCCTTCCTGAAGACACTGCAGAGTATGAATGTCTCAACAAATACCAAACAAGACACACACAAAGTATGACATAGGTGGCAATCCATTATGTATGGAAGAAGTAATCAGGGACCTAGGGACACAAGTGGACAGTAACCCGTCATGTGACATTCACATTGCCAAGGTGGCCAAGAAGACCTGCTATATTGCCCACCTTAATATGAAAGGATGCACATGTAGATTAAGAGAGGTCACTGTGCCCCCATACTCTTCCCTTATCAGGCCCATACGTGACAACAATGCCCCAGTTCGGATGTACCTTACCTTACACCTGCAGCAGTTAGAAAGACCCCAAATGTACCTCACCAACAGGATAAAGGGTCCAAACATTTGACATCTGCAGCCTGGCTGAAGAAACCACAGCCCAATTCACAAGCATACTGCCCAGTCAGAGGCGATGTATGGCTGATGTACAAGGCCATGTCAAATCCAGAATGAATGGACATGCTCCACTGCAGAAACCCCAAATCTAGCAGAGACACCACAGTGAGATATCTGAACCTCCACACATAGATAAATAGGATGTGCTGGAGGGACAGATCCATAACCCAGAGGCTCCTTACACTCTGGAACAGAATCCCAGTCCATGATAGGCTGAACTCCACACTCATACTCAACAAGAGAAATCTGGTGAAGTGCATGGGAGATAGTAGGTGTACACTGGGGGCCATCCCTGTGTCACATCTAGTAAAGTAAACCTTAAATGGGCATAATATGCACATTGCAAGGGGTATCGAAACTCACACACAGTCTCTCCATGCTCAAACATGGCCAGGGCAGATAGCCTAGTATGAACCTATGAACCAATGATGATACAAATTGTGCAGGATACAAAGGATTATCACACAGCTGTCCTACCTGATGGTAGGAACCATGGTGATAATCCACAGATATGCTCTGCAGTACTCAAATATCACAAACAATACACCAAACCCACACACATTGCCAACATCCAACCTAATAGATTCTTTGCAAACTCCCCACCAGCACCTTACTGCCAAATATCTATCCCAGCAGAGTGCTGACCCCCTGACATTGCAGATGCTGAGTTAACAGCCAGCATATACAAAGCACACCACATAGCATCAATGGTACCAGATGGTGTCCTGGGTTGTGTCCAACAAGTACTGTAGAAGAATGGAACACCAAATAGCACTACTGGACACTATCAGTCTTACCACAGGATATGTACCCAAAGAGCAGTGTACAGCAACAGTGGTCCCTCACCACAAAGGTGGTGCCTGAATGGATACTGCAAACTATCACCCCTCAACCCTGACTATCTAGGTTGGCAAAGTAATGGAGAGGATGATCATGGATCCCAGGAATAACGAGATTGGGTACCGACAGACATTGGACCCTACCCAGTGTGGCTTTCATAGGGCAGATCCTGCCTCTTACACATGTCTGACTCATGTGAAACGTGCATCAAGGCCATTGATGTGGGGAATGTGGATCACACAGCCTATCTGGACCTTGCTAAACCCTTCCATACAATACCCTAGTTGGTCAGTACAGATAAGCTCACCAGCCTAACTATAAACCCCTATCCAAGTAGATGGGTTGCAAACCAGCTCAAGGACAGAACTGACCTGGTCAGACATGCTGCAGCCATGCCAGACAGCAAACCAGGTACAACTGGCATCCCACAAGGCATGGTCCTGGGACCTCTCTTGTATGCTATATATGTCACATAGGTACAGGCCAACATGGAAGGACTCTGTTTGAACAGGTTCGCAGAAGACTACAAACTGCACACCATATCGGACCCTCCAGCTGACACAAACAACCTACAAAAGGCACACATACAAACAGACAAGTGGTGCCACAGCCATGTCAACAAGCTAAATGCAGAATAGTGTATAGTCATCCCTGTGGAAACACAGTACATGGCCAGAAATTACCACATAGATGTTAACCCAGTAAGTACATCAGGAGCAATAAGAGACCTGGGGACACAAGGTGATAGATATCCTGCATGTGACAACCATGTGTCTGTAGTGGTTACAGAAACATACCATATACCCACCTAATCATGAAGGTAAGCACAGCTAGGTCAGGGTAGGTCAATGTGCCTCTCCAGTCATTCATCAGCAGCCTCACAATTGTGTACAATGGCCCTTGAGGGATGTACCTTAGCAGACACCTGCATCAACTGGAAAGACCCCACAAATACCCCACCAGGAGGATCACAGAGCTGTAACAGATGCCATGCGTCGCCTGATTAAACAAACTGCAGTTCCACACAGTGCCATACCGCCTGGCTGGAGGTGAACTGTGCCTGATGTATAAAGCCATGACCAAGCTGGTATCAATGGACATTTGGCACCATGTAAAATCTGAATGCTGGTGACCTATGCAGCTGACAGGCCTGAACCCCAGCACAGACATAAACAGGACATGCTGTACTGATTGGTCCATAACCCAGAAGCTCACTCCACTCACGACTAAACTCCTAGTACAGGTTATCCAGGGAGTCCCTCACTGACTGTCATCCTGAGGAATCATGATGACTGGATGGGAGATGGTAGGTGTACCCTGGATATCACCTGTATGTCATGGGTAGACAGAGGCACAGCACACTAACCTTGACATATGTCATGGCAAACACCAGTAAATGTGTGTTGAAGGACAAACACTCTCTGACTAGCATTACAAATTGACTAGGGCACATGGCCATTGTTTGTCACTGTCCACACAAGTTGTGGAATACATTAACAATGTCGGACAATCATGTACTATGCTGTCCATATCTGAACAAAATGCAACATGGTCATATCTGCACAACTGGCCCTCAACCAGTCTGGTGTGCTCACTATAAATATTACAAGCAGTGATAGGACTGAAACCGATGATACTGTCCACCACAGTGAAAGTACTGAACCAGTACACTATACGACAATACACTGTTTGGTCAGTAGGAAAGGATGCTGACATCTGTATGCAAACTATCCCATGACAATCCTGCAGGCACAGCATAATGCCTGTTAGGTTCAGACACAAAACAGTTGGGTAGTAAGAACACAACCTGACGTCCAACACTCAACTGTACATGTGAAATATAGATGACGTCCACACACAAACACAAATGTGATGGACCACAGATTCCAACATAAGGAAAGTTCACACTGGGCATGCTCGCACACTTAGATAAATGAGACGTGTCAGTCAAGAAGCCATAGAAACTGTGAACTGGGCATGCTCACACACTTAGGCCATGTCACAGTTCAGCAGTTGCACACACATATCTGGCATTTGTATGTGTTAACACAGGAACCTCCCACAATACAGAAATCTGCCCAGTGCACACAGTGAAATTACAACAGAGACATAAGTAAAGTACTGGATCCCACTCATATGCAAACATCTTCCACAGTGCACAAGTTGTTCATAGAGATAGGGAAAGCTATGGCAATAAAGACCCACAAACAGTATATGAGCAACAGATACTTGCATCTGACAGGTAAACATATGGCCGTGGAGTGCAATACTAGGCTGTTGTCCCTAGGGAATACAGAAGGCTATCCACAGTGTATTTGGTGTCTGCCTCCGCAGTACAGTAGGCCACTGTGCCTGTGCAAAGTTAATGCATAGATATGCTCTCCCCTGTACTGATGGATAGTAACAGATGTACATACCTCTTCATACATAATAATGTCAGCACACTATACATATGTCAGGAGCACAAATGATACCCAGTAATTTCAATAGCGAGCTCAGCTACTTTGTCTCCCACAAGTGTCATAATATAGTTAGGTAGGGGTTTGAATCCTGCAAGTGCTCAGTGTGTGTGTGGGGGAAGTAGTGTGTGTGCAATTCCATGTGTAAGAGAAGTGTCCCTTTTGGCAACTAGTACAACACAACACATGTTGCATATTCCACTGTCTAAACACTGATGATGTCAGCACCCTATAAGTACATCAGGAGAAAGCAAGCCTCCCAGTAATGCAAATAGCGCACTCTGCTACTGCATCTCTCACAAGTGTCCTAGCATAGTTAGGTAGGGGTTTGAATCCTGCAAGTGCTCAGTGTGTGTGTGGGGGAAGTAGTGTGTGTGCAATTCCACATGTAAGAGAAATGTCCCTTTTGGCAACTAGTACAACACAACACATGCTGTATATTCCACTGTCTAAACACTAATGATTTCAGCACCCTATAAGTACAGCAGGAGGAAGCAAGCCTCCCAGTAATGCAAATAGCACACTCTGCTACTGCGTCTCTCACATGTGTCATAACATAGTTAGGTAGGGGTTTGTATCCTACAAACGCCATGTGTGTTTTTGTCACACAGTTTGTCCATGTGTGTGGGGTGTTGTTCCCAATATTGCACGACATACATTATATCAGCAATGTCAATGCACACATGATGTATGTGTGTGCCACCTACACATATGTACCTGTGAACTTCAATAGTTCCCATGTCCGAAGCCTGCCTCGTGTGAATACATGGAATATGCATTAGACAACTGTATGACTGTGGTGTTCTGTGCAGGGGCTGCATGTGGTATGTGAATATACAGTGTGAGTTGTAGATGGTGTCATCCCACCAGCGAGGGATACACGACTGGTCTGGAGCATATAGTCCACATGTTGGTGATGAACAGGTGCAGCATGTTTTCACCTCTTGTGGGAGTAGTAACCAGTTGTTCCATAGCAATTCAGGGAATGTCACCCAACGATGTCTGTGCTGTAACTGAAACCTGGTTCAAGGCTCCTGAGAGCACCCCGGCACTATTAGGTTTTACCTCATATCATGCATTCTGGCCCCAAAACCCGGACCACACCACAAAAGGAGGGGGTGTATCCATATTCATAAAGGATACCCACACCTCCAGGTTGGTGGCAACGCACGAAGCTTCGGAAACCATCCAGGTGCAACAAACCATAGGCAAAGCTGCTCTACAATTTGTAGCATGCTACAGGCCACCCTCTCAAACTCAGGAACCCCACACAGCCTTCCTGAAGACACTGGAGGGTATAAATGTATCTCCAAACACCATCATATTGGGTGACTTCAACTACCCGAATATAGACTGGGAACATTACTCAAGCCCTAACTTTCTAGCCCAACGGTTCCTGGAGTTCATAAATTCAAATGCCATGGAACAGCTAGTCACTGTTCCCACGAGAGGAGAAAATATACTAGATCTCATTGTCACAAACATGGGGACAAAATGCTCCACACTGGAAGTATATCCCTCATTGGTGAGATCTGATCATAAACTAATCTCACTGGAAATCCACATCCAGCCCACCCCAAACAAAAAGACCATAGTGAAGAACTTCTAAAGCAAACTTCACACTACTCAAGACTGGTGTGGTATCCTTCAAGGCCCCTGAGCCAGTGGAAACCACAACCCAAGCTGGAAGCCCTTACAAATGCCTTCTATGAACACCTCCAGGACTGCATGGATCAGGCAATCCCAAATAAAACCAAGACTCTTTCCACAAAGGGCAACGTCCAGTCTGGTGGACCCCAGCCATTAACAAACTTTACAATAAGAGGAGAAAGCTATTACATGATAGAACAAAATCCATAAAGGGAAGTCACCCCTGATCATTATTAGTAAAAAATACGAGCACTCATAAAATCAACTAAGGCCAATTTTGAGAGAAAAATTGCCATGGATTCAAAGGACAATCATAAGGCCTTTTTCAGCTATGTTAGGAACCTGGGTGGAAACTCCCAGATATGCTCAGAATTAGTCCAAAATGATACAAAAATCACTGAACCCACAGACATTGCCAACATACTGGCAGACAGGTTCAGTGCAAACTTCACCCTCTCCCCTAAAGGAGAGATAACTATCCCAGCCGAGTGTAGCCTCCCGGACATCTCAAATGTGCAGGTGAAAGCTGCTCTCTAAAGCTAAAACACAGCATCAATGGGACCGGATGGTGTCCCGCTGTGTGCTACACGAGCTAAATGAGGAATTAAACCCGCATAAGGCAGCTGTTTAATCTCAGCCTTACCACAGGATACATGCCCAAGGAGTGGCGACGGCAACTGTTGTCCCACTCCACAAAGGCGGCGCCTCACGGACCCTGGTAATTACTGCCCCATAAGCTTAACAAGTCTAGTCTGCAAAGCTATGGAGAGGATCATAATGGAGCTCATAAACAAAGATATAGGGACTTGCAGACATTGGACCAGACCCAGTTTGGCTTTGTCAAGGGAAGATCATGCCTTTGAACTTGGTCGACTTCTTCAAACAGTCACCAAGGCCATTGATGAGGAAAGGCAGTCCATACAGCCTACCTTGACCTTGCAAGGCTTTCGACACAATACCCCACTCGGGTATTGTAGAAAAACTTACCAGCTTAAATGTAAACCCATATGTCACAAGATGGGTTGCAAACTGGCTTAAGGACAGAACCCACAGGGTTAGAGTTGCTGGCGCTGTGTCAGACTCCAAGCTGGTCACAAGTGGTGTCCCACAGGGCTCGGTCCTGGCCCCTATTGTTTGGCATCTACTTCTCAGAAGTACAGGCCAACATAGGAGGACTTTGGCTGACAAAGTTTGCAGATGACTGCAAACTGGGCCATAGTGGAAAGTGCATCAGACACGGATATCCTTCAGAAGGGACTCACGGAAACAGATAGCTGGTGCCAGAGCCATGGCCTGGAAGTTAAACGCCAAAAATGTATAGTCATACCCTTCGGGAAAAACAAGGTAACCCCAAGCTACCATATAGGTGGCAATCCACTAAGCACAGAAGAGGTTATCAGGGACCTGGGGACCCAGGTTGACAGTGGCCTTTCTTTGACACTCACATTGCTAAAGTGGTTAGAAAGACCTTCTACATTGCCCACCTGATCATGAAGGGATTCACATCCAGATCTAGTGAGGTTATTGTTCCCTGTACTCTTCACTTATCAGACCAATGATCGAGTACAATGCCCCATTCGGGATGTATCTCACCCGACATCTGCAGCAATTGGAGAGACCCCAAAAGTTCCTCACCAAAAGGATAAGGGACTCCAAAATCTGTCATATGCTGCCAGATTGAAGAAACTCCAGCTCTATTCAGTCGCATACCGCCTGCTCAGAGGTGACATGTGCCTGACATACAAGGCCATGTCCAACCCGAATTAATGGACATGCTCCACCTCAAAAATCCAAATCCACCAAAACCACTAGAGCAAGCGACTTAAACCTTAGCACGGATATAAATAGGACGTGCTGGAGGGATAGATTTATCACTCAGAGACTCCCTATGCTGTGGAATAAAATCCCGGTCCATGTGAGGCAGAGCACCTCGCTGACTCTGTTCAAGAGAAATCTAGACCTGTGGATGGGAGATCGTAGGTTTACCCCGGGAATCATCTCTGTGTCACTGCTGGACAGAGGCACAACAAACTAATGGGCACAGTATTTTTTCATATAAGGGGTGGCGTAAGCCACAAAAATTTGGGCTAGGCTTATAAATGCCTTAGGGCAGATAGCCTAGTATAAACCTATGAACCTATGAACCTATGAATGCTAGGAACCCTTCAGCTAGGGTCTTGGAGCTAGAGTAATGCTCACACTCTATGTTTGGGTAGTTGCAGTCCACCCATATAATGGTGTTTGTAGAGATCATCATATTCCCAGTGTTGTCAGGAAGGCCAAGAGAATTTCCTGGGTATGGGAGGGTGGTGTGTGCCAGGCTATAAACCTGAAGGCAGTCTAACCCACTGTTAGTTGCACATGGATAGGCTCTGATGCTTTGTGCTGTGTGACCAACCTGGGGGTGTGTGTATCTGAGGTGCCTTTGGATACATCCCCCCTGTTCTGCTTTGGTGCATGTGTAGGGGACGACAAGCATGGTATGCGGTATGACCTGGCAGTGATGGTGTGCACCTGGGAGCCTTGTACCAGGAGTCTGTTACTGCACGGATATTGCTGTACCCCATGCTAAGGACAGTTTCTACTGCATGCATCTTGAGGTTTACACTGCTGCTGTTGAGTAGCATTACTATTAGTGTCCTACCCGTGTGATATCTGTGTAGGTGGCTATGTAATGTCAGCCTTGCATACAAAGGCACTATGTGTGTAGCAAGAGCCTCTGCCAATATACAACAGCCCATGGGTGACAGGTGCAAGCTGTCCCTAGCAAAGCAATATGGCTTGTCCAGCATGTAATCCCAAGCTGACAGGCATTGGATCCCTTTTGAATGTCACAGAAACATACGGTAATTGTAGAAACTGATCATCCTGTCTACATATTGTGGCAGCATTCTTGGTGAGGGTAAAATGTTACTCAAGGTCAGGGTCATACCAGCCTGTGCCACAAGCTCAGAGAGACCCTCTATGTCCCCTAACATGTAGTCCAGGGAGGTGCGTCACAGGTCATACACACTGGCACAGACAATGACTGAGTCATATTTCTACATGCCTTGGAGTGACCTGTATGCTTGTGTTATGTGGTGGATCATAGTGCCCGACGGGCATCTCAGCGTGACCTTCACCTTGTTCAGCCTGGTGAGCAGGACCTCAGTGTACCTGATGATAGAGTTACCTATTACAACTGTAGCAGGTGTGTTGTCAAGCCTGTTGACTGTTTGGCACACAGGCTTTATGAGCTATGTGTTGCACGTGCTCTGCTCTGGCTTAACGTTTGCTTGTGTGTCTGCTTTGCAGGTGTCAGCTGCTCAGGCAGGATGCTATTCTGAGAGTTCAAGAATGTACCTGTGTGTTTCTGTGTTTGGATTGCGGTCGTGGCAGGTCTATGTGAGACTGGTACTGTATTCACTGTAGTATCCCACTCCACCTGACAGGGTATGCCAGTACTGAGTTAAGAGAGCTTAGCCCCCAGTTTGGCTATGTGGTTGCATCTCTCGCATGTGTTGTAAGTGTATGGGAAGGGGAGAAGGTTGTCTGTGTACATGAGGCAGCTGTAACATTGCCACATGACTCACAGATTCACCAACTGGACCAGAGAGTAGATTGACAGGTGACCTTTGCACATGCTACCATAGCATTGTGAATCCCATACTAATTAACGACACATAGGGCCAATGGGGAGCAAGGTACTCAAGGTGAGTATGTGAGGGTGTAGTGCTCCTGATTTGTTAGTGCTGGCATATATGAATGCTGTCTTGAGCAAATGCGAGGTAAGTCATATGCAATGTGTTACAGGCAACCTACATGCAAACAGGACAAACAGTGATGTTCTGTCAAGTGAGACATGGACATCAGTACAGTAAGCAATACAGATGTCACTAGGGATCCACAGAGGCACTGTACATCTCCACTGCAGGTGGAATCAGTGTTTCAGGAACATAACAAGCAAACATGCATACAAACAAAGCTACAGTCAGCAGGCCTGTATGTAGACTATGCTACAACAAACAAGGTGTACGACTTCCAGTAGGTAACAGTGCATATATGCAGGCACTATAAGCCTGTACCCAGACATTCACAGGTCAGACGGGCTGGGTCCAATCACACCCCCCACAAGTGTATAGACCATGTACCTTCGTAATGTTGAATAACTGGCCTGATACCCAAGTGCTCATACCTGTAATAATACACATTTCAAATAACAGACACTGAGCCCTCACTCAGCAGTTCCAGACTTAGTATGATGTATGCTACCTGTCCTGGCACCACAGTATCCTTGATATGTATGGAGACTCTCCCTCCTGTCATAGTTAGTTCTGTGTTTTGGTGCTGTCATGCATGGTATGAGGTGTGACCTTGTAGTGCTAGTGTGCTCTTGTGAGTCTTGAACCTGTTGTGTATTACTGCACAGATATCAACATCCTCAAACATCCTCATTGCAGAGTCGAGTGTGGACAGCATGCAACTCGCAGTTGACATGACCATCACTGAGTATCAATATGTACATTTTCATATCCCCTGTGCTACCTATGTAGGTGGCCATCTCTTGACAGCCTCACCACCAGTATGCAAAGATGTGCAGACAGTACACTATGGTAATTACTATGGGTGTACAAAGCAATACAATGACATTCATACTGTAACTGCATTAGGCATGCTGGGATATACCCACAATGATATCATTACACTGTACTGTTGTCAACATTATACTATTACAACACTTCTATGTAGTCACCCTGTGCATCAGCACCATGTTAACCTGTTCCTGCACCGATGTTACAGATTGCAGGAGGTGGCACAGTTTCATCATATGCACAGGGTGTGTACTTGGTATGCCTGAGTCTGCCACTGATACAACCAATTGACATGTCTGTGTGTGTGTGTTGGTGAGGGACAGCAGTACAAGATGGGGCAATGTTGATGCAGTGTGTGCATGTATGCGGTAGCCCTAGGTGTTATCAATTTGCATGTGTGTATGCATGCACACAGTCCCACCTCATGGCTGCCATATACAGGTGTTTGTGGACAGCCACAGACTGTACCTGCCAGGTCATACAGATCACTGTCTGTGGCCACGGACACGGTACCTGTGCCTGGCAGGGGTGCTACAGACCGCATCAGGTACTAAGCCAGACTGGGTACTGTCACCAGAAGCAGGTGGTTGGTGACTGGAGACAGGTCCCTTTTGGGACTGTCCAGAGCAACGTGCACGTGGTCTCCTGGGGCGGTCTGATGACAGCACAGACCCAGCATTGCTGGGGCTGCTGCTGGCACTATGGGAGCAGCCGTGGGCCTGTTGTCATCTGCAACGGCTGCCAGCTGCTGCTGTTGCTGGCATACAGCCACGTCGACGCCTTAACCGTCCACCATTGCCCTGGCTCATGGGCATGTAGTTGTGGAACAGATCTAATGTGTCCCCCCAATGTCTGTCAATGACCTCGGTGAAGTTATGGATGGCAGCTGCAACATCATGCATACTGTCATTCATAGCTGTGCGACATGTTCTCAGCTCCCTCAGACCCTGTCTGGTGTACCGTTCCATACGTGACTGTGCCTGCATTACAGCCCGAAACATAGCTGAGGTTGAAAGACCTCTGTGGGTACGTCTGACAGGGGCGGTACACCTATGGATGCTCCCACAAGGACCCCTGGACATCTGCCTGTGTGGTACCATGTCACGACCCTGGCCATGGCTGCTGTGTGGGGATGCATGTGCCACCAATACCACATTACCCTGGTCAATGCCCACTGTATCCTGTCCATCACCTAGGGACATTGGTGACAAAGGATGTATTGGCAGGATGACTGTGCGCATTGATGGGGTCGTCAGCTGTGTGTACTGTCAATTGGCTGACCAATGACGGACCCTGGCACCACCTCCCTGTGCCATTACACAGGTATCATCATTATCACTATCCACAGCAGCTGATTCAGGTTCCCTGCTGCACAACACCAGAGCAGCACCAGAACCTGTGGGAGTAAGACAGGAAACACAGTTTACAATGTGTACACAATGTCACCACTGATACACACATGCACACATGCACACATGCACACAGGGCACATGCACACATGCACACAGGGCACATGTACAAATGCACACAGGGCATATGCACACATGGGCACATGCACACATGCACACATGCACACAGGGCACATGCACACATGCACACATGCACACTCCTCAGTATATGAGATATCAACACACAGACACAAACACACCTGCAATCAAACACATAGCACTACTGCTTCAGCCTATTATTACTATTAGTATCAAGAGTATTGAAGGTATTGTTATTACACACTCACCAGCATGGATAGGCTGCCTTGCTGTTACACCAGAGGGACCTGCAGAAATGAGACATTTATTGTTAGTGGGCACAACTGTGCCATTGATACTGTGAGTATGATACAGTTCAGTAGTGCAACAGTTAGCTTCCACAGGTCTACTGCTGATATTGAGAATATCACTCTTGCACAATAATTACCAAGATTACAGCTACAAACCGAGGACACACCTCACACATGCATAAACTAACAGTGTACAGAACGGTCAACTATACACATGGCATGTTACCTGCATGCTCTGTGTCCTGCTGCTGGGTGGCTCCAGCCTCCATCATTACACATGTATGCTGCTACTGTTGCTGTTGGGCTGGTGAGGGGGGGATGTCTAGCCACCCCACCACCTGTGGCAAGCTGCTGCCTGTGGATATCCAACGCATGCTGACGGACATTTCTAATTAAATCACTGCAGTGATGGCGTACCTGCTCATATGTCCGGTTATGTGTGCCTATGTCATTTACCCGACAGACCAGGTCTTGCCACAGTGCAGCCCTCTCCTGCTGGTTCTGGCTGGTGCGGGAAAAGAGTATTGCAAAATCCTGAACCAGGCTCTGGTGTATCTCTTCCTCCTCCGCTGCGGAGTACACAGGGTTTCACTGGTGAACCATAGCCCTGAAAAGGAGAAGGAAAATATGTCAGCAATATATGTCAGCAAACTATGGCACACATAATACACATAATACTCGACTGTAGTGATATAACTTAACCCCCATATATAGCATCTGTCTGTCTATTGGGGGATACACATGTCATTGACCAGATATCAGTGCTCAGCCGACAACTGTGCAACAGTACCTGGCACACTCCATACGACAGACTAGTATACTGCAGCAGTCAGCACACTGGTTCAGGTCCAATGCACAACCTCACACTGAGGGTTTGTATCAAGGTACTGTATGGGGAACATTATCAACCCATGCGCTGCATGCAATGCACGTTACATATTTCACTGGTGATGCACACTACTCTTACTTGCCATAACCCTACCTACACCACAGTCACATACAGGGTAACACAGCACAACATATGGCAATGTAGTATGTGTTGATCGCAATACCTCACACATCTGTCTCTGGCCTCACACCATGGACACACACTACCATGACAGACAGACAGTTATGGTGAGCAATCACACCAGTACATAACATGCACCCAGTCACTGGCACACTCATTCCACTTCACATATTTGGTTTGCAATGGGTTCATGGGTGTGCATTGTGTCTTATGTAGGTAGTATGCTATTGGCCCTGGGCCTACAGCAGCATACTGTTATGCTACCCTGCCCCTTGTGACACATGTGATATGATCATACCTGCTCCTCTCAAACAGTTACACAGGGTGACTCATATGGCATATTTCCTATCTGCATAACATTCAGCAGGGGTATGTCTGACATCTACTCATGGGGACCCTTGCTTCTTAATTCTGTGTGGTTTACTCCAGGGTATGTCGTATTTCAGGGTAGGGACTTGTACCTCCACCATGTGCTCTATACTGTGGTGGCAAGGACAACAGACATAGGTAATTTGGGGTGTGGATGTTGGAGGTGTTACCATGGCTGTTGGACAACTGTCATGGGTGTGACCTAATTATGTATATCCAGCAGTGGTAACCTCTATGTAGGTAGTCTGTGTGGGCTCTGTGGTCTTAGGTTCATAGGTTCATAGGTTCATACTAGGCTATCTGCCCGAGGGCATTTATAAGCCTAGCCCATAGTTTTGTGGCTTACGCCACCCCTTTAGTTTGGAGAAACTATGCCCATTATTTTGCTGTGCCTCTGTCGAGCAGTGACACTGAGGTACCCCTGGGGTGTATCTGCGATCTCCCATCCATTGGTCAAGATTCCTCTTGAACAAGGCCAGCGAGGTGCTCTGCCTCACATAAACCAGGATTTTGTTCCACAGCATAGGGAGTCTTTGGGTGATGAATCTATCCCTCCAGCACGTCCTATTAATAACCGTGTCGAGGTTTAAGTCTCCCGCCCTTGTGGCTCTGAGGGATATAGATTTTTTGAGATGAAGCATGTTCATCAAATCTGGGTTTGACATGGCCTTGTATGTCAGGCATAGGTCACCTCTGAGCAAGCGGTAAGCAACTGAATATAACTGGAGTTCTTTCAGTCGGGCAGCATAAGACAGATTTTTGAGACCCTTTATCCTTTTGGTGAGGAACTTTGTGGCCTCTCCAGCTGCTGCAAGTGTCGGGTCAGATACATTCCGAATGGGGCATTGTACTCGATCATTCGTCTGATGAGTGATGAGTATAGGGAGACTATGACTTCCCTTGATCTAGATGTGAATCCCTTCATGATAAGGTGGGCAATGTAGAAGGTCTTCCTAACTACTTTAGCAATATGAGTGTCGAATGAAAGGCTACTGTCAACCTGGGTTCCCAGGTCCCTAATAACTTCTTCTGTGTTCAGGGATTGCCACCTATATGGTAGCTAGGGTAACCTTATTTTTCCAAGGGTATGACTATGCATTTCTTGGCATTTAACTTTAGGCCATGGCTCTGGCACCAGTTATCCGTTTCTGTGAGACCCTCCTGAAGGATATCTGTGTTGGATGTGTTTTCAACTACGGCGCCCAGTTTGCAGTCATCTGCAAACTTTGTCAGCCATATCCCTCCTGTGTTTGCTTGTACTTCAGAAAAGTAGATGCCAAACAAGACTGGGCCCAGGACTGAGCCCTGTGGGACACCACTTGTGACAGGCTTTGAGTCTGACATGGCGCCAGCAACTCTGACCCTGTGGGTTCTGTCACTCAGCCAGTTTGCAACCCATCTTGTAATGTATGGGTTTACATTTAAGTTGATGAGTTTTTCAATGATACCCGAGTGAGGTATTGTATCAAACGCCTTCGCCAGGTCTAGGTAGGCTGTATGGACTGCCTTTCCCTCGTCAATGGCCTTGGTGACTGTTTCAAAAAAGTCAACCAAGTTTAAAAGGCATGATCTGCCTTTGACAAAGCCAAACTGGGTTGGATCCAAAGTCTGCAAGTTCCCTATGTCTTTATTTATGAGATCCATTATGATCCTCTCCATGGCTTTGCAGATAAGGCTTGTCAAGCTAATGGGACGGTAATTTCCAGGGTCGGTGGAGGCACCGCCTTTGTGGAGTGGGACCACAGTCGCTGTGCGCCACTCCCTGGGTACATATCCGGAGGTAAGACTAAGATTAAACAGCTGTCCTAACTGTGGGTTTAATTCCTCGTTGAGTTCATGGAGCACACAGCCGGGACACCATCAGGTCCCATGGATGCTGTGTTCTTTGCCTTGAGAGAGCAGTTCTCACCTGGGCTAGAGATGTTTGGGGGCTACAATCATTTGGTATAGATATCTCTCCTTTGGGGAGGGGAGAAGTTTGCACTGAACCTGTCAGCCAGTATGTTGGCAATGTCTGTAGGATCAGTAATCTTCACATCATTTTGAACTAATTCTGAGCATATCTGGGAGTTTCCTCCTAGGTTTCTGACATAGCTAAAGAATGCCTTATGGTTGTCTTTAGAGTCCTTAGCTATTTTTTTCTCAAAATTAGCTTTGGATGATTTTATGAGAGCTCTTAGCTTTTACTTATAGTGATCAGCGGTGTCTTACCTTTTAAGGATTTTGCTCTATCTTGTAGTAGCTTTCTCCTTTTGTTGTAGAGTTTGTTTATGGCTGGGGTCCACCAGACTGGACGCTTGCCTTTGGTACAAAGAGTCTTTGTTTTGCTTGGGATTGCCTGATCCATGCAGCCCTGCAGGTGCTGGTAGAAGGCATTTGTAAGTGATTCAGCGGTTTGAGTAATGTTAACCCGCTCAGGGCCTTAAAGGAGACCACACTAGTCTTTAGAAGTGTGAAGTCGGCTTTGAGAAGTTCTTTACTGTGGTCTTTTTCATTTCGGTAGCGGGATGAGGACCTCCAGCGAGATTAGTTTGTGATCAGATCTCACCAGTGAGGGATATACTTCCAGTGAACATTGTGCTCCCATGTTCGTGATGATGAGATCAAGTATGTTTCTCCTCTTGTGGGGATGGTGACTAGTTGTTCCATGGCATTTGAGTTTATGAATTCCAGGAACTTTTGGTCTAGAGTGTTTGGGCTTGAGTAGTGTTCCCAGTCTATATTAGGGTAGTTGAAGTCACCTAGTATGATGGTGTTCTGAGATACATTTATCCCTCCAGTGTTTTCAGGAAGGCCATATGAGGTTCCTGAGTTTGCGAGGGTGGCCTGTAACATGCTACAAATTGCAGAGCAATCTTGCCTATGGTTAATTGCACCTGGATGGTTTCCGAGCATCGCGATGCCACCAATCTTGAGGTGTGGGTGTCCTTGATGAATATGGATACCCCTCCTCCTTTCTTGGTATTGTCCGGTTTGGGGCGGAACGCATGATATGAGGTAAACCTGATAGTGCTGGGGTGCTCTCAGGAGCCTTGAACCAGGTTTCTGTCACAGCACAGACATCGATGTTCTCCATACTGAGAAGGGCCTCGAGTCGTGCATCTTGAGGTTGAGACTTCTGGCATTGAGCAGCATTACCCTTAGTTTTTTCCTTTGTTTTGTTCTAGGGTGGTAGGTTTAGAATTTGAGCCTTGCCTAAAAAGGCACTATGGGGTGGCAAGAGCCTTTGCCAAAATCCGGAATCCCAGGGTGACAAGTGCAAGCCGTCCTCATGCAGCGTGGCTTGTCCAGCATGTCATCCCAGGCAGACAGACATTGGATCCCTTTGAATGACACCAGAGTTTAAGCCAATTGTTAAAGCTGATCATCTTATCTCTGTATTGTGGCATCATTCTTGGTGAAGGTAGGATACTGCTCAAGGTCAGGGTCATACCTGCTTGGGCTACATAATCAAAGAGCTCCTCTATGTCTCTTTTCATGTAGTCCAGGAGGTACGTCTCAGGTCGTTAACACCAGCGTGGACAATGATTGAGTCGTACTTGTACCTGCTGTTGAGAGACCTGAGTGCATGCGTTATGTGGCGGATTCTAGCACCCGACAGGCAGCTTACTGTGACCTTCTCCTTACTCAGTCTGGTGAGCGGGACGTTAGTGTGTCTGACTATGGAGTCACCAATGACTAGTGTGTCTGGCATTGTGTTTGGCCTTAAGGGCTGTGACTGCTTGACACTCTGACTGTGTGGTCTATGTGTTGCAGGTGTTGTGTTCTGAGGTGGTAGTTATTTGGGTGTCTGCTTTGGTGGCCTCTGCTGTTTTGGTAGATTTTTGATCAGAGCCTCTGAGTATGTCTTTGTGTGTTTATGTGTATGATTTGAGGTTGTGATGGTATTATGTGAGACTGGGTCTATAGTGTGTGTGGTTACCTTCTCCTCCTGTCTGGTCATGCCAGTCCTATGTTGAGAGAGCTCAGCCTCCAGTTTGGCCGTATAGTTGCATCTCTCGCATGTATTTGTGTTTTGTGGGAGGAGGAGAGGGTTGTCTGTGTACATGAGGCAATTGTAACATTGCCTCAATATTCCCAGGTTCACCAGCTGAGCAGGAGAGGACATTAGCAACTGATCCTCGACATGCTAGAAGGAATAGACAGAAAAACTTAAGAAAAGGTTCTGGGGATGTGGGTGACCGAGAAATGGGGTTTGCTTTTTGGGGTACTTTCTATAACAAGAGTGCTGTATCGAGGTGATAAGTACTGTAGGTGCAAGTGCTTCGCTATACAGATAGAGAATAGTCTACTTGGGAGTCAAGTAGAGATAATTTATAGTTGTAGGATACACTAAATAGAACAGTAGTATACTTTGAGGAAGGTAGTTTTAAGGGAAAATTTGAAGAGTGGACTTTAGGTAGCCCTAATAGTTTAAATCTGATTAACCGGCACTGCCCTAGTGTGCAACGGTAGCAGCTCCCTTAAATCGCGCTAAAGCGCGCTAACACGTGCTTTATAGCAGGGGGCTGGAAAAAACAGGAAATGACCCAAAATGGCCGATAAATTACTACTTGCTGCTTCTAACCACTCCTCTGAGGAGAAACAAGCAGCTCAGTACTCCCCACTCCCACTGGTGAGTAAAGAAACTACCTCTGGCCACACAAGAAAATGGAGGAACACAGAAACCAAATACAAAGCCCAGGGATCAGCAAAATCTGATCACTGGAACAACTAGCTAGGAAAGTTTAGGCAGTCTTGTCAGTCACTCTGCATAGGTAATGTGTTTGAGTGCATTGACACAGTTACTTGTGTATGTCTGTGTCCTTCTCCATATCTGTAGCTGTCATGGGAGGTACATACTGTGTAGGACATTGTGGGGTGTAGAGGGGTACAGTGACCTACATGTCCATAGCTGACACACCATGTCTGCTGACACATTCCATGTACAGGTATTACAGGACTAGTGTGCCACTGTGTATATCAATGGGGAGCCTATTGTACACTTGTTGCCCCTGTTCCCCCCTGACACATGCAGTGGTGGGCAGGCATGCACATATGTGCTGGTTACTGGTGTCAGTGTTTTGGAAAGGGGTATGGTACTCCAGTATCCACACTGGTGTTCACTCCCTGCCTTTGTCACCAGGCACCTGTTGCAATACATCTGCACACATGTGCCTCACTCAGTATATATATATATATATATATATATATATATATATATATATATATATATATATATATATATATATATATATATGTATATATATATATATATATATATATATATATATATATATATATATATATATAGATTAGATATAGATATATACATATAGATGTGGGGAGAGAGAGAGAGAGAGAGAGAGAGAGAGAGAGATACAGAGGAAGAGAGAGAGTGAGAGGGGTGGGACAGAGAGAGAGAGATAGTCATATACAGACATATCTGTTGTCAGTCAAATCTGTCTGTATATGTATATGTATCTACATATATCTATATATGTATGTGTGTGTATTACATATATCTGTACGTACATATTCTATCAATCTCAATGTCTGTGCAGTAAGTGAAACCTGGTCCAAGGCTCCTGAGAGCACACAAGCAGTACCAGGCTATACCTCGTATCATGCTTTTTGGCCCCTAAACTCGGGCCAAAACAAAAAGGGAGGGGGAGTGTCCATATTCATCAAAGACACCCACACCCCCAGGTTAGTGGCAACACATGAAGCATCAGAGACCATCCAGGTGCAAATAACCATAGACAAAACTGCTATACAACTGGTAGCATGTTACAGACCACCCTCCCAATCTCAGGAATGACACCATCATATTGGGAGACTTCAACTACCCTAACATACACTGGGTGCATTATTCTAGCCCAAACACCCTAGCCCAAAGGTTCCCGGGATTCATTAATTTAAATGCAGTGGAACAGCTAGTCACCTCCTCCACAAGGGGAGATAATATACTAGACCTGATCATCACAAACATGGGGACAATGTGCTACACACCAGAAGTATACCCCTCACTAGTCACATCTGACCACAAACTAATCACCCTGGATATACATATCCCACCTCCACCCACAACACAAAAGACTACAGTGAGAAACCTCTCAAAAGCCGACTTTACACTTCTTAAAACTGAGTTGGTATCCTTTAAGCCCACTGGGCCAGTGGAAACCACATCCCACAATGCAGACTCCTTCACAAATGCTTTCTACGGACATCTCCAAGAATGCATGGATCATGCAATCCCGAATAAAACCAAGACCCTCTCCACTAAGGGCAGGCGTCCTGTCTGGTGGACCCCAGCCATGAACAAATTGTATAACAAAAGAAGGTAGCTACTGCACGACAGAGCAGAATCCCATAAAGATAAGGCATCTCTGATCAGCACTAGTAGAAAGCTACCTTCTCTCATACAAAAATGCAAGGCCAACTTTGAGAGGAAAATCGCTATGGACACTACAGATAACCACAAGGCCTTCTTCTGCTATGTTAGACACCTGGGTGGAAACCCTCAGATATGTTCATAGTTAGTTCACAGTGACAAAAACTACACTGAACACACAGATATTGCCAACATTCTGGCAGACAGGTTCAGTGCAGATTTCTCCCCTCCCTCACCCCCAAAAGAGGAATTACTTATCCCAGCTGAATGCAACCTCCCTGTATCTCAGATGTCCAGCTGAGAACTGCCCTCAGCAAAGCTATAAATACAGCATCAATGGGACCCGACGGTATCCTGGGTTGCATGCTACATGAACTCCAAGAGGAGCTAAACCCGCACATAAAATGCTATTTAACCGTAGCCTTATTACAGCATATGTACTTGGACACTGGCATACAGCAACAGTAGTCCCACTCCACAAAGGAGGCACCTCTACAGACCCTGGTAACTACCGCACCATAAGCTTAACCAGCCTGGTCTGCAACGCTATGGAAAGACTCATTATGGAACTCATACACAGAGACATTGGGGACTTACAGACACTTGATCCCACCCAGTTCGGCTTTGTAAAGGGCAGATCCTGCCTTTTGAACCTGGTTGACCTTTTCAAAACAGTCACTAGATCCATTGATGAGGGCACAGCAGTCCATACAGCCTACCTGGACTTGGCTAAAGCTTTCGACACAATACCCCACTCTGACATCATAGACAAGCTCAACAGCTTAAATGTAAATCCATATGTTGCAAGATGGGTTGCAAACCGGCTAAAAGATAGAAACCATAAAGTCAAAATCACTGGTGCCATGTCAGACTCAGAGCCAGTCACAAGTGGTGTCCCACAGGGCTCTGTCCTGGGACCCCTCATGTTCGGCATTTGTTTCTCAGATGTGGAAGCAAACATGGGAGGGTAGTGGCTGACAATGTTCAAAGATGACTGCATACTAGGCACCATAGTCGATACACCAGCTGACACATACATCCTACAGAAAGGCCTCACTGAAACGGACAACTGGTGCCAGAGTCATGGCCTTAAACTGAATGCCAAATAATGTATAGTCATACCCTTTGGGAAAAACAAAGTACCCACATATTATCACATAGACAGTAACCCACTGAGTACAGACAAAGTAATCAGACACCTGGGGACACAAATCGATACTGACCTCTCATTTGACACCCACATTGCCAAAGTGGTTGGATAGACTTCCTACCTTGCCCACCTTATCATGAAGGGATTCGCATCCAGATCAAAGGAGGTCATTGTACCCCTATAATCCTCCCTTATCAGGCCCATGAATGTGTACTATGCCCCATTTGGTATGTACCTCACCTGGCACTTGCAACAGCTAGGGAGACCCCATACGTACCTCACCAAGAGGATCAAGGGTCTCCAACAAATGTCATATGCTGCCAGACTAAAGAAACTCCAGCTGTATTCCGTAGCATACTGCCTACTTAGAGGTGATCTGCACCTGACGTACAAGGCCATGTCCAATCAGGAATTGATGGACATGTTCCACCTAGTAAAATCCAAATCCACCAGAACCACAAGAGCTACAAATTTAAACCTCAGCACAAATATGAATAGGACATGCTGTAGGGACACATCCATAACTCAGAGACTTCCCATACTCTGGAACAGAATCCCAGTTCATGTTAGGCAGAGACCCTCACTGACTCTCTTCATGTGAATTCTTGACGAGTGGATGGGAGATCATAGGTTTACACCAGGGGTCATCTCTGTGTCACTACTAGACAGAGGCACAGTAAACTAATACTATTATGTAAGGGGGTCTTCACTGTGTCACTACTATACAGAGGCACAGTTTTCTAAATCTATTCTGTACACTGTCTGCAGATAGCCTAGTACTAAACTATGACACTGTGAAACTATATATGTCTATGTATTTCTACATCCCTCTCTATCTATGTATACATATATGCATATTATATATATATATATATATATATATATATATATATATATATATATATATATATATATATACACATGCATATCTCGATATACATACGTATACACATGATAGATATGTAATACTCTTTTTTAGTTCCACATATGTATACACACAGTAACGTACTGATGAACATCCATTACTGTACAACCTACTTGTACATTGCACTACAACCTACATTGCTATGTGCACATAGCTACCTTCACATACATATGTATGTAGAGCCTGCAGTGACAGTTACAGTATGTCCCCGGCCCTATGCACATCTTCATATACATAGATACAGACCAATAACACATCTGGAGGGTTCACAGTATGTAGACTATTATATTAGTACTTTACATTACCTGTGTTTGTTGCAGCTGTTTGCATAGGCTTGCAGTTACTTGGCCTGCTGTCAACTTGTTTGTTTTGTTGTTACTTTTTTTTTTAAATTTATTTCTTTCTTTCTCTTTCTCTTTCTCTCGCTCTCTCTCTCTCTCTCTCTCTGTCTCTACCTCCAGAGGGTGCAATGAAAGTATTGCATGTGTGGACTGGGAGTACAGGATGCTTTTTTAGGTATCTGCACATGTCCATGTGATGGCCTCTGCACCAATTGTTAGCCAGCATTTACTAATTGCATGCAGCCTGTTGTGTAGTGATTGCAGTTCTCACTGTGATTTCAGGACAGTGCTATAAAAAAGTCTGTTAGGTAGGCGTAGCCCTTTCAGATTATCAGGGTGGGGGCCATGCTGGTTTGCTGTGGACACTGTTCTGTGAGTGTAAGGGTTGGTATGTCTCTCATATTTCAGGCTGTGTTGTAGACACTGCAATGCATGTTGTTCTGTAAGCTGAGCATTTATTCCTCCAGTTTCCTCTTCTCCGTGTGTATGTAAACTGACACCTATGACTAGTAATACTGTGTATATGGGTGTGTGTGCTTTCCTGTGGGGATTGTGGTGTAACTGGTATATAGCAGTGGCTCTTGCAATCTGTTGTTATGGCTTCAATATTTGCCCTTTACATTCACTCCTTGTATGCCTGCTAGGTGTCTTTCCTGTAATGTGTTGCTATGGCTTTCCTATTTTCCATTTACATTCACAGCTTGTAATGCTTGCTATATCTGTTTGGGCAGCAATTCCCTATGTGTTTGTTGTAGTAGGGTGTTACTGCATGCAGTGTGGTCTGGCCATGGTGTGGGCCTTGACACTTAAAAGGATATTTGATCATGCTGCTGAGCAGGCCTCAGATACTCTCAGGTGCATCTTTTATCAGCCTCATGGAATGGTACATATCAGTGGGATACTCCAATGAAATATTCTGATATTCTGCAGTTGTGACTGTGGGTTATTTCGAGCATATGTATTACTACACCATTTGTGACGTGCAAGTGGTGCATACTTTCAGTAATTCATAGTTACCATTGCATGTGTAGTAATACCTTTTGCCTACTGTTAGTACATTTCACAGGGTGTCAGTGGGGCACAGTTGACATTTGTTTTCACATCCGGGACATCCCTGTAACTCAGTCACAGTTGCTATGTCTGGGCTTTTAACTATTCAACTATGGCAGTGGTTATCCTGCTCTGAGTATGTGTGTAGCTTGCCAGATGCTACTGTGACATTATTACCTACTAGCTACCAACTATTTATTTATTTATTTATTTAAATTTGTTGACCGGGAGTGTCCGACTGGACGTGGGTCCATTTTCAGCAGAGGCCCGGCGAGAAAAGCTCCACAGTAAAATAAACAGACAGTAGTTACATTGGATTACATAGCAATTAACAATTTAATATAGAAATTACTTACAACATATTTACAGATGAAGAACATAGTACATCAGTAGACAACTAGAATCTTTATCTGTGAAGTACATAACAGGCATTAACAAATGTAACAATGAGAAGTTCCTGCTGTATAATAAGTACTAGGCTTATGAGTATCTGAGCTTGCTATAATCAAGGTAGTTAGTTGAATGGAAAGAAAGGTAGTAGGTGGATGGGGTGGAAGTAGTTGGATGGGGTGGATGATATTAGAGTGGGAGTTGCAAGGGCATAGCCAGCATGTTTTTAGGTGCGCGTTTAATAAAGTTTTAAAGTTAGTGCATGATGGTACGGAGGTAATTGTGGGTGGGAGTGAGTGACTAGCATGGCTGTTTCTCTTCACACAGTACTATTTTACAAATCCACTAGATTTGACAGTAAATATACATGACATGCTTTGTGTACTAGACATTCTATATTCCCTTTACATTAATTCTTACTATTTCATGATATATTTTTTCAGCACAATGTTCTTGTATAGCAGTCATGGCTTAGTGGTAAGTCATGCAGACTAGTGTTTCCAAGGTCCTGGGTTCGAGACTGACAGAGGTATTTTATTTTGCTGCTGAGAAAACTACAGGCCTTGTCATTCAGAGTGACTAAGGCACTTTTAAGCAGTTGTAAGCGGGTTAGCGCTGGTTTGAGTGGAGGTCACGCATGCGCACTGCTGCTTAGCTTCACGCACACACGCTTAGCTAAGCACACAGAAGCGCACTCCCGCTTACTACTGCTTAGAAGTGCTTACTCTCGCGCATACCCGTGCTATTTTATTTTAAAGAAAAGAAAATGGAGAGATAGGAAAGTGGTGAAAAAGGGAGCACAAAGAAGGTAGGACAGTAGGAAAACAAGCTCGGGTTTTGCAGGAGGGATGTAGGAAAGGCCCATAGCTGCCCATTTCTTCGTCAGTAACAGCTGTGCATATGTTTGTAATTTGGTGTGAAATTTGAAACCTTCCACCCCTGAGAGAGGTGTGACGATAACAATATTTGTTGTACAACCAGTTGTAATTGCCAGTTTACATGTCCAGCAGACGTGTGCAAAATGGGAAGCTATGTATGGGGCATAATTTTTTTGTGGGTACAGAGTGCCCTTTTTTTTTCAGGTGAGAGCGGTATGTCAGGTACAGGAAGTCTGTATAGCTGGGGAGGTAGGTAGGGGAGGTTAACAGACAAGACAAACAAGATGCATACAGGGGTGGTGTATGACACATGTGGGGGGGTTACACAATTGACGGGGATGGATATTTGGATATCTCGAGCCCATGAGCCCACAGATGGCAACAGTGGAACTGAGTTCCCCATCCATGGGCAGTTGCCACTGTGCCTTCACTGCCCAAGACGGGGCTGTGCTGGGGGCTGTGTAGGATGGGCAGCAAGCACGCCCATGAGTTGTGCCACATGTGCCTCAAGCTGGCATAGGGGCTCAAGCACTGTGTGCCTGCTCTCCCTACACACCACAGTCCGGACACTACGGAGGGTGAGTGGATGTTCTCCTCCGGCCACGCTTGCAGAGGGGGGATGAGCCCCATCCCCTGCAGCGCTTCCACTTGCAGGTGGCACAGGGCCACCGGAGGAGGGTCCGGCCTGGGCACTACAGCCAGGTGCACTCGCAGCTGAAGTGGGAGAGGTGGGTCTGCTGGAACCCGCCTTCCCTGTCGTCCTATGTTTTGCATTATTTAATGACAGTTTGGGTTAGTAACGTACAATACCATTCACAATTAGTTATAACAGCATGCATTAGTATTCCCATTAACCAAACACCCATAAATTCAAGCCATTGAACAGCAAGCATAACACATGCATAATTTGAACAACAATACACAATCCAACAACATGCAGGGTTGATTGATGGCAACAGGCCATCAGGTTTGGATGTATGAACAGGGCACATGCATCAACATACATGCAAATATGTATGAATCAACAGGACAAATGTCCAGGGGAGTTAATTGTGAATACACATACCCATTTCATGTTTAATGGATCATTTGTTGGTTATAGGGTAGGGTGAAGAAATATTTCATTAACAACTTCAAATACCTATACATATGCTGTACATTTCTACTAGCTGCAGATATATACACACTACAGGTCTGACTACAGTTTCCTATGTGTAAACTTATGCATGTTGGTGATAGGAATGACATTAATATACATTTCATTTTTATTCATACACATTCATATCTGGCTCTGTTCAGCTACAGCATCCTGCTACATTTGCTTTATATGGCTCTAGACAACTGTGGATATTTTGTATTTCATACAACCATACTATCTGCATATTGCAAACTGACAGCAAAATATCCAAATTGTGGGACACACATTCCAGCTTCAGTACTTTATTCCACACATTTCGCTGTTTGGTTGTGCCTGTCACATTCATTTCATTCTGTACTGACTGCAGTATACTTTATTCAGGAGTTATTACAACTTTATTGGTGGATTCATACCTCTTTCTTACACTCTCACTTGTTTTATTTTTACAATTCAGGATGGTACTTAATTCTTTACTGACATGTTTTACTTGGTTATAACAATCCTTTCCAACAGTCTCACTTGTGTCATGTTTCAGAATTTAAACGGGGATATCTTTCACACATGTGTTTTACTCGGCTTGTGTAGCTGTAATTTTCAGCCTGCTGCAGGTTATGTACTATTATATTACAGGTGGAACATCTTTATTTCAGACTTGTTTCATTTTTATTTTTGGATTACAGGCTGCATCACACTTATGTAATCACACAGTACTTGCAGAATCTCTCTTACACTGTTACTTGCACTTTATATTAATAGGTGACTATACTGCACTCTTTTGCAAGCTGTCATACTTATATTTTTTAACAGTTACAGGGAGAGAATTACTAACCTGCCTGGTGGCACAACAGCACAAGCCTATCGGCATAGGCTCGATGATTCGCGGAACTGACACCTGCAGCTGCAATATAAATGAAGTAATATTGGAATACACATCTCCATAATATCAGCTAGGGTAACGGTCTACATAAATAATTACATGTAACTTACTCAGTAGTGGGGCATTGGGCATTTGCTGGGCCTCCTGGATCCAACGGTTCAGTTGGTCCTTCTTCCTTCTCTTCAGGTCCGCATGGTGGTGACGGACCTGTTCACCAGTCCTTGGTATTCCTGTGGCACTGGTGACATCATGTGCCAACCAGTCCCACTCCTCAGCCTTGTATGTTCCCCACAGGACCTGGCCCTGCATGAGTTGGGCCTCATGATCGTGGACGAGGAGCCAAACCATATATTTGGACTCCTCAATGCCCCACCTCTGTGCTCGGAAGCAACTACCCTCTCCTACACCTGCCATCCTGACTGCAAATCGGTTCCACAATCAGTTATGCTGTGTATTCCCACCTATGGGGCTTATATATGCCGTTTTCCCGCACTTATCTGTGATTGGCCATTTTGGAAATGTATCAGCTTCACAAAACCTGCTTTGTCATGCTTCTCTTTCCATTCATTCCTATATATATGCTATTACTGCATTTCTAAGAGCAACTGTCATGGCTTAGTGGTTCAGTACTTTGACTATGGTGCATGGTATCCTGAGTTCGAGCCTGGCCATTGCTTTTTATATTTTATGACTGTCTACACAGGCTAGGAGGTGTGTCTGTGTAAAGGCAGTTTTGATACAGCTTGCTCAACGTTGTGCGCCGGTTAGCTTGTTGGTGCGGTCCGCAGCTCTGCGCAAACGGGTTATGCTGGTTTACGTGTAATTTGGCTGTCAGCATGCATATTACGCTCAGCTCAGCTATGGGCACACAGTTTCAGCATGTTAGAATGCTGCTCAACCCCAGGCACTCATTTCACACCTGTTAAACCACTGCTCACCTACGGGCAGATATACCCAGCTTGTTAGAGTCTAGCTCAGCTATAGGCACTTCTGACATTTGTTTTTTTTTTTTATTATCACACATTTCTTCATAATACATGGCCCATTTCATTACATTCTACATAAAAATAATTTTATACATGTACATATATGTCAGGGAATTGTTTCGTGCTTTTTTCACTAAAAATAAAAATTGATGTTGTGGGGGCTTGAACCATGACTGCCTCCTCTTCAGCCGACATCTCTGCTGCTATGCTATTGCTTCTTGGCTTACTTTGCATATTTAGATCTTATATGCTTTTCCACTGACTGCTAACTGTGGCTAAGTGACGGGCACGCCTGCGCAAACAAGCGCACTCACGGGCAAACATCTTTAAAACTTATAAAAAATATATAGCATGTTCATTTTTACATTTTATGTTTATAGTCTGTGGGGGCATGTGTTGTGTTTATTGACATTTATGCGGACTCTGTCGTGGGGGTTTACTTTCGGGACTGTTACTCTTCTGGGGGCGTGTCCATTTGCAGGGTTCGCCCTACAGACACGCCCCCTACTTTCTTACACGGAACGTGTTAGCCTTGGTTGTGAGTCAGCATGCCCTCATGAATATGCATGGAATGCTGACGTCACACAGTTTAACTGCAGCCTCCGTGTAAGCCTTGTAACTCTTACACGGAGGCTTCGTGAATCCTGTCTTATATTTAATGTGAATTAAATGGCAAAAAATAGTCCAATGATATATCTCCATATGTCTGAAACTATTTGAAATTTTCAGAAAAACATGCCGCAAATTCTTACCTACAGCATGCACACACACACACACACACACACACACACACACACACACACACACACACACGTGTGCACACACGTGTGCGCACACGTGCACACACACATGCACATACACACATGTGCACACTCATGCACACACGTGCACACACACATGTGCACGCACACACACGCGTGCATGCACACACATACATGCATACAAGCACACACACACGTGCACACACACACACACATGTGCGCACACACACATGCACATGTGCGCACACACACGCACATACATGCGCACACACACACACACACACGTATGTGCACATGCACACACACACACACACACACACACACACACACACACACACACACACACACACACACACAATTTGATCAGAAGAACAGATTAAAAATTATTCACGACTGCTGCATTTCCAGGATTTGAACTTGCCCTTTCCTCAATATTGTGCAGTCTCTGTATTAGAATATATAATTATCAAAGGTTGTGAAGGGTGCAGGGCTTGCTTTCCCTGCAAAAAAAACATTGTTGTATTATTGCATATTCCAAGGCTATTTCTGCACAATGCAGTGTCAGCCTTTTTTTTTTTCAATTTTTTTCTGTCACAGTAAGTCCGTAAATGATGCTGACATTTTGACTAAGCCTCTAGGCAACAGGTGTCCAAGATTGCGCAATTTTCAGAGTTCGGGAATATGTCCAATCTTTGTTAGCAAATGCAAAAAAACAATTTTTAGTTTTTTCTTTTAATTTTGCATTGCTGATGCTGTTTCATGATGCATGCATAGTGGCATGTCAATATCAGCATTTTTGACATTTTTACTTTGCTGTTCGGTGTATTCGATCTGTAGTAATATACTCATAGGTATATATAAATATATGCATATCTATATGTGTGTGTTTGTGTGTGCATGCGCATATGTGTGTGTGTGTATGTGTGTATGTGTGTGTGTGTTCACATATATATATATATATATATATATATATATATATATATATATATAAATTTATTTTTTTTAGGTTAACAAACACAGTATATATGTTCATAAAGGTTTAATGAAAGCATCATTACACATGTCTACTTCCAAGAAAAAAATGATGATATATATTTATTTATTTATTTATGTATTTATTTATTTGCATTTGTTTATCGGGAAGGTCCACTGGGCCAGTGTGAGCCCATTTTCAGTGGGGGCCCGGGGAGAAAAGCTCAGCAACTAAGATTAAACAATACCTAATATGAACTAACACAAAATAGAGTATTTACTGTCACAATACCTCATTACTAAGGGTATCTTATGCAGGGACAAGCATTCCCCTTTCGGTATGTACCTCACAAAGCACATGCAGCAGCTGGAGAGACCACAGAGGTTCCTCACCAGAAGAATCCAGGGTCTCAAACATCTACCCTACACAGATAAGCTGAAGGCCCTGTCTCTCTACTCAGTCTCCTAGAAACTCCTCAGAGGTGACTTCTTTCTGGCATACATAGCAATCTCAGATCCCACCTTGATGGGACTGCAGCATATCCGCAAGTCAAGTTCCACTTGAGTAACCCACACACGTGACCTCAACTTGGTCTGTGACATCAATAGGACATGTTGGATGGAACAATTTGTGTACCAGAGACTCCCCCTTCTTTGTAATAGACTCCCACTCTACGTCAAGCAGAGTACCTCATTAATGCTTTTTAAGCACAAACTGGATAACTGTATGAAGAAGAGAATATACACCCCTGAGATTACACCTGTGCCCCTGCTTGACAGGGGCATCGAGTGCTGACTTGTCTAAACAAGGGCTAAATTTTTGGCTAGGCTTGTAAGGGCCTCAGGGCCAATAGTCTAGTAATTTCCAATGATCCTGTGATCCTATGAATACATATTTTGCCACATTCGTGATGTCACAAACTTGTTTTTGGTTCTTTTCTCCATTTGCTTACTTGTCTTGTTCTGAAAACCGTATGATAGATTTTAGCAATGCAGACATTGGCATTCACTGACTAGGTTAAACAGAGGTCAGAATGGCTTTCGGAAACTACAACACTTGTCAAACAATTAGTTCAAATAAAATTGTAGCTATAAGTTGTCCTCAGAGCAACAAATGTAAATACTATCAAAAACAATGTTTTGGTAACTTTAGGGAAAAATAACAGTAACATTTACTTTATATAAAAGTAATAAGTTTATTTTTATAATCATTTAATTAAAGTTAAATATACAGGAGGTGCTTTGTTGCCACTGAGAGTAGAAATATAATTGAAGGGTGTTTTATAGATTACATTAGCAACATGTCCAGACGATTGCATATGAACATGGCAACCTTTTGAACGTGCAGGTATTTATTTACACGAAACAAAAGAAGACAAAAGCATTTAATAATTATGACTGTCCTTTTGAAACTTGTCATGACAGAAAGGGGTTAATACTAACTGAGGTTCTAAAGATGAGGTAGCAGTAGAAATATAGATGTCATAAAATCCTTTATTCTTTCCTTGCAAAGACAACAGATTGAATTTAAATCAGTTAACTCAGTACTGTCATACATTTTCATATTGTTTGTATGTTTTTAATGATGTTATTGCAATAAGGGCTTTAAAGACTTCTCTACAGGTTATAGAATTTCTGTTTCCTGAGTACCAAATGCCCAAGTCACATGATGGGATATGTTGCTGATTTTTCCATTTTCTATTGGAAATCGCTGCCTGTGCATTCTCTTAAGTACGTACTGGCAATGATTCCTTTGTTATGGGAGACTTGTTCATGTTTTTGTGACCATACAGTTGGCATCTGCCCATTGGGGTCAGTATGGGGATTGACCCCTACAAAAAATGTTTACAATTTGAATTTTCTCACGTTTGTATTTTGGGCATTTGTTTTCATTTTTTATATCCTCAGGTTTTTGCCATTCAAGACTTACTAGTGTAAATGGCTTTGAAACAGGAATTAGAGCTTTCTTTGGTGTCTCTTTTGCAAGATTTGCTATAAGAGCTTAAAATCCACGCAGAATAACATTTTAGAAGAGGAGTGAAGTTTAAGAGAAGGCAGGAATTGATTACTTTATGTAATGTATTGATGATAATTGTATAAAAGAATTTATGTGTGATATATAGTGTTTGCAGCTGTGGACATTCTTTCTTTTATATAAATGTATGTTTGCCTTTGTCTAAGTGTTAATTCAATAAAGGTGTTAATAAAAACAATACAGGATACCGCTTTAAATGTTGCAACAAATATTTTTACTTATTTTATAAAAATTTGAGAAAAAAATTTAATTTCACCTTTACCAGTTGTTGAATACTTGTCGATAGTGTGCAGGGTCAAAGGTATATTTCCGGATTTCTTCTAGCTCATTGTGCAGTAATCTGTATGTTATGTGGTGCGAATGGTAAGTTATAGTGTCTTTAAAACACTTACAAAATATATAGCCCAGACCTGTTTGGAAATGGCCAGTGTTGAACCCTTGAAATAGTTTTTCATTGTCACTGCAAGTGTCTGTACTAAATAATAACATGGCACCCTTCAAGATTATGATCCTTCCTCTTAATCCATCCATCCACAACACCTTTCTTCAATTTTTAGACATGGCAATCATCTAGAGCCATGGTTTACATTACTAGGTGGCTAGCCGTGTGGTGGCTGTTACTTCATATCACATACTCACTTACACTCTTACCAATTGACTATGACCAGTTTAGAGTGTCCAATACACCTGCTGCATGTCTTTTGAATGTGGGAGGAAATTGGAGGAACCATAGAAAACCCACAGGAAAACATGGAGGGCATGCAGACTCCACACAGAAGGTACCTCAGCCGAGAATTGAACCAGAGAACCTCTTGTTATGAATCTGTAAACTAAATAAAAGGCTATCAAAACACACCAAGTATGACACAAGTAAGGCTACTTGTAAAATCAAGGTTTGTGGCTGTAATTAGATTTTTTTGTTAACAGTATAAGTGATAGGTCTTTCACAGAATCTTTTCAACCATGACCAATACCACAAGGACAAGGATTAAGTCCAATGCATATGGCCAGATTAGAACAGGCATTCAGAATGGCATGTTAAGAACAGCTGGTGGTAGCAAAGCAGATTATCTGTAAGAAAATGCACTCGTGTACAGGGGAAGCGCGTAAATCTCAGAGGAATCACTGACCAAAGATCAGCAATGAACTCCTGACTTTGGGGGAGACTGCTTACCCCACCCCCTGAGTCATCACTTTGGAGGAGACTGCTTACCCCACTCCCTGATTCATCATACTACGTAAGAAATAATGAAGACAGAAGTGCAGATCATAGCAGCAGTCAAAACCTCAAGAAGCATTCTCACTGTCTGCAAATGTAAAAACTATAGTTTATTATTATTATGCTGTTACTACTGGTACAGCTAAAAGGCATTCCTTAATAAAACACATGCAACAACTTCCCCCTTGAGGCAAGTGCAGCCAGGCAGAGTGCAGAGATTTTCTAAAACCTGAATTATCATGGCAATGAGCCAGGCATGCAAATGCAACAAAATTACTTTTAAGAAAGTGAAGTTTTGCTGAGAAAACAAGGCAGTAATGGGGTGCATGGGACATTTCTGTACGTCTACTAGTTCTAGTAATTTTACTCTGAGTTCAGTAGGGAGGGGACTGTCTTTCCAGGTCCAAAAAAGTCTAATGATATAAAATGATCTCCTATTTATAGCTATTCTTCCATTAAATTAAAGGTTGCCTTTCAAGACAAAAACCCATTCTTCATTTTTTCCAAAACGAGCAATTCAGATAATGTGCTACCTATACCAAATGACAATAGATGCTATGAAAGAGAATAACCAGTCTACAGCATCATTCTTCATTAGCAGTTACCTTTTATCTTTCTTGGGCTAATACAATACATTTGGTTATCTTTGTTTGTCTGAAACATTTACTACAACCAACATTATTACATAACTAATGGTATCTACCACAAGTAACAGAGAAAACAGATGATAATAATATGGAGGTCAGACATGCTATCCTGACAACATAAGAATTTTGCATACATCAAATGATTACATCTGTTAAAGAGCACATGGGATCAAATCACAACCATCTGAAGTAACTCTACTCACCGGGGGGGTGGGGGTGGGGGGGTGGGAGGGGGCAATTATATTTCCAGCTTCTAATTTGTGATGCACAGTTGCATTCTTGCTGAAAACCAGTAATTAGGGATGTGCTGTATAAACAGGACTGTTAGTAATCTGTTTTGGTCTGTGAGCATTCAAAGCAAAAAACAAATCATATGACCTCGTTAATGTTTATGCTGTGTCTGCTATCATATAATCAGAAGAATGACTCATTCACAGCATTACATTTGTAGCAGTGAGCTAACGTCAGATTTTATTTTATGTAGACAAAGGGAATTGCTTATAATAAATGTGTGTGTGTGCATTTGTCAGTCTGTGTACATGCACATGTGCGCATAACTGTGCATGTGTTTCTATGTGTGTGCACGTGTGTGTGTACATGACTGTGTGCATATACATGTGCATGTACACAAATGGATGTGCATATGTGTGTATCTGCTTTAGTGACAGTGAGTGCAGGTGCATGTATGTATGCAAGTGTTTTCTGTGTGTGTGTGTGTGTGTGTGTGTGTGTGTGTGTGTGTGTGTGTGTGTGTGTGTGTGTGTGTGTGTGCGTGTGTGTGCGTGTGTGTGCGTGTGTGTGTGTGTGTGTGAGTGTGCGTCTGTGTGTGTGTGCATATGTGGGTGTGTGCATGTGAGTGGATGTACAGACAGGCATGTGCATACGTGTGCATGTTTTTGTGACAGTGTATGCATGTGCACGTATACATGTATGCAAGAATGTAGTGTGTGTATGTATGTACACACATTTGTGTGCTTATGTTCCTGTGTGTGCCTGCATGTGTGTATGTCTCCACACATGTGCACTTGTGTGCATGCATGACAGAGCATGTGTGTAAGGAAGTACATCCATAACACACATTTCACAGTTATATTTATTTTAATATTTATTACATTGTGATAGCTCATTTAGCCACTAATTAAATGATGCTATGCACAAAGCGAGCACCTCTATACACTTGCAATACAGTTAAACAGCAGGAATCTTGACACAGTCAGTGATGAAGTCTCTCTCCAAAAACAGTTGAAAACTGTAACATCATGTTTCATAATTGACTGTAATTTCACTTAAATCAGTTTATTTTTTGCAGTGTCAGGACTTACACAATCAGCCTCATATTTATGATAGGAAGAAGTTGACATCTTTAAAATGATATATTAGAAGTACAATTAGTGAAAGTAGTAATATATCTGCTGAGTAGGGTTGAATTATGAACTCAGATCATTCCTGCTACATTGCATAATCCTAAATGAAGGTTCCAGTCTCAAAGATAGAAGATGTAAGCCTTATAAAGGCATACAATAAAACTCAGCCTTCATTGGCCTAGTTAAATTCAAAAATAAATATTTTGTTGCACTAAATGGTGTGGAGATGGTTACCAGGCAGTAATTAACTGATCCATGTTAAAATCATAATTATGGCAAGAGATTTAACTATATTAGTAATCTGAAAGAATAAAGACAGTCCAGATTTCATACAACTGGAAACATAATTACAATGCAGGTTTTAACAGATTAACGTTCTACAAAAGTTGAGATAAACCAGCTTTCCTAAAACTGAAAACACAATTCAGGAAGGCAGGGCACATCTTAATTTTATTCATGATTTGATGTCATAATGTTGAAGCTAAACAACAGAGCAGACTATAATTAATACATTTTTTGAGAAACAGAGTGACAGTTATAGCAAGTCATGAAGCAGTGTACAAACTTTTCTAAAAATGCTTTATTCTGTAGAAAGTTACACAAAGTATGACATACTACATTCTGGCCATCTGTGCTGAATTTAGAAACATTAAAAGAAAAAGTAATAAATCCCTTAACAAATGATTTCACAATGTTCCAAATCTTTGACAGGATAGTAGGCTTCCTTAATTATATTTACTAGAAGTACAAGGAAACGTAGTAAACATCTTAATGGAACAGTTACAAACACAGTAAAGGAAAAATCCCCAGTTGGGACTTGTACCCTGGCCACCCCGAATGGCATTCTAATGGTATTAGCTACATTGTCTCTAAGGATGCTTAAAACCATTTGCTAAGAACATAGTATTCCTTCACAGTTTAACATGATACTGGTTACCTACTGATTTCGTATCACAGTCGGAATGTGCTATGAACATCTATGGTGTGAGTGTGCTTGGTTAAGGAAATATGTATAAAGGAAATGGAGAAAGAAGTAACTAACTAAGGGTGGTCTTGGACATGTTACATATAATGCAATTCTCATTATTTTACCAGATGTTATCCCAGAAGAAGAGAAAATGCTGACTTACCACTAAACATGTTTAGCATTTCTTAAATGTCAGGCACTGTGGGTATATAAACTAGCAGAACATGACTGAGTCACTGGTACCCCAAAAGAGAATTACAGATGAAAGAAATGTATTTGCCTTAAATATATATATATATATATATATATATATATATATATATATATATATATGTGTGTGTGTATGTATGTGTGCATATGTGTGTGTGTGCGTGTGTGGGTCTGTGTGCGTGTGGGTCTGTGTTGTGTGTGTATGTGTGTGTGCGGGTCTGTGTGGGTCTGTGTGTGTGTGTGGGTCTGTGTGTGTGTGTGTGTGTGTGTGTGTGTGTGTGTGTGTGTGTGTGTGTGTGTGTGTGGGTCTGTGTGTGTGTGTGTGGGTCTGTGTGTGTGTGTGGGTCTGTGTGTGTGTGGGTGTGTGTGTGTGTGTGTGTGTGTGTGTGTGTGTGTGTGGGTCTGTGTGTTTGCGTTTTCCCTTTGCATTTAAGACAATGATAGACTACATGGGTTCATACTTAGAACTTGATACTGCTGAACCTCTTAGCACAAAAAATCTGGACAAAAGCAAAAATAATGAGGGGACAAATGGCCAAAAATAGGGACAATTTTTATTATTGCTCTTATAAACTTAAAACAAAATTGCTAGAATAGGTTTTGCATTGGCATGCATTTTTCTGAAAGCTATGAAGTCTGAAACTCAAATGACTATTATTATTGACTTCAATCCTCAATGATTTTCCAGAAAAACAAACATTTTATCAGGAAAATAGCAACAATTTGAGGCTACCAGTAGATGTGGTCTCACTTGACTTAAGCAAGGCCTTTGACTTAGTCCCACACAGGAGGCTGATAGCAGAACTGGGGGGACTGAAGGCAGGACCAGGTCTGAGGAACTGGATAGCTGCATGGCTGAATGGTAGGACAGAGAGAGTTGGGGTGAGAGGAAAAATGTAAGGATTAGGGAATCAATGACTTAATTCTCATTGCAGTCTGTGCTGGGTCCAATGCTCTTTAGTGTGTTTGCTTCAGATATATCTCAGGGAATAGGATACACCTTTTTGCTTTTGATTCAAAGATAGCTACTGCAGCACAGCATGGGAGTAGCATCTGACAAAGGATTTGGAAGTGTTGAACAAGTGGAGAGAATATGGTAGTTGAGGCTCAGTATTAACAAAGTATTGCACAGAAGACACAACACTCCTAGCATGAAACATCAGAGAAGAGGAATAGAACTGATGGCAACAGGGCAGGACAAAGACTCAGCCTCCTCCTAGTACAAATCTTTCCGGAACCTAACTGAACCTTTGACAACCAATTTGTTATCTTCTTGAGTCCCTGCCATTTTACTTCTATTTCACTCTATCACAGTATTATTCATCTTTTAATACCTGCTGCTACTATTAGAATCCTTATTCGATGTCTAATCCATACAGGGGGGTGTTCAAAATCTTTCCCTTCATTTTCATGCACTGTCATGTACACCTCCGGGGCTTTGTTCCACTTCCTTTGAATTTCCTTACAGTCGTACCAAATAAGCAGTCGATCTGTTCTTCCCTGCCTACACCTTTAACAGTTATCTTGCCGTCAGGCTTTCTTTCTTCACACTAACCTGTGTCCTATAGCATGTGTAGCAGAACTTCCTGAGGCTCAAGCAGCAGCCTGCCTCGCTAGTATTCATGTTTCCTCCTAACTATTATCATCCCACATTCTTCACTTTTTTACTCCTACCTCTTCTGTAACATCCTCTTTTCTTCTTCTGTCATTAATTTTCCTGATGAGTTATCAAGAACCCCTGTCCTTCCTTTCTGTATAATTCCCAGTCACTTATTTGTACTTTTTTGTTGTCCCCCCCACTGAAAACCCTTTCTATTTAGTTTACTACCACTTACTTCCTTCTCAAATTGCTTCACTGAATCTCCATAGAATACCCTATCTCCTCTACCTGTATAAAATTCTGTCCTTTATTCCTCACACTCTTTAAACTCCCACTCTTTCACACATGATGTCATCTACAGATTGTAATTCTCCATTCTTCACTTCTATCATTGTTACCCAAACATCATATAGGTTCATAGGTTCATAGGTTTATACTAGGCTATCTGCCCTAGGGCATTTATAAGCCTAGCCGAAAATGTGTTTGGCTCTCTCCACCCTTATAATTTAACTTCTAGAGCCTCTGTCCAGTAGTGCCACTGGAGTGATCCCAGGTGTAAACTTACGGTTTCCTATCCACTCATCAAGATTTCTCTTGAAGAGGGCCAGCGAGGGGCTTCGTCTTACGTGAATTGGGATTTTATTCCAGAGTGTGGGAAGCCTTTGGGATATGATTCTATCCTTCCAGCATGTCCTATTTATTGCTGTGCTGAGGTTTAAGTCCGAGGAGCGTGTGGCTCTAATGGATTTGTTTTTTTTAAGGTGGAGCATGTCCATTAATTCTGGGTTGGGCATGGCCTTGTAAGTCAGGCAGAGGTGGCCTCTGAGCAGGCGGTAAGCAACTGAGTAGAGCTGTAGTTTCTTTAGCCTAGTTTCATAGGGCAACTGTTTGAAACCCATGATCCTTTTGGTAAGGAACTTTTGGGGTCTCTCCAGCTGCTGCAGGTGCCAGGTAAGGTACATCCCAAATGGGGCATTATACTCAATTATGGGTCTGATGAGTATAGGGGTACAATGACTTCTCTAGATCTAGACAAGAACCCTTTAGTTATAAGATGGGCAATATAGAAGGATTTTCTGACTATTTTGGCAATGTGATTGTCAAAGGAGAGCTTACTATCAACCTGGGACCCCAGATCCCTAGTTACGTCTTCTGTACTTAGTGGGTTACCTCCTATGTGGTAATTAGTGGGCAACTTGTTTTTCCCAAAGGGGATGACTATGCATTTTTTGGTGTTAAGCTTGAGGCCATGGCTCTGAAACCAGGCATCTGTCTCCGTAAGACCCTTTAGGAGAATGCTTGTGTCGGCCGGGGAATCTATTATGGCTCCTAGTTTGCAATCATCAGCGAACTTGGTTTAGGAGGCAGGATCTGCCTTTAACAAAACTGAACTGGGTAGGGTCCAGTGTCAGGAGGTTCCCGATGTCTTTGTTTATGAGATCCATAATGATACGCTCCATAGCCTTGCAAATTAGGCTTGTCAGACTTATGGGGCGATAGATCCCAGGATCCATTGTGGGGCCACCCTTGTGGAGAGGGATCACTGTTGCTGTACACCATTCCTTCGGTACATAACCTGTTTTAAGGCTGAGTTGGAATAGTGAATTTAAGTGGGGGTTTAGTTCTTCCTGGAGTTCGTGCAGGACACAGCCCGGTATTCCATCTGGTCCCATAGATGCTGTGTTGTGACAGGTGCAAGCCATCCCTGGTGAAGCAATGTGGCTTGTCTAGCATGTCATCCCAGGCTGACAGACACTGGATCCCCTTTGAATGACACCAGTAGCTTAGCCAATTGTTGAAGTCAATCATTTTGTCTCTATACTGTGGCATCATTCTAGGTGAGGGCAGGATGCTACTCAGGGTCAGGGTCATACCGGCCTGGGCTGCATGATCAGAGAGCTCCTCTATGTCTCTTTTCCTGTAGTCCAGGGAGGTATGTCTCAAGTCGTTTACACCAGCATGGACAATGACAGAGTCATATTTGTACTTGCTGTGTAGTGACCTGAGTTATGTGGCGGATCCTGGCACCCGACAGGCAACTTACAGTGACCTTCTCCTTGTTCAGTCTGGTGAGTGGGACGTCAGTGTGCCTGACGATAGTCACCTATTACTAGTGTATTAGGGGTGTCATTTGGCCTTAAGGGCTGGGACTGTGTGGCACACTGTCTATGTGGGGTATGTGTATGGTTAATGTTGGGTAGTGAGTGCTTGTGTGTCTGCTTAGGAGGTCTCTGCTGTTTTGGCAAGTTTTTATTTAGAGCTTCCAAGTATGTCTTTGTCAGTTTATGTATCATGTTTTCAGGTGTGATTAGTCTGTGTGACTGGTTTTGAGGTGCTTGTGTTTACCTTCTCATCATGACTGGCGGTACCAGTCTTGGGTTGAGAAAGCTTAGCCTCGAGTTTGGCTGTATAGTTGCATCTCTCGCATACATTAGAGGTTAATGGTAGGAGGAGAGGGTTGCCTGTGTACATGAGGCAATTGTAACATTGCCTCAGGATTCCCAGGTTCACCAGCTGGACTGGAGAGTATGACAAACTGCTCTTTGGACATGCCTGGAGAGTTCTAAATATTGGTTAATGGGAGAATCCAGAGCCTATTACTTCTGTTTTGTACAAGGGGGTAAGTGCTAGTAGTTAATTTGCATTTACTGTGAAGCTAGGGCAAGTGCTGGACTGTAAGAGGAAAGTAGAGAGCTTTCCTGGAGAGTTTGAGTAGTTCCAAAGGTTTACTGAGAAGCTAGAGTAAGTGTTGGACTGTAAGAGGAAAGTAGAGTGCTTTCCTTGAGAGTTTAAGTAGTTCTAAGGGAAAATTTGAAGAGCAGACTTTGTGGAGCCAGGAAAAGTTTAAAACTGTTAAAACGACGCTGCGCTATGTTGTGCGATGTTGCACTATGTGCAAAATCATGCAAATCCGTGCAAAAGCGGGTTTTAAGGCAGGGAACTTGAAAGAGCTAGGAATTAGCCCACAACGGCCAATAATCTACTAGTTTCTGGGCTGAGACCACTCCTCCAGGGACAGATAGGCTGCATAAAGCTCCCCACTCTCACTGGTGAACAGAGAAGCTTCCTCCTATCCAAGTAAGGATATGGGCAACACAGGAACTTATACCAAAGCCCAGAATTCAGCAAAACCTGAAATCTCGACTATTCTAGCTCAGAAAAGGCAGGAAACAAGGATTTTTTTTTTTTTTTTTGCAGAAACAGTAGCAGAAATTAACAGGAAAACACTGTAAATGCTTTACACAGGCTAGCGCACTTGAGTGGGCAGCCTAAACAGTTAAATTAACACAAAAACAACTTTTAAAGTGCAGGTACAGTAAAAATGCAATAACAAGCTTTTAAAGGTAGTAGAGCAGTTAGAAACTCACTTTTTGGCGAGAATAAGCAGTCGCGAATGAAAAGGCAGAGAAAAAATAGTTTATCTGGTAAAAGTCACTCTTTTTCATCTCTCTGCTGCTTGTACCACTCTGCAGGACCACGAGGAGCTGTGCTGAGTCGGAGTAGGACTTGCATGTATGCCACAGCTACCCACTTACCCATATAATCATACAAATAGACTAAGTCATTTGCAGGTTTTCCCTTTAAGCTAAACACTTCCCTTTATCTCATTGTTCATGTGCTGTTCATGTAACCCATCTAAGTCCTTTATTCTTAAAACTCTTTGGGCAGGATTCACGAAGCCTCCGTGTAAGAGTTACAAGGCTTACACGGAGGCTGCAGTTAAACGGTGTGACGTCAGCATGTCATGCATATGCATGAGGGCATGCTGAATCACACCTAAGGCTTACACGGTCCATGGAAGACAGTAGGGGGCGTGTCCATAGGCCGAGCCCTGCAAATGGACACGCCCCCAGAAGAGTAAAAGTCCCGAAAGTAAACCCCCATGACAGAGCCCCTGTAAATGTGAATAAATACAAAACAACACATACCCCCACAGACTACAAACATAAAATGTACACATGAACATCTCATAATTTTTTTTAAAATTGTAAAGATGTTTGCCCGTGAGTGCGCTCGTTTGCGCGGGCGTGCCCGTATCTTAGCCACAGTTAGCAGTCAGTGGAAAAGCATATAAGAACTAAATATGCAAAGTAAGCCAAGAAGCAATAGTGTAGCGGTAGAGACGTCGGCTGAAGAGCAGGCAGTCATGGTTCGAGCCCCCCAACACCAATTTTTATTTTTAGTGAAATAAGCACGAAACAAGTCCCTGACATATATGTACACATATAAAATTATATTTTATGTAAAATGTAATGAAATGGGCCATATATTTTGAAGAAATGTGAGATAAAATAATAAAAAATGTCAGATGTGCCTATAGCTGAGCTACAGTTTAACAAGTTGAGTGCATCTGCCCGTAGGTGAGCAGTGGTTTAACAGGTGTAAAATGAGTGCCCATAGGTGAGCAGTGGTTTAACAGGTGTTGCCCGTAGGTGAGCAGTGGTTTAACAGGTGTAAAATGAGTGCCCGTAGGTGAGCAGTGGTTTGACACGCTGAAACTGTGTGCCCATGGCTGAGGTGAGCGTAATATGCGTGCTGACAGCCAAATGACGCGTAAACCAGCGTAACCCATTTGCGCGGAGCTGCGCACCACGCCAACAAGCTAACTGACGGGCAACGTTGAGCAAGCTGTAACAAAACTGCCTTTACACAGACACACCTCCTAGAATGTGTAGACAGTCATAAAATATAAAAAGCAGTGGCCAGGTTCGAACCCAGGATACCATGCACCATAGTCAAGGTACTGAACAACTAAGCCATGACAGTTGCACTTAGAAATGCAGTAATAGCGTATATATAGGAATGAATAGAAAGAGGAGCATGACAAAGCAGGTTTTGTGAAGCTGATACAATTCCAAAATGGCCAATCACAGATAAGTGCAGGAAAAACGGCATATATATATAAGCCCCATAGGCGGGAATACACAGCATAACCGATTGTAGAACCGACTTGCAGCCAGAATGTCAGGTGTAGGTGAGGGTAGTTGCTTTCGAGCACAGAGGTGGGGTGTTGAGGAGTCCAAATATATGGTTTGGCTCCTTGTCCACAATCATGAGGCCCAACTCATGCAGAGCCAGGTCCTGTGGGGAGCATATAGGGCTGAGGCATGGGACCGGTTGGCTCATGATCTCACCAGTGCCACAGGGATACCAAGGACTGGTGAGCAGGTCCGTCACCACCATGCGGACCTGAAGAGATGGAAGCAGGACCAACTGAACTTTTGGATCCAGGAGGCCCGGCAAATGCCCAACGCCCCACTACTGAGTAAGTTACATGTAATTATTTATGTAAGAAATTAACCTAGCTGATATTATGGAGATGTGTATTCCAATATTACTTTATTTATATTACAGCTGCAGGTGTCCGTTCTGTGAACCGTAGAGCCTATGGCGATAGGCTGGCACGGTTGCGCCACCAGGCAGGTCAGTAATCCTCTCCCTGTAACTGTAAATAAATATATAAGTATGACAGTTAGCAAAAGAGTGCAGTGTAGTCACTAATTAATAAAATGTGCAAGTAACAGTGTAAGAGGGTTTGCAAGTATTGCTTGATTACAAAAGTGTGATGCAGTCTGTAATCCAAACAGAAAAATGAAACAAGTCTGAAATAAAGATGTCCCACCTGTAATATAATAGTACATAACCTGCAGCAGGCTTAAAAGTACAGCTGCAGAAGCTGAGTAAAACACGTGTGAAATATATCCCTGTTGAAATACAGAAACATGACAGAAGTGAGACTGTTGGAAAGGATTGTTAAAACTACAGGTAAAACATGTCAATAAAGCCTAGAATTAAGTACCATCCTGAATTGTAAAAATAAAACAAGTGAGAGAGTGTGAGAAAGAGTTATGAATCCACCAATAAAGTAGTAATAACTCCTGAATAAAGTATACTGCAGTCAGTATAGAATGAAATGAATGTGACAAGCAGAACCAAACAGTAACATGTGTTGAAAATGTTACCGCAGCTGGAATGTGTAACCCAAAATCTGGATATGTTGCTCTCAGTCTGCAATATGCAGATAGTATGGTTGTCTGAAATACCAAACATCCACAGTTGTCTATAGCTATATAAAGCAAATGTAGCAGGATGATGTAGCTGAACAGAGCCAGATATGAATGTGTATGTTGCTCTCAGTCTGCAATATGCAGATAGTATGGTTGTCTGAAATACCAAACATCCACAGTTGTCTATAGCTATATAAAGCAAATGTAGCAGGATGATGTAGCTGAACAGAGCCAGATATGAATGTGTATGAATAAAAATGAAAATGTATATTGATGTAGCAGTAACATTCCTATCAGCAACTTGAAGTAGTTATCACATAGGAAACTGCAGGCAGAACTGTAGTGTGTATATATATATCTGCAGCTATTAGAAATGTACAGCATATGTATTGGTATTTGAAGTTGTTAATTAAATTTTCTTCACCCTACCCTATAACCACATATAATCCATTCCACGTGAAATTGGTATGTGCAATCACAATTAACACCCCTGGACATTTGTCCTGTTGGTTCATACATATTTGCATGTATGTTGATGCATCTGCCCTGTTCATACATCCAAACCTGATGGCCTGTTGCCATCAATCAACTCTGCATGTTGTTGGACTTTGTATTACTGTTCAAAATATGCATGTGTTATGCTTGCTGTTCAATGGTTTGAATATCTGGGTGTTTGGTTAATGGGAATACTAATGCATGCTGTTACAACTAATTGTGAATGGTATTGTACGTTACTAACCTAAACTGTCATGACATAATGCAAAACATAGGACGACAGGGAAGGCGGGTTCCAGCGGACCCACCTCTCCCTCCTCAGCTGGCGAGTGCACCTGGCAGTAGTGCCCAGGCTGGACCCTCCTCCGGTGGCCCTGTGCCACCTGCGGGTGGAAGCAATGCAGGGGATGGGGCTCGTCCCCCCTCTGCAAGTGTGGCCGGAGGAGAACATCCACTCACCCTCCGTAGTGTCCGGACTGTGGTGCGTAGGGAGATCCGGGAAGCTGGTCTTGGGCCCCTACGCCAGCTTGAGGCACAGGTGGCACAACTAATGGGCATGCCTGCTGCCCGGCCTACACAACCCCCAGCACAGCCCCATCCTGGGCCGTGAAGGCACAGTGGCAACTGCCCATGGGTGGGGATATCAGTTCCACTGTTGCAATCTGTGGGCTCATGGGCTCTAGATATCCAAACATCTGTCCCCGTCAATTGTGTAACCCCCCACATGTGTCATACACCGCCCCTGTATGTGTCTTGTTTGTCTTGTCTGTTAACCTACCCAACCTACCTCCCCAGCTATACCGACTTCCCGTACCTGACATACCACTCTCACCTGAAAAAAAAAAAAAAGGGCACTCTGTACCCACAAAAAAATTACGTCCCATACATAGCTGCCCAATTTCGCACACATGTCTGCTGGACATGGAAACTGTCAATTACAATTGGCTGTACAACAAGTATTATTGTTGTCCTTACACCTCCCTCAGGGGTGGAAGGTTTCAAATGTCACACCAAATTACAAACATATGCACAGCTGTTGCTGATGAAGAAATGGGCAGCTATGGGCCTTACCTACATCCCTCCTGCAAAACCCGAGCTTGTTTCCCTACTGTCTTACACTCTTTGTGACCCTTTTTTCACCACTTTCCTGTCTCCCCATTTTCATTTCTTTCAAAGAAAATAGCGCGGGTGTGAGCAAGAGTAAGCACTTTTAAGCAGTTGTAAGCGGGTGTGCGTGGAGCTGAACGCCAGTGCGCATGCGTGAGCTCCACGCAAACCAATGCTAACCCGGTTATAACTGCTTAAAAGTGCCTTAGTCACTCTGAATGACAAGGCCTGTAGTCTGCTCAAAAGCAAAATAAAATCCCACGGTCAGTCCCGAGCCCAGGACCTTGGAAACAGTAGTCTGCATGACTTACCACTAAGCCATGACTGTTATATAAGAACATTGTGCTACAATAAATATATCATGTAATAGTAGGAATGAATGTAAAAGGAATATAGGATGTGTAGTACACAAAGCATGTCATGTATATTTACTGTCAAATGTAGTGGATTTATATAATAGTAGTGTGTGAACAGAAACAGCCATGCTAGTTGGTAGCTAGTAGGTAATAATGTCACTGTAGCACCTTGCAAGCCACACACATACTCACAGTAGGATAATCACTACCCATACCCCACAACCTCTTACAGGAACACATCCAGACTAAGTAATAAAAATGTGGAGCAAAGGCCCAAAAACAGGGACACATTCCAAATAATGCTCCAACAAACTTAGACAGTTGAGAGAGTAACAGGTTCTGCATTTTGTTGGATCTTTGGAAGGGTATGAAGTCTGAAACTGAAATGTTTGTCACTATAGTCTGACTTGAGCCCAGAGTGATTTGCCAGAAAAAGCTGTTTATGAGATATGGACCAAAATATGAGGCAAAAATGTGGACAACCTGCAAATATCTGCACACTTGAGAGGTCTGACACTGCCATATTTGAATAGTTAACAGCCTAGACATAGCAACAGTGACTGAGTTACAGGGATGCCCCACAGACTCCCTGTGAAATGTACAAACAGTAGGCAGAAAGGTGTTACAACACATGCAATGGTAACTATGAAGTACTGAAAGTATGCACCACTTGCATGTCGGAAATAGTGTAGTAATACATATGCTCATGCTAACCCACAATCACAACTGCAGAATACCAAGCAATTTAATGGGTGTACCCCACTGATATGTACCATTCCATGAGGCAGATAAAAGATGCACCTGAGAGTCTCTGGGGCCTGCTCAGCAGCATACTCAAATACCCTAATATATGTCAAGGCCCACACCATGGCCAGACCACACTGCATGCAGTAACACCCTAGCAGATATAGCAAGCATTCTAAGGTGTGAATGTACATGGAAATTAGGAAAGCCACAGCAACACACTACAGTCAAGACACCTAGCAGGCATACAAGTAGTGAATGTAAAGAGCAAATATTGAAGCCATAGCAACAAAGTGCAAGAGCCACTGCTATATACCAGTTACACCACATGTCCCACAGGAAAGCACACACACCCACATTAACAGTAGTAGTAGTCTTAGGTGTCAGTGTACATACACACTTAGTACAGGAAACTGGAGAAATTAATGGGGAAATGTTAATCTACAACACAGCCAGAAATATGAGAGAGATACTAACCTTTACACTCACAGAACAGTGTCCACAGCATACCAGCATGGTCCCTGCCCTTAAACTCTGAAAGGGCTACGCTTATCTCACATACCTTTTTATAGCACTGTCCTGGAATCACAGTGAGAACTGCAATCAGTACACAACTGGCTGCATGCAATTAGCAGATGCTGGCTAACAATTGGTGCAGAGGCCATCACATGGACATATGCAGACACCTACAAAAGCATGCTGTACTCCCAGTCCACACATGCAATACTCTCATTGCACCCTGTGGAGGTAGGGAGAGACAGAGAGAGAGAGAGAGAGAGAGAAAAAAACATACACAAACAAAACCAGTCATCAAAACCCACTCGAAAGCTGCCAACTGCCAACTGGAGCAGCAGGACACCAAACCAAATGGCAACGCAAGCAGCTGTGACAAACACAGGTAATGTAAAGTAATACTTTAAAAGTCTACATACTGTGAACCCTCCATATGTGTCATTGGTCTGTATCCATATGTATATGAAGATGTGCATAGGGCAGGGGACATACAGCAACTATCAGTGAAGGCTGTACGTACATATGTATGTGAAGGCATCTATGTGCACATATCAATGTAGGTTGAATGTAGGTTGTAGTGCAATGTACAAAGTAGGTTTCACAGTTATGTATGTTTAGCAGTATGTTAGTGTGTGTATACAGTTTTGTAAACAAACATGTTGATATACCTATCTATCATATGGATACGTATGTATGTCAATATATATATATATATATATATATATATATATATATATATATATATATATATATATATAATATGCATATATGTATACATACATAAAGAAGGATGTAGGAATACATAGACAGATGTAGATAGATAGAATATGTAGAAACATATATATATGTAATACACACATACAGATGTAGATATATGTAGATACATATACATAGACAGACAGATCTGACTATCTACAGATATGACTGTATATGACGATCTCACACTCCCCCTGTCCCACCCCCTCTGTCACTCTCACCCCTCTCTGTCACACCCCCCCTCTCCATATCTATAGCAATATATGTACATCGATATATATATATATATGTGTATATGTATACAGACATATATATATATATATATATATATATATATATATATATATAGACATATATATATATATATATATATATATATATATATATATATATATACACATATATGCATATAGATATATATATATATATATATATATATATATATTTACATATATATATATATATATATATATATATATATATATATATATATATATATATATATACATATATATATATATATATATATATATATATATATATATAGAGAGAGAGAGAGAGAGATGTATATATATTCTGAGTGAGGCACATGTGTACAGATGTATTGCAACAGGTGCCTGGTGACAAAGGCATGGAGTGAACACCAGTGTCGAAACTGGAGTACCATACCCCATTTCAAATCACCTACACCAATAACCACCAGATATGTGACTGGCTACCCACCACTGCATGTGTCAGGGGTGAACAGGGTCATAAATGTGTACAATAGTCCCCCCAATGATAGTCACAGTGGCACACTATTCCTGGAATACCTGCACATGGTATGTGTCAGCAGACATGGTGTGTCAGCTATGGACATGTAGGTCAGTGTACCCCTCCACACCACACAATGGCTGCCATGGTATGTACCTCACATGACAGCTACAGATATGGAGAAGGACACAGTGACATGTACAACACTGTGACAATGCACTCAAACACATTACCAATGCACAGTGGCTGACAACACCACAGAGTACACACATACTACCCACATAGAGGTTACCACTCCTGGATTTACATACTTAAGTCACACCCATGACAGATGTCCAACAACCATAGTAACACCTCACACCATCCACAACCTAAATGACTGCTGTGTGTCATCCATGACACCGCAGTAGAGAGCACATGGCGGAGGTACAGGTTCCTACCTACAAATAAGACATACGCTGCAATAAACCACACAGCCTTAAGAAGCAAGTCTCCCCATGAGTACATGTCACACATACCCCTGCTGTATGTTAGTCAGATAGGTAATATGCCATATGAGTCACCCTGTGTAACTGTTTGACAGGAGCAGGTACCATCACATCACTTGTCACAATGGTCAGGGTAGCAGAACAGTATGCTGCTGTAGTCCCAGGGGCAATAGCATATTGTATTGTATTGTATTGTAATGTATTGTATTGTGTTGTATTGTATTGGTATGTAGAGGTGCCTCCTTCGTGGAGTGGAACCACTGTTGTTGTACGCCAGTGTACAGGTACATATCCTGTAGTCAGGCTAGTGTTACATAGCACTTCTATATGTGTGTTTAGCTCCTCTTGGAGTTCATGTAGCATGCAACCAGGGATACCATCAGGTCCCATTGATGCTGTGTTTTCTGCTTTTCTGAGGGCGGCTCTCACCTGGACATCTGTGATGACAGGGAGGTTACAGTCAGCTGAGATAAGTATGTCTTAGTTTGGGGGAGAGGGAGGGGGGAAACATGCACTGAACCTGTCTGCCACAATGTTGCCAATATCTGTGGGTTCAGTGAATTATTTGTTGTTGTGTACTAACTATGAGCATATTGGAGGGTTTCTGACCAGGTTTCTAACATAACTGAAGAAGGCCTTGTGGTTATCTGTAGTGTCCCCGTTGATTTCCCTCTCAAAGTTGCCCATGGATGTTTGTATGAGAGAAAATAGCTCTTTACTAGTGTTGATCAGACATGCCTTCCCTTTATGGAATTATGCTCTGTCTTGCAGTAGCTTCCATCTTTTGTTATACAATCTGTCTATGACTGGGGTCCACCAGACAGAATGCTTTCCCTTTGTGGAGAGTGTCTTGGTCTTATATGGGATTGCATGATCCATGCATTCTCGGAGATGTCCATAGAAATCATTTGTGAAGGAGTCAGCATTGTGGGTTGTGTCTTCCACTGGCCCAGTGGGCTTAAAGGATACCATGTCAGTGTTACAAAGTGTAAAGTTTGCATTTGAAATGTTATTCACTGTAGTCGTTTGTGCTGGTGGTGGAGGTGGGATATGTATATCCAGGGCAATTAGTTTGTGGTCAGCTCACAGTAGTTGATGATGTACCCCATACAGTACCTCGATACAAACCCCCAGAGTGAGGAGGTGCTTTGGACCTGAATCAGTGTTCTGACTGCTGGGGTTTGGTAGTATGTCATATGGAGTGTGCCAGGTACTGTTGCACAGTTGTTGGCTGAGCACTGACACCTGGCCATTTACATGTGTATCCACCAATAGACAGACAGATGCTATATATGTGAGATATGTTGTATCACAACAGTCGAGTAGCATGTGTAGTATGTGTGCCAAATTCTGCTGACATATTTTGCTGATATCATGTTATTTCCTTTTTCAGGACCATGGCTCACCAGCGCAATCCAGCATACTCTGCAGCTGAGGATGAGGAAATACACCAGAGCCTGGTGCGGGATTATGCAATACTCTTTTCCCGCACCAGCCAGAATCAGCAGGAGAGGGCTGCACTGTGGCAAGACCTGGTCCGTCGCGTAAATGACATAGGCACGCATAATAGGACATATGAGCAGGTACGACATCATTGCAGTGATTTAATCAGAAATTTCCGTCAGCGTGCGTGAGATATACACAGGCAACAGGTTGCCACAGGTGGTGGGGTGGCTACACATCCCCCACTCACCAGACTGGAGGGACTACTCATAAGTGTTGTGGCTCCAGCCCACCAACAACAACAACAGCAGCAGACCTGCATTATGATGGAGGCTGGAGCCACACAGCACCAAGACTACGAGCGTGCAGGTAATATGCCATATGTATAGTTGACTGTTGTGTACACTGGTAGTTAATGCATGTGTGAGGTGTGTCCTTGGTTTGTAGCTGTCATCATAGTATTTAATGTGCAAGTGTGATATTCTCGATATCAGCAGCTGACCTGTGTAAGGCAACTGTTGTACTACTGACCTGTATCATGCTCAGTAACAATGGCACAGTTGTGCCCACTGACATTAATTTCCTCACTTCTGCAGGTCCCTCTGGTGTAACAGCAATGCAGCCTATCCATGCTGGTGAGTGTGTATTAACACTACCTTTAATAGTCTTGATAGTAATAGTAATATTAGGCTCACTTAGTAGTGTTCTGTGTATGCATGCAGGTGTGTCTGTGTCTGTGTTGATATCTCGCATACTGAGTAGTGTGCAACTGTGTGCAAGTGTGCAACTGTGTGCACTTGTGCATGTGTGCACGTGTACGCATGTGCTTGTGTGCATGTGTGCATGTGTGCACCTGTGCATGTGTGCATGTGTGCACGTGTGCATGTGTGCATCACTGGTAACATTGTGCAGACATTGTAAACTGTGTTTCCTGTTTCCCTCCCACAGGTTCTGGTGCTGCTCTGGTGTCATGCAGCAGGGAACCTGAATCAGGTGCCACGGGTACTGATAATGATGACATCTGTGTAATGGCACAGGAAGGTATGCCAGGGTCCGTCATTGGTCAGCCAATTGACAGTACACAGCTGTCAGCCCCATTAATGCGCACAGTCATCCTGCCAATACACCCTTTGTCACCAATGTCCCTAGGTGATGGACAGGATACAGTGGGCATTGACCAGGGTAATGTGGTATCTGTGGCACATGCTTCCCCACACAGCAGCCATGGGCATGGCCCTGAGATGGTACCACACAGACAGATGTCCAGGGGTTCTCGTGGGAGCATCCGTGGGTGCACTGCCCCTGTCAGACGTGCCCACAGAGGTCTTACAACCTCAGCTATGTTTCGGGCTGTCATGCAGGCACAGTCACGTATGAAACAGTACACCAGACAGGGTCTGAGGGAGCTGACAGCATGTCACACAGCCATGACTGACAGTATGCGTGACATTGCGGCTGCCATCCGTAATTTCACCGATGTCATAGGCAGACGTTGTGGGGACATATTGGATCGGTTCCACAACTACATGTCCATGAGCCAGGGCAATGGTGGATGGTTGAGGTGTCAATGTGGGCGTATGCCAGCAACAGCAGCAGCTGGCAGTCATCGCAGATGACAACAGGGCCGCGGCCGCCCCAATAGTGCCAGCAGCAGCCCCAGCAATGCTGGGTCTGTGCTGTCATCAGACCACCCAGGAGACCACGTGCACGTGGCGCTGGACAGGCCCGACAGGGATCTGTGTCCAGTCAATGAACACATGCTTCTGATGACAGTACCCAGTCTGGATTGGTACCGGATACGGTCCGTAGCACCCCTGCCAGGCACAGGTACCGTGTCCGTGGCCAGAGACACTGATCTGTATGACCTGGCAGGTACAGTCTGTGGCTGTCCACAAACACCGGTATATGGCAGCCATGAGGTGGAACTGTGTGCATCCATACACACATGCGAATTGACAACACCTAGGGCTACTGCATACACGCACACACTGCATCAACATTGCCCCACCTTGTACTTCTGTCCCTCACCAACACACATACACATACATGTCAGTTGGTGGTATCAGTGGCAAACTCAGGCATACCAAGTTCACACCCTGTGCATATGAAGAAACTGTGCCACCTCCTGCAATCTGTAACATCAGTGCAGGTACAGGTTAACATGTTGCTGATGCACAGGGTGACTACATAGACATGTAGTAAGAGTATCATGTTGTTAACAGTACTGTGTGCTGATATAATTGTGAGTATATCCCAGCATGCCTGATGCAGTAAGGGTATGATTGTCTTGTAGTGTTGTCTACACCTATGGTAAGTACTATAGTGTATCATCTTCACATGTTGGCATACTGGTGGTAAGGATGTCAACAGAAGGCTACATACATAGGTAGCACAGGGGATAAGGTAATGAAAGTATTGATACGCAATTATGGACATGCAAACTGCAAGTGGCATGTTGCCCACACTGGACTCTGCAATGCGGATGTTTGAGGATGTTGATATGTGTGCAGTACTACACGACTGGTACAGGACACACAGGAGCACCCTAGCACTGCAAGCTCACATCTCATACCATGCTAGACAGCCCCAACACACAAAACTAACTTTCACAGGAGGGAGAGTCCTCATAAATGTCAGGGATACTTTGGTGGCAGGACAGGTAGCATACATCCTACTAAGCATGGAACCACTGAGTGAAGGCTCAGTATCTGTTATTTGACATGTGTATTACTGCAGGTATGAGCACCTGGGTTTCCATCCAGTTATTGTACATCCTGACAGTACATGGTCTGTACACTTGTGTGCGCTGAGACTGGACCCTAGCCATCTGACCTGTGTATTTCCATGCACATGTGTATAGTGCCTGCATATTTGCACTGTTACCTACTGGAAGTGGTACAGCTTGTTTGTTGTACAATGGACTACATGCAGCCCTGCTTACTCTAGCTTTGTTTGCATGCATGTTTGCTTGCAGTTACCCTGGAACACTGATCCCACCTGCAATGCAGATTTACAGAGCTTCTGTGGACTCCTAGTGACATCTGCATAGCTTACTATATGTATGTCCATGTCTCACTTGACAGAACGTCACTGTTTGTCCTGTTCACATGTACGTTGCCTGTGACACATTGCATATGACTTACCTGGCATTTGACCATGTGAGCAGTCATATATGCCAGTGCTAACTAATCACAGGCACTACACCCTCACATACTCACCTTCTGTACCTTGTTCCCCATTGGCCCTATGTGCTGTTAATCACCATGGCAATCACAATACTATGGTAGCATGTGCAAAGGTCACTTGTCAGTCACCTCTATGGTACAGTTGTGGAATATGTGGGTCATGTGGCAATGTCACAGCTGCCACATGTACACAGTCAACCCTCTCCCCTACACATGGATGTACAACACATGTATGAGATGCAACCACATAGCCAAACTGGGGACTAAGCACTCTGAACCCAGTACTGGCATAACTTGTCAGGTGGCATGAAATACTACAGTGACTACAATACCAGTCTGATGTAGACCTACACTGACAGCAATCCAAACACATGAACACACTGGGCCATTCGTAGAGCCTAACAATAGCATCCTGCCTGAGCAGCAGACACCTCTGCAGCTGGCACACAGGCATACGTTAAGCCAGAACACAGCACGTGCAACACATAGCACACAAATCCTGTGTGCCAAGCAGTCACAGCCTGTACGGCTAGACAACACACCTGCTACAGTTGTGTTAGGTACCTTTATTGTCCGGTACAGTGAGGTCCCGCTCACCAGGCTGGACAAGGTGAAGGTCACAGTGATATGCCCGTGGGGCACTATGGTCCACCACATAACACAAGCATACAGGTCAGTCAGAGGCATGGACACATATGACTCAGTCATTGTCCATGCCACTATGGCTGACCTGTGATGTACCTCCCTGGACTACATGATAGGGAACATAGAAGGGCTCTCTGAGCATGTGGTACAGGCTGGTATGACCCTGACCTTGGTTGGCATCATACCCTCACCAAGAATGCTGAAGTATTACTGAATGCTGATGAATTACTGGTGCTACAACACCCTAGCTGAAAGGTTCCTAGCATGTAGTCATTGCATTGCTATGGAACAACTTGTTACCACTCCCACAACAGGTGAAAACATGCAGCACCTGTTCATCAACAACATGTAGACTATATGCCCCAGACCAGATGTGTATCCCTCGCTTCTAGGATGATACCATATACAACTCACACTGTATATACACATACCACATGCAGCACCTGCACAGAAGACCACAGTCATAATGTTATCCAGTGCAAATACCATGTATTCACATGTGGCAGGCGTCAGACATGGGAACTATTGAAGGTCACAGGTATATATGTGTATTTGGCACACACATACATCATCTGTGTCCATTGCCATTACTGGTTTAATTGATGTCATGCATTATTGTGAACAACAACCCACACACATGGGCATTCTGTGTGACAAAAACACACGTGCCATGTGTGGAATTCAAAGCCAGAACTAACTGTGCTATGACAGTAGTGAGAGACGCAGTAGCAGAGAGTGCTATTTGCATTACTTGGAGATTTGCCCTCTTCTGCTGTACTTGTAGGGTGCTGACATCATCTCTGTGTAGAGATTGGAATATGCACCATCTGGTGTGTTGTACTGGTTGCCAAAAGGGTCAGTTTTCTCACACATATAATCGCACACACCCTATTTCCAACCCCCCCACACACACACTTGCCATTTGTAAGATTCAAACCTCTACCTAACTATGTTATGACACTCAAGACGGACGCATTAGCGGAGCGCGCTATTCACATTCCTAGCAGGTCTCTCTTCTCCTGCTGTACTTATAGGGTGCTGACATCATCAGTGTTTAGAAAGGGGAATGTGCATCCTGTAGTGTGTTTTCCCAGTTGCCAAAAGGGACATTTTCCTCACATAGAATTACACCCACACTAATCCCCCTCACCCAAACACACACACACTTGCCATTTGCAGGATTCAAACCCCTACCTAACTATGCTATGACACTCAAGACAAACCCATTAGCAGACCGCGCTATTCACATTACTGGAAGGTTTCCCTTCTCCTGCTGTACTTATAGGGTGCTGACATCATCAGTGTTTAGAAAGGGGAATGTGCATCCTGTAGTGCGTTCTCCTAGTTGCCAAAAGGGGCATTTCTCTCACACAGAATTGCAAACACACCTACCCCGCTGTACTTATAGAGTGCTGACATCATCAGTGTTTAGAAAGGGGAATGTGCATCCTGTAGTGTGTTCTCCTAGTTGCCAAAAGGGGCATTTCTCTCACACAGAATTGCAAACACACCTACCCCGCTCACCCACACACACACACAGAGCATTTGCAGGATTCAAACGCCTACCTAACTATATTATGACATTTGAGGGAGACTCATTAGCAGACCGCACTATTCAAATTACTGGGCATTTGTTCTGCACCTGCAGTATTTATAGGGTGCTGACATCATTATTTCTACAGAGGTATGTACATCTAGTACTACCTGTCAGGTGGGGGACAGCATATATATGCATTTGCAGCCACCTACTTCAGGGTCAGATATGCACATCAGCACTGGCAGGTTATGTTCTATACCATGCTGTGTGACCACAGGACCTTTAACACACAACACAACCAGTTTGGACCACCCCTCCCACATCTAGGACACACACTTTGCTTCCCTGGGAACAGTGCCAAGATATGAAGGTGTTCACATACACCATTCCAGTTGTTAACGTCAGGTACAGGTATATTGTGTGTGGGAACTACTCAAGCCTCTACAACATTACCCTACAGCCACTACAATTTGTGAGTCCATGTGCTATGGCAGAACCACTCACCACAGCCACAAGGGGGAATACATATTGCACCTGACCATCTGCAACATGGGTACTCACTGTTCCACACCAGAGGTAGACCACCATTGTTGATATCTGACCATACCCACCTTTCCCTGGACATCCATATCCCATCCCCACCCCCAGGCAAGGTTGTCACTGCAAACAAAGTGTATTTATCAAAAGCAGACTTTACACTTGTGAAGAGTGGGGTGGAAGATTTCAAAGGATCCATGCTGGGGGAGTATACAGGCCACTCTGCATAATCCTTGACAATTGCATTCTATGAGCATGTGGAAGGTTTGCATTGATCATGCTATCCCAAATATACCCATGACTCCTCCACAACAGGACACCTGTCAGGTGTACACCAGCCATATATGAGCTGTCCAACAGACAGAGTGAGCTAATACATTGCAGAGTAGTAGCCCACAGAGGGAGGACATCTCTGAACAGTACTGGCACGACACTTCAATCCCTCATAATCATCACGACAAAGTGTTGACAGTGAAATTGTCCAGACACTGCAGATAAGGCTCCCCTCAGTCTGTTATTGATGCCCACTTACTGTTAGAGGTCCTCACCAACCCTCTTCCAGCACACACCAACAACATGGATGTGGCTTAGCAAATTCAACCCCTGGGATCTCCACTGTGTCTCTACTTGATGGAGACACAGCACACTAGCCTCACACGGTGCCTTATGTGACCTACTTTACAGTGGCACAGTAGCCTACTGTACTGGGGAGGCGGACGCCAAACACACTCTGGCTAAGCTGTCAGTCCCTAGGGCAAACAGCCTAGTGTTGACCTCTACACCCATATGTTTAATTGTCAGATGCACAATATTTGTTGCTGATAGACTGTTTGCAGGTCTTTATTGCCATAGCATTCCCTATTTCAATGAACAACTTGTGTATCTGTGGAAGATGTTTGAATATGAGAGGGATCCACTATATCACTTATGTCTCTGTAGTCATTTAACTGTGTGCACTGGGCAGATTGCTGTAATGTGGTTGGTTCCTGGAATAACACGTACAAATACCAGATATGTGTGGCCAACTGCTAAACTGAGATTTGGCCTAAGTGTGTGAGCATGCCCAGTTCAGGCTTTCCATGGCATGTTGTCTGACATATGTCTCATTTATCAAAGTGTGCGAGCATGCCCATTGTGAGCTTTCCATATGTTGAACTCTGCAGCCCACCACATTTGTGGATGAGTGTGAACTTCAACAATATCTCACGTTTATGGTTGTGTGTTGTGTGTCATGTTGTGTACTTACTGTTCAACTGCTTTGTGTCTGAACACAACAGGGATTATACTGTGCCTGCAGGGTTTGCATGGGATACTTTGCATACAGTTGTCAACATCCTTTCATACTGACCTAACACTGTAGTACCGTATAGTGTACTGGTTCAGTACTTTCACTGTGGTGGACAGTATCCTGGGCTTTAGTCCTATCACTGCTTTACATTTTCATAGTGAGCACAACAGACTGGTTAGGGGCCAGTTGTGCACATCTGACCATGTTGCATTATGTTCAGATATGAACTACTTAAACCAGTCTTGTCCAACATTGGTAGTGTATTCCACAACATAGGTGTACATTGGCAAACACTAGCGATGTGCCCTAGGCCATTTCTAATGCTAGTCGGAGAGTGTGTTTGTCCTTCGACACACATTGTAACTGGAGTTTGCCATGACATATGTCATGGTTAGTATACTGTGCCTCCGTCTACCCATGACATAACAGTGATACCCAGGGTAAACCTACCATCTCCCATCCACTCATCAAGATTCCTCTTGAGGAGAGTCGATGAGTGACTCTCTGGCTAACCTGTACTGGGAGTTTACTCAAGAGTGGGGGTGGCTTCTGTGTTATGGATCATTCAGTACAGCTTGTCCTATGTATGTCAGTGCTGGGGTCCAGGTCTCTCATGTGCATAGCTCACTGCCATTCAGATTGTACAAGGTGCAGCATGTTCATTGATTCCAGCTTGGACATGGCTTTATACATCAGGCAAAGCTTGCCTCTGGGTGGGCAGTATGGCAGTGTGTGGAGCTGCAGTTTGTTTAATCAGGCAACACATGGCATCTGTTCAAGCTCTTTGATACTCCTGGTGAGGTACTTTTGGGGACTTTCCAGTTGATGGAGGTGTCTGCTGAGGTACATCCCACAGGGGCTATTGTAGTCAATTGTAACGCTGATGAAGGATGACCGCAGAGCCACAATGACCTCCCCTGATCTAGATCTGACAACCTTCATGATTAGGTGGGTATATGGTATGTTTCTGTAACCACTACAGCCACATGCTTGTCCAATGCAGGATATCTATCAACTTGTGTCCCCAGGTCTCTTATTACATGTTAAGTACTTAATGGGTTAACACCTATGTGGTAATTGGTGGGCACTTACTGTATATCCACAGGGGTTGACTATACACTTTTCTGCAATTAGCTTGCTAACATGGCTATGGCACCAGTTGTCTGTTTCTATGTGGCCCTTTTGTGGGATGCTTGTGTCAGCTGGAAGGTCAGATATGGTGGCCAGTTTGTAGTCCTCTGCAAACTTGTTCAGACACAGTCCTTCCATGTTGGCCTGTACCTATGGGACATATATACCAAACGAGGGAGGTCCCAGGACCAAGCCTTGTGGGATGCCAGTTATATCTGGTTTGTAGTCTGACATGGCTGCAGCATTTCTGACCATGTCTGTTCTGTCCTTGGTCTGGTTTGCAACCCCTCTACTGACATAGGGGTTTATATTTAAGCTGGTGAGCTTATCTATAATGAACACATGGGGTATTGTATGGAAGCCTTTGCAAGGTCCAGCTACGCTGTGTGGACCACATTCCCCTCATCAATGACCTTAATGACTGTTTCAAATGAGTCAAACATGTTTAAGGGCAGGATCTGCACTTAAGAAAGCCACACTGGGTAGGGTCCAGTGTCAGTAGGTCCCCAATATCTTTATGTCTGCGGTACAAGCTGATCCTTTCCATAGCTTTGCAGACCAAGCTTGTCAGGATTCTGGGGTGGTAGTTTGCAGTATCCATTCAGGCAACACCTTTGTTGAGAAGGACCACTGTTGTTGTACACTGCTCTTTGGGTACATATCCTGTGGTAAGGCTGACATTGAGCAGTAGTGTTATTTGGCATTCCATTCTTCTTGGAGTCCATGTTGGACTCAGCCAAGGACACCATTTCATACCATTGATGCTGTGTGTTTTGCTTTGTAGATGCTGGCTGTTACCTCAGCATCTGCAATGTCAGGGGGCCAGCACTCTGCTGGGATAGATATTTTGCATTTTTTTGGGGGGGGGGGTTGCACTGCACCTGTCAGGTTGGATGTTGGCAATATGTGTGTGTGTTTGGTATGTTGTTTGTAATATTTGAGTGATTCAGAGCATATCTGCGAATTCCCAACAAGGTTCCTACCATCAGTTAAGAAAACCTTGTGATTATCCTTAGTGTCCTGTACAATTTGTATCTTCATAGGTTCATACTAGGCTATCCGCCCTAGGGCATTTATAAGCCTAGCCAGAGTGTGTGTGGCTTTTACCACTCCTTGCTATGTGAATATTATGGCCATTTATGATTTACTTTACTGTGCCTCTGTCTGGACGTGACACAGTGAAGACCCCCAGTGTATATCTAAGATCATCCATCCACTTGGCAAGATTCCTGTTGAAGAGGGTCAGTGAGGGGCTCTGCCTAACATAGAGTGGGATTCTGTTCCAGGGTGTAGGGAGCCTCTGGGTTATGTATCTGTCCCTCCAGAACATCCTATTTCATTATGTGTTGAGGTTGACATCTCTCACTCTCACAGCTCCGATGTATTTGGGTTTTCTGGGGTGGAGCATGTCCATTACTCCTGTGTTGGACATGGCCTTGTACAACAGGCATACAACGCCTCTGTGTAGGCAGTATGTGACTGCATTCAGCTGGGGTGTCTACAGCCAGGCAGCATATGACATATATTTGAGACCCTTTATCCTCTTGGTGAGGTACCTTTGAGGTCTTTCTAACTGCTGCAGGTGTCGGGTAAGGTACATCCCAAATGAGGCATTGTACAAGATTATGGGTCTGATAAGAGAACAGTATAGGGGCACAATTACCTCTGTTGATGTAGATGTGAATCCTTTCATGATACGGTGTCCAATATAGACAGTCTTCCTAGCCACGTTGGCAATGTCAGTGTCACATAACAGGTTACTGTCCACTTGTGTCCCTAGGTCCCTGATTACTCCTTCCATACATAATGGATTACCACCTATATGGTAATTTGTGAGTACCTTGTTTGGTATTTGGTGAGACATTCATACTGTCCAGTATCTTCAGGATGGCTGGGTGGGGTTCCTGTGTGTGAGAGTGTGGTCTGTAGCATGCTACAGACTGTACAGCAGTTTAGCCTATGGTTAGTTGCACATGGGTGGTCTCCGATGCTTCGTGCATTGTCAGTTACCTGGACGTGTGGGTGTCTGTGCTGAATATGGATACTCCCCCTCCTTTTATGTTTTGGTCCAGGTTTTGGGGCCATAACGCATGATATGAGGTATAACCTGGTAGTGCTGGTGTGCTGTCAGGAGCCTTGCTGCATGTTTCTGTCACTGCACGGACATCAATGTTCTCCATACTGGGGAGGGCCTCGGGAGCATGCATATTGAGGTTTACACGTCTGGCATTGGTCAGCATTACCCTTATGTTTCTTTCCAGATATGTTTTCTAGGGTGGTGGGTTAGTCTTTTCAGCCTTGCCTACGAAAGGCTCTATGGAGGTGTCAAGAGCCTTATCCAATATCCAGACTCCCAGGGGTAACAGGGGAACAGCAGCGTGGCTTGTCAAGCATGACATCCCAAGCAGACAGACATTGGATCCCCTTGGAATGACACCAGTAATTGTGCCACTTGTTAAAGCTGATCATTCTGTGTTTGTACTGTGGCATTCTTGGTGAGGGTAGGATGCTGCACACGGTCAGTGTCATACCGGCCTGGACTACATAATCGGAGAGCTCATCTATGTCTCTTTTCATGTAGTCCGGGGAGGTACATCTCAGGTCATTCACGCCAGCATGGACAATGACTGCATCATATTTCTACTTGCTTTGGGGTGACCTGCGTACTTCTGTTATGTGGCATATTGTAGCAGCCTACAGGCAGCTTACTGTACCCTTTCCCTTGTTCAGTCTGGTGAGCGGGTCAGCAGTGTGTCTGACTATGGAGTCACCTATTACAACTGTATCAGGCATGTTGTTTCTCCTTCTGGCCTGTGACTGTTTGGCACACCAGCTTTGTGTACTATGTGTTGCATGTGCTATGTTTGGAGGGAGTGGTTGCTTGGGTGTCTGCTTTGGAGGCCTCTGTTGATGTGGTGTGTTTGCAATTAGGGCCTCCGTGAATGTTTTTCTGTGTTTATGTCTTTGGTTTGCAGTTGTTATAGGTCTATGTGAGACTGGGTTTGTGGTATGTGTGGTTACCTTCTCCTCCTGACTAGTCTTGACAGTACTGAGTTGAGAGAGCTCAGCCTCTGGATTGGATAAATGGTTGCATATCTCACATATATTTGTATTTCTTGGGGGGAGGTGAGGGTTGTCTGTGTACTTGGGGCAGGTGTAACATTGCCTCAAGATTCACAGATTCAACTTGTTGTAGCTGGCCTTAGTGGATTGTATGTGTGGACATATTTTATTGCCATACTACTGATCAGTGATAACTTCCCTTTTTATGTTTGCTCTATCATGTAGTAGCGTCCTCATTCTCTTGCATGGTTTGGTAATGGCTGGAGTCCACCATGCCAGATGCCTGTGTGTATGGCATTGTGTCTTGGTTTTATTTGGGATTGCATAATCCAAGCATTCCTGGAAGTGTTCATGGAATGCCTGTATAACAGATTCTGAGGTGTGGCCCATATTTTGCACCTGCACAGGGCCTTTAATGGATTCCGCATCAGTTTGGTGGAGTGCAACTTTTGCTTTACACATGTTTTTCACTGTGGTTTTCTGGCCAGGGACTGTGGTCAGGATGCGTATATCCGGTGTGATTACTCTATGGTCTGGTCTTACCAGTGAGGGATACACTTCTCATCTTGCCATCCAGTACCCATGTTGCTTATTATCACATCCAGTATGCTTACCCCTCTTGTGGGAGTGGTACGTTGTTCCTGGGCATTTTGGTTTATGGATTCTAGGAGCTTTTGTCCTACAGTGTTGGAGCTAGTATAATGCTCCCAGTCTATGTTTGGGTATTTTCAGTCACCCAATATAATGTGGTTTGGAGGGCTTGATATATTCATGTATTCCAACATAGGCCAAGTGCAGTTCCTGGTGTTAGGACCGTAGTCTGTAGCAGGCTATAAACTGGGAGGCAGTTTTAGCCACTGTTACTTGACCATGGCTATTCCATGCTGCTTCTTGTTGTGGTACCAACATGGGGGGGGTGGTTATCCTTGACAATTATTGCTAGTCACCCTCCTTTTGTAGCTTGTTCCGTGCTTTGAGGCTGTACAGCACAGTATGAGGTGTAACCTGGTAGTGTTAGGGTGCTGTTGTGAGCCTTGACCCAGTTTTCTGTTACAGGACAGATATCAACATTCTCCAAACTGGGGGAGTTTACTCTGCATGCATCTTGCTGTTTAGACTTCTGGCATTGGGTAGCATTGCATCTAGGTTCTTATCCCTTGTGATACCTATGGAGGTGGGTTTGTGTTTTGAGCCTTACCTATTCAAGGCACGCTGTGGGTAACAACAGCCTTTGCCAGTATCCATAAGACCTGGACTGATAGGTGCCCACCACCCCTAGCAGGTGGAGCATCATGTCATGCTCAGCATGTCATCTAAGGCTGGCACACATTGGATCCCCTTTGACTAACTGCAATACTTCAGCCAATTATTGCAATTGATCATCTCATCGTCATATTGTGGCATCATGCTTGGTGAGGGTAGGATGTTAGTCAGGGTCATCAAGTTTGCATATACTACATGGTGTTACATTGCTTAACACATGGCATTCATGCCTCAGGTGGTGCTGCAGGGCTGCCTCTGTCGGATACACATACTACACTCCCTGTACATGTTTGAGAGCAGGTTATGTCATTTTAGGCGTCCCTGTTATTATATGAATGAGTCAGAGAGGGGTATCATTCCCAGGGTTCCTACTGAGCCAGTGTATGTGCTATGCGTTGCCTCTTTGCCAAGGCCAGGGCATACTGGGCACGCCTCCTTCTGCCTACTGGGGCAGGCTCAGGTTATTCCTCCTCTGAGTCACGCTCCACCTGTGATGGCCTTGGCAATGGTGGGGGGTTGTTTGGCCTGGCCCTATGCTGGTCCTGCTGCAGCTGTTTTCGCAAGATCATATTATGTAGCATAGCACATACCATGACAATTTGGGTACATGTAGTTGGTGAGTACTGCAAGGCTCCACCAGATGTGTCCAGACACCGGAATCGTGACTTGAGCAGCCCAAACACACACTCTATTACATTACGTGTTTGTGCGTGTGCCTCATTATGGCGTTCCTGTTTAGGTGTGTGTGCGTTTCTGATGGGTGTCATCAGCCATGGCTCCAGTGCATAACCTGCATCCCCCACTAGGTGTCCATGTGGGATGTCCCCGCTGGCAAATGTCTGGTACAGCTGCGTCAAATGCCAGATATGGGAATCATGGTAGCTCCCAGGGCAGCCAGCACACACATTCATTATGCCCTGGGCATCACACACGACCTGGCAGTTGATGGAGGGGAAGCCCTTGCAGTTAATGTAGGCCCTACCCCGCTCACCGGCTGGTGCTTTGATGCATATGTGCGTGCAGTCTATTGCACCCACTACCTCAGGGTATTCCGCTATTTGCTGGAAGAGACGCATATTGCTGGCCAATATCTCACAGGCATTGGGGAAATATACATGATCACCGCCATGTGCTGACATGGCATCCAGGAACTGGTGCAGTACCCTGGAGGCTGATGCCTGTGATATCCCCATTATATCACCAGTTGGTCTCTGGAAGGTACCTGTTGCTAGTATTCTTAGGCCAACACATACCTTGGTTTCCACTGGGATGGGTTCCCCTCTGTTGGTTCTGTGTGTGAGGCGTGGCCTGCACAGCTCAACAATTTGCTGCAGGAGGTCTCTGTCCACTCTATAGCGCTCCACTATCTCCAGCTGATGTAACCCGTGGTAGGTGACCCTGGGCCTGTACACTCTTCTCCGTCTCCTCACTGTGGGTTGTCTGGCACCATTTGCATTGTCACCACCCTCAGCAAGTAGCCTATGTCTCCTTATGACAGCTCCTAGTATTTCTGCTCTGAGTTCAGCTTTTTCAGTTTTCACTTCTAATAGCTTACTCCTGTCTTGCAGTGTCTCTTGAGAGAAACATCCTGCACTGCTGTTTGCAGAGTTTTAAGTGCTTGGCTGGGCTACTATTCTGCCTGTGTAATTGTCTGCTTCTAATTGTTTTCACCTGCTAGCTCCAGCAGTATTCCCTGCTAGCTTCCTACTAATTCTGTTGCTTCCTGTTTCCTTTCTGTTTCCTCAGGGGGGAGACACGCGCATACCAGCAGAAACACGCTCACAGTGGCTTACATGCGCGCACACATGCTTACATGGTTTAGAATCTTCTTATTCGGGTTAAAACGAGCGCACACCAGCGCAAACAGTCTTACAAGTCTGCCAACAGGCTCCCACATGCTCATTCTGCCTTACACGTGCGCACACTGCCCTATTCGTGCCTCATGGCGTGCACACGTGCACATGCACGCCCAGCAAGAAACTTTGGTGTAAGCAACAGTGTACACCTTCCATTTCTTGACTTTCCCATGCTTATCTTGTGGGACTCCTCTTTCCATGATATGTGTCTGACATCTGTCATGTAACACTGACCTCCAATGAACTGCATTTCTTTCTGCCATTCCCCCCTGTGATGTCACCTATCTCCTACTCTATTCCTCCCCCTTATGTATCTCCTACACTACTCAGAATGTGCTCATTTGCTATGTGACAGTGGAATTCAGTATCCTAACACTCATTTACATCAGATTGCCTACTAATGCTTAGTTACATGTCTTAGACTCAGCTTCCCCCCTTAGCAACCACTAAATGGTGGCCATGTTGTTTTTGGTCTGCTTGTCCCTGCATTGTAAATCCATGTATTGCATAAAACCCACATTTATGGGTTTATAACCTTCATTTTTATGTTTTATATAGCGCAGCCCGTTTGCGCGGGGCTGCACTGCGTTTATTTCTCATATTTGCATCGGGTACCTTGCCAATGGCCACATATTTGGCCATTGGCATGCTGCCTGACACATATGCACCCTTTATTTGGAGCTGACATGGCTCCATTGTATTATTTGCAGAAACGTACTCAGTTGTCAACTGAGTACATTTCTGCAGCTAAAACGGCTCTTACACGGGCTGCTTTGTGCTTCCTGGATCGCTAATCTACCTCATTTGCATGCCTTTTGGCTGCAAGTGAGGTGATTAGCATATCCACACCCACTCCGTGTAAGAGACGTTTTAGCTGGTCTCTTACACGGAATTTTGGGCTGTTCCTGGATCGCGAGGGCTGCATGGAGTCTTACACTACTCTTAGCCTTCGTGCAAGCCTTCGTGAATCCTGCCCTTTATCTTTTAATGAAAGTAATAGCAACAATATGCCTTGGTATATACAGTCATAATCCTTTCTTACTGCCTTCATCCTATCTGTACAACTTCTGTCCCTTTTTCCTTTCTACAGAAATACACAGCATGATTTTTGTGTATCCTGTAATATCATAGTTGTTGGGCTCAGATCCATGTATCTTCTCAAATACATCAACCACAATAAAGCATAGTATATTTTTGAGTAGAATCTGCTCTGCAAGCCTCCTGCCCAAAACAAGAAAGTAACTCATCATAAGTGATGTTTAAATAATTTTTAAGAGCCAGACTGAAGAGAACTTGAAGTCCTCAGTAACCTGCAAATAATGCAACAGATAGATTTTTTAATATTCTGTAACAAAACGTGATAGACATTGATAATACAACATAGTGTATAAATAAGGGCTGTAGTGTAATTAATCACAATTTAAAATTCTGGATTATACTTATCTGCACATATAATTGCAAAAAAATAATATAGCAAAATAAATATTCCCAGTCTCCAGGTTGGTACAACCTCAGAGTGAAAATAATGAAGGGACATTTTTGCACTTAAAAAGATTCAAACACTCTGCCATCACCCTGAAAATATTAGTCATCTGTATGACAGTAGACACCAGAGACACTTGGCGATTATCAGATAAGTTTAAAAAAATAAAACCACTAAGCAACAACATTAACCCATTCATTAATATGTGTATATTCCATCAACCCCATAAATAGGTTAGCATACATGGGGCAAACGCTACTGAAAAATAAATACAGTTGATCAAATTACAACATATGAGTAACAATGATGAATTAATATTTAAACCCTCAAACAAAGGGGGAAAAGTAGTAGTATTGAGATCCAAAGATTATTTGAATATGTGCATGGTACATCTGAATGATGAGAAAGTTTACAAAAGAGTGAATTTTCAAGCTTTTGAACAAGCTAAAAAGGAATACGATATATTACTACAAAAGGTTACCGTTTGAATTATTTTTCAGTAAAGAATGTTGAAAAAAAAAGATCTTAGAGCATAATGAAAAATTAATTGAAACATTTTTCGGCTTCCTGACTACTTGACCTCAGAGCATTATCCATATGTTGTTTACTTAAATAATTCATGCAAACAAGGCTATTATGTATGGCTTTTACATAGGTACCTTTTGTGTATTTCCAAAGCTAATTAGTTGCAGAACACACCATATGCCATCATCTCTTTGTTCATACGTTCATGTGTACTAACTTTGTGAGGACTTGCTGCATCCTGTTTTTTAATCAAATAAAGCTTCAGTAAATTGGAAATCATTGAAAATGTTACAATATGTGATTCTTGAAAACATGAATTTATGTAAATATTTCTAGGAAAAATAGTGTCATGGCTAAATTATATTGTGTTCCAAAAATTCATAAAGATATGGCTAATCCCCCAGGACGCCCCATAGTTTCATCTAGGGGCTATTTTACACATAATATAGGGTGTTTTTTGCATCATTTCTTGTTGGATACAGTGACAAAAATACCATCATATATAAAAGATTCGGTTGATTTCCTTGATAAATTTAAAGGAATTAAATGGGAGTCAAACATGTACTTTTTAGTTTTAGACGTCACTAGTCTCTATACTAGTATACAAAATATACATGGAATTGAGGATTATTTTTTAGGGGATAGCCCAAGAACACAATATATAAAATAATTATTATTTATTTGTTTAACACATAATTTCTTTGAATTTGACAACATTTTGTACCATCAAATACAAGGTACAGCCATGCGGGCAGCGTTTGCCCCCATGTACGCTAACCTATTTATCGGGATGATGGAATATACACATATTTTAAAAGTCCCTTCTATAGGAAATGTGTAAAGAAATATTATAGATACATAGATGATTTGATTTGTTTATGTCAGGGTGGAGAAAGTGAAGTATTAGAATTTATAGAACTTTTGAATAACAATAAATATTCTATTAAATTTGATGGGTTACAACAAGGAAGCGTAGTAAATTATTTGGACATAACTATAGAGGGTTTAGAAGATGATAACATCAAAACTAATATATATAGAAAATTTGATCAGTTAAACTATGTGTTACATGCTTCTAGTTGCCACCCGCCTCATACTGTGGCTTCCATCCCCTACGGGGAAATGTTAAGAAGTAATAGATTATGTAGTGATAAACAAGACTGTGAAAAGGAGGTTGCTAAGGCAATTAACATGTTTAAAAATAGAGGTTATAATATGTGTATATTGCAAGAGAACTATAATAAAATATTTAAGAATGAAAACATTAATGTAAATTATAGAAAAGGAGAAAGAAATGTAAGAACTACCATACAAAATGCACCTGACAAAAATGTATTCTATGTATCCAAATATACATTGTTTTCTGTTAAGCAGGAGAGGTTATCGAAGGATTGTTGGCAAATAGTTCAGAAGGAGTTTTTTTCCCTTAAAGAAACAAAACTGAGATTTTCTTATCAAAGGGGACGGAACCTTAAAAAAATTCTGGTTCATAGTACATATAAAAGACCTTTAGAAAAAAGGACAAAAGAACTAATGTTTAAAGGTACCAAACCCTGTGGTAATTGTACAATTTGTGAACACATAGCACCAACGTTTGATAATATTAATGGTCTAAAACTGGAAACAAAAGGCAGCTTTAATTGTAGAAGTGTGGGTGTTATTTATGCAATAACATGTCCATGTAAAATGTTCTATATAGGAGAAAGTAAAAGAAGTTTAGGTGATAGAGTGAAAGAACACAAAAGATATGTTAAAAATAATAAAAGTATTAGTCCCATAGCAGAACATTTTAATGAAATGCATCAGGGAGATCTGAGTGGTTTGCGAGTTACAGTATTGGAACAAGTTAAATTAAATTTTGCAAGTGAGGATACAATCAAATATTTATTAAGAAAGAGTCTGTTTTAATATTAAAATATAATACATTGAAGCAGTGTGGAATGAACAGAGAATGCAACTGGAAAAGTTTTATTTAAAATACATACATTTTGTCTTTCATTTTTATTTTAATGGACAATGTTTCTTTAAGGTAACAATTGATTATTAATTGTATAATAGTAATCAAGTGATGTGGATAGTTTTTAACTATACAAATGGTGTAGTTTTCAAATGAATTTACTTTGTAAAGGCTTATTTTGTCCGAGGTGGTAGGAGAAAATATTAGCTGTTTTTATATAACTGAAGTGAAAATGTTTGTATTAAACGACTGAACTTTGAAATCAGTGGACACTGTGATTCATGGTCTTTTTGTGGTTGTTGTTGTGTCTTTCGGCTTTTCCCGGTTAGGGGTCGCCACAGCGGAACTCCAGTCCGCTAATGATTGGCAGTAGATTTTTACATGCCGAGTTGCCAGCCCTGACGCACAACCTTCAACGAAGGTATGCCCATTCACGCATGTCTCCACACAGAAGATGCTTTAGCTGAGAATTGAACAGGACAATGTTTTACTGTGAGGTGACAACGCTACCGCAGCACCACCACCACAGTTCTTAATCTGTCATGGAATATATGAAGAGAGGGGTCTATGTCAGATTATCAAAGTTCCAAAACTTCTAAATCTTGTACAGCCGAGACCATATGATTGCAGTTTCAGAACTTCAAGCATTAAAAAAAAAAAAAAAACACAAAAAAATTATATTTTTAACATTTTTGCAGGAGGGCAAGCCCCCCTACACCCCACCAAGTGGGTGGCTGTGCCCCTCATACCCTCTGCTAATTAGATATACCAACTTCGAGATCACACTACATTGCAAAAAAGGGTACATTTCCCATTCCACGTTGTACTTCGATCTTCATTCAAAATGTTCAAAGTTTTTAACCTTTGATCATATGGTCCCAACCATATGACTTTCAAAGTTTTGAAACCTTGATAAGCTGATAGGGATCCAAAGAGAGAGATGATTGATTTCTATGAATATGTGTCCCAGGCAGTTATGTCTCTAGCCTTGAGCAGCATTCTACCCTCACCTAGGATAACACAATATAAACAAAAAAATGTATGACTTCAACAATTGGCTTAGTTTTTGTTGTTGTTCTAATGGGATCTAGTTCCTGTCAGCCTGGGTTGACATGGTTGATAGACCATGCTGCTTTGTCAGAGATGGTCTTCACCTCTTACCTCTAGGCTTTTGGTTACTGGCTAAGGCACTTGCCTCCCACATAGTGCCTTTTTTAGACAAGGTCTCAATAACAAAATTGCCAAAGTGAAAATACCATTCACAAATAAATTAAAGGTTATGCGGCTAAACATTAGGAGTTTAAATCAGAAACTGCACTCTCTGGAAGCACTCCTCACCCTGGAGGATGTAAATGTCTGTGCAGTCACAGAAACTTAGTTCAGGGCAACAGAGAGTACCCCGACCTTGCAAAGCTACAATGCCTTCCGTACTTTCAGACCACAAAATGAACGTGTGAGAACCAAATGAGGAGGAGTACCTATCTCCAGCAAAGATAAATACACCTCTTGAGTGATTGGACAGAAAAAATCCATGGAGTTACTCCAAGTTCAACTAATTGCGGGATGAAACCCTCTTCAAGTCATCGTTAGCTATAGGTTCCCTTCAATGAACCAAGATACCCATGCTGTTTATTTGGACCTATTTGAGTCAATCAAATTATAACCAAACACTCTAGTCATGGGTGATTTTAACTATCCCTCCATTAACTGGGAAACTTATATGAGTAACAACAAGCTAGCACAAGGGTTCCTGGACTTTGTTAACACTAATGCCCTGGAACAAATAGTATGCAACTCCACAAGGGGCTCAAATAGCCTTGACCTGGTCCTCACCAACATGGGTGACCATTGCAGCACCACAAGTATAGGACCCTCGTTGGTTAAAGCTGACCACCAATCAGTCACATTTGAAGTAGCTATAACACCTGAACCCCTCTTAGGTGAAATCAGACTAAAAACATTCACCAAAGCTAATTATACCCTCCTAAGGGATGGCATAAATAAATTCCAAGCTCCTGTTCTCACAGATGGCATTGAAAACTATACACAAATGCCCTGTACAAACACTTACACAAATGTATTGACACAACTATATTTGATATGATCAAAACAAGATCCTCAAGAAAAAACAAACCTCCCTGGTGGACATCTAGCATTAATAAGTTATACAACAAGAGGAAAAAGTTGCTGTCTAAGAATAAAAAAGAGAGGTCCTAGCACTAGAAGAGCACCCTCCTCTGCTTGATCAAACAAATAAGACAACTTGTAAAATCCTCTAAGGGCAACTTCAAAAAAAATTAGCAACCATAGCTAAGGATAACCATAAGACATTCTTTAGCTATATCCATAAAAAAGGTAGGACCTAGACCTGTTCTGAACTACCTGTGGATGGCATCACACACACACACACTGATCCTATGAAAACAGCTAACCTATTAGCTGATAGCTTTGCCAAAAATTTCACCTCCCTGTCCCCTCCAAGCATTCCACAAAGCATTCCATCTACATCACCGCCACCTTGCATCTCCAAAGAGCAAGTCATTAGTTCTCTGTCAGAGGCCAAAAACACAGCATCTATGGGATCGCATGGCATCCCAGGTTGCATTTTAAATGGCCTAAAACATGAGTTATCAACTCCATTAAATACTCTCTTCAACCACAGCCTGACTACTGGTTTTGTCCCTGCTGAATGGCAAAAAGCAACAGTCATCCTTCATAAATGGCGTACAGAAACAGACCCTGGGAACTACAGACTATAAGCTTAACCAGCATTATCTCTATAGCTATGGGACAAATCATCATGGATCTTAGAAATAAGTATATAGGTGATATCCAAACCTCTTATCAGATGCAGTCTGCTTTTGTGAAAGGCAGGTCATGCCTGTTAAACCTGGTGGACTTCTTTGGAAACGTCACCAGAGCCGTAGACAAAGGCAAATCTGTGCATAGAGCCTACCTTGACTTAGCCAAGGCCTTTGACACAATCCCACATTCAGGCATCATCGATAAACTCTCCCAGTTGTATATCAACCCTTTTGTCATCAGGTGGGTTGCTAACTGGCCCACAGACAGATCACACTCAGTCAATGTTGGGGACTTTACCTCAACCAGCAGACCTGTCATTAGTGGGGCTCACAGGGGCCAGTGCTTGGCCCAATTTATTTGGAATATACTTCTCAGAAGTTCAGGCCAAAATAGAAGGGCTGTGGTTGACTAAGTTTGCTGATGACTGCAAATTAGGTGCAATCACTGAATCCCCGAACTTTGTCAATATGCTTCAAGAGGGAGTTACACAAACTAATGATTGGTGCCAAAGCCGTCGACTCAAACTCAATGTAAAATATGTGCTATCATCTACTTCAGTAAAAATGATATCCCTGAAGACTATCATATAAATAATAATACCCTAAGTAACAACTCAGTAATGAGAGACTTAGGAAAGAAAGTTGACTGTAGCCTAAACTTTGACCACCAGGTGTCTACTGTAGTAAGGAAGGCATTCTACAATGCCTACCTCATTAACAAAGGTATTGCCTTAAGAGCAAAAGAATTCATAACACCCCTGTATTTGACCGTCATCAGGCCAATAATTGAGTACAATCCTCCTTTTGATTTGTACCTTACCAGGCACCTGCAGCAACTTGAGAGACCACAGAGATTTCTAACCAAGAAAATTCAGGGTCTCCAGCACATGTCATAGTTTGACAGACTGAAGTCTCTGTTACTGTACTCAGTAGCAGACAGACTGCTTAGAGGAGTCGTGCCTGGCCTACAGAGTGATCTCAGATCCAAACCTAATGGAAATGCTGCACATCTGTAAGTGAAATGGGACAAGGTTTATATGTTCCAGGGAGCTTAACCTGACCTGTGACATAAATAGGACCTGCTGGAGAGACAGATATGTCTCTCAGAGGTTGCCACGCCTCTGGAATAGGTTACCAGTTCACATCAAACAAAGCCCCTGTATGACACTGTTTAAGAGTATCCTGAATGACTGGATGGGAAACCATAAAATTCCTACCAGGGATTTCACTTATGACCCTCCTAGATATGGGCAGTCATTGCTAACTAAGTTCTGGAGTTTAGGCAAGGTCCTTTATATTGGGTTTCTCTAGTATTATATTGGGTAGATATGGCTAGGCTTACAAAAACTTTCGGGTCAATAGCCCAGTAACCACCTATGAACCTAATTACTTAGTGATCTCGGCCAAATTATTCACATCTAGATCCTAAATTACCTTCATCCCCATACATCCCCATCTTTGCATCTCCTCCCTTCTTCCACATACATCCTCATTTTCACATTTCCTCCCTTCTCCAATACTCTTTTAACTTTTAAGTCTGCCAGTAACACCTGTGTTCTTTCTTCTTCCTCATATTCATCATCCTCACATCCTCGTCTGTAGAGACAGAAGGACTCTTGCCACCCCTCTTCACATTACCACATATGTAATTGATCCAGTCCCTCCTGTCCACATTTCCAATATTATCATCTGGCCACCCCCCCTGTGTTCCACATGAACTGGCATTCTATACCACCTATTGTCTGTGTATATCCGTCTCCGGTCCCACAAACTCCACTCTCCTCACTAACCTCTGTACTTCTATCCAAAGCTTGTGGTCACCCTACCTGGAAATGTTATTCTCCTGTCCCAGCAGCAGACTTTCCCTGGTCTTCTTCACCTCATGGTTTCCTCCTAGAATGAATTATCATGGCAATAATCAACAAAGATATAGGCAACCTTTAAACATTGGACCCAATCCAGTTTGGCTTTAAGTGAAGGTCATGCCTACTAAACCTGGTGGACTTCTTTGACCAGGTCACCAAGGCAATGGATGAGGGGAAAATGGTGCATACCACCTACCTGGACCTGGTTAAGGTGTTTGATGCAATACCTCACTCAATATAGTTGACAATCTCACCAAACTGGGCATAAACCCCTCCATAATTTGCTGGATTGCTAGTTGGCTGACAGACAAGACTCAGGAAGTCAGGACTGGTGAGACTACTTCCACTAAGAGACCAGTCACCATCAGGGTATCTCAGGGCTCAATGCTGGGACTGCTCCTATTTGGCATTTACTTCTAAGGGGTAAAAACTAATGTTGAAGACCTTTGGCTGACCAAGGTCGCAGATGACTGCAGATGGGAGCTAGCACAGATTCTCCCTATGACACAAACATCTTGTAAGAGAGTCTAATACAGACAAATGACTGATGGCAAAGTCATGGACTAAAACTCACTGCCACAAAATGCATTATAGTATAGTGCCTTTTCAGAAAACTGCCACACAGGCTAATTACTCAATGATAAGACACACCAAAGAGTTATCTCATAAGTATGGGATCTGAAAACATATGAGACAGTAATCTTGCCTTTGACCAACATGAGGCCAATGTAATAAGAAAATCATTCTATGTCACCCAGCTCATAAGTAAGGGCATAGCATCCAGGTCCAAGGAAATCATAGTGCCACTTTATTTAGCCTCTACCAAACCTACCATTGAATATAATAGCTCTTCATCATATACATGACCAGACATATGCAGCAGTTGGAACACTCACAAAACCTGCTTATCAGGAGAATCCAAGTTATAAACACATTGTCTTATACTGATCATCTTAAAGCCTCATCTCTATCTTCAGTCTCCCACTGACAGGCAATCTCTGCCTTGCATACAAGGCATTCTCAGATCCATCTCTGATTGACCTTTTGCAAATCCGCAAAATGAACAACCTCAGAACCACTAGATCCAAGGATTTAAATTTTGCTTGTAATGTAAATAAGATGTTGGTGAGACAAGTATGTGTCTCAGAAGATCCCTATGCTCTGGAACAGGCTCCCCATCTATGTGAAGCAGAGTCTTTCCCTAGCCTTATTTAAGTGTAACTGTTACCAATGGATGGGAAATCAGAAATTCACCCTTGATTTGGTTCCCATGTCTCTGGTAGATAGAGACAGACAGTAACCATGCCCAAACTAACATACCCCCACACATTTATTTAACATTTGTTTACCAGGAAAGTCCGACTTGGAACAAAGCCAATTTTCAGTAGAGGCCCGGGGAGAAACGCTTCAGATACATGTCTTTGTACGTGGGAGGAAACTACAGCATCCAGAGAAAATCCACTGGAATGCAGGGCGAACATGCAGACTCCATACAGAAGGCTCCCAGCTGAGATTTGAACTGGAGAACCTCTTGCTGTGAGTTGAACGCTATCACTGCACCACTTCACCATCACATCACATAACCTCTAGAAACGTCCTAACTAACATATCCCCTCCTAATAAATTCCCAGCATACATAGGGACACAACTGGGTTGGGTTACACGGCTAGGTTTATAAAGGCCCTGGTGGTTGTTAGCCTAGTATATACCTATGAACCTATATCCCCTCAATCAACAATGTCTTCCTTTTCCCATCACATACATTTTAGAGTATAATTTTCCAATCTCTTCAGGTATTGTTACGTTTGTTGCTGCTATATATCTTGAAAAATCTAGTATCCCCCTTCCTCACTTTTTTGTAATCATCCCCAGTTTACCTTACACAATCTTTTTTTCTCCTCTCTCCATATAAATTTGTCACACAAGGCTTAAATCATTTTCAGAATATTCTCCTCAAGTCTCATTCCTATATGGCTTCACATATAAATTACTTGCAAAAGAATTGTTCTTATTACTTCAATCCTCTTCATTAAAGAAAGCATTCTTTTACTCAACACATCATCTTACAAGGTCTTTGTCTGATCTACCAGCCATTCTTAGATTCATAGATTAGTACTAGGCAATCTGCCCTTGTGGGCCATTTTAAGCCAGCCAGTTACTCCATGTTTGAATCAAACCTTGAACCTTGTGTATCTAAGGTAATATGCCAACAAAAATGTATGAATGCTTGTATGTATGAGTTCTTCAAGCCTAAATACTTTTTTTTATTTCAAAACTTTTATTCATTTTATAACACAATAACTTAACAGTATAGTTATGGATATCCAATGTAGGAGAACACTTAATATTTCTCTAACAGATTAGACAATTTTGTCCAAGCAATTAAATGATGAGTTGTGTTGTTAGTCCTTGCTTTTATAGTAGCAATCTCATTCTTACAAATGTATTTCACAAGATGAATAAACTCAACTTTAAAGACAGGAGTAGATTGGGATTTCCAATTTTTTGTAACAGTTTTCCTTGCTATAGAGAGGATAGACCATAGTAAAAATGTTTGTTTTTTAGGAGTGACTTCAGGAACAGGATTATTAGGTGAGGCTTTTGATGGATCCCCTTCCCTGTTCCTTTCCTGATATTTGTTTCCTTTTACAAAGATTGAAATACTGCCACCTATCCCATCTGATCTGCAACCATGAAAGACAATGCACCATGGAATGTGTGATGTGTGTTGTAAATCCTTAAACCCAATGCACCATGGAATTTATGATGTGTGTGTGTGTGTGTGTTATAAATCTTTAAACCAAGTTCCAGTACCAGCAAATAAATTACATCATGTCAGAGAGAAAAAAACTTCTAAATGACATATTGTATTGTTGTAATATCAATCAATCAACTCAAAACAAAAGCATCCTACTCAGAGAAAGATTAAATAAAAAAAAAAAAACATTAATCTGTTGATCATTTCATCCCACAAAATTGTTAATAAAAGAAGTCACTGACAGCCAGTATCAGTGTTTCAGTAGGTAGCACTCTTGTGTTTAGTGCTGGAGCAGATGAAAGCTGTGGGTTCTAATCCTACATGAGGTACCTTTACTGAAACTTATCAAAAAAGAGGAGGAAAAGTTCCCTGACTAAAGTTTACCCTAGCCAACATAAATTCCACATTGAGTCTCCCTTGAAAAGAGGGCATTGCGGCCTAGTGGAACTAACCTAGTGAACAAAGAATATATAAATAAAGCAATTCTAATAACATTTTAAATTCTTATGTTTTCATTCATCCACTTGGTGGGAAAGGTCCACATAAAGCTTTAGCTGCCAATACAACTCACATTTTTCCTAGAGCGTCTCAATATTACCCTAAACTGGGAACCAGTCATTAACTGGTGACCTACAAAGAACATTTTTTAATTGCTGATTATGAATTAATGACTGTTTACATAAAGTATTTCTGCTTAGTTTGGTACAGGTAACATATCTCAGCTTATCTCTATTCTTCTTCTACTGGGCCATTTGTCATCCTACCATAACTCTATAATAACTCTCAACATATTTCCAACTCTGTCCTAATCACCTAGTCATACATCCTCACTGTACTCTCCATACAGCGCACCAAACCTGTTTAATGATGCCTGTCATCGTTACTCCCAATATAGACTGATTTAACTCCATTTCAGCACAAAGCAAAACAAAATTAAGTGGAAAAATACTCTCCAAAAAACAACTATCAGTAATTTCCCAATATACTAAAATCTTTTCAGGAGGAGACATTCACCCTAATCCTGGCCCCACCTATCACAATGAACATCAAGACAATTCTCTTTTCCACATTATTCTAACCTACAATTATTAACCCCCAACCCTGGTAATCTAACTTTTCTTGCCATAAATAATAGAAGCATAAGAAATAGATTACCCGAAATAAGCCTGATATTATTGCTGTAACAAAAACTTGACCTAAACCCAGCATGAATGATTCCAAAATAACACCTCCTGGCTAAAATATCATCCATAATGACTGTATAAAGAGGGAAAGTGATGGTATTGCTTTAATATTTCCCAACAGGTACACATTTCCCCTTCAGAAACCAATATAACTCAGCAGAGCTTCTTCTGACTTTCCTGTTGTTTCCTTTTAAACAACTAAAAGCAAACATATTTCTTTACAACCCTCGTGGCGACAAGCTGTACTGGAAGATATCCTACATTGGATATCCATAACAATTCCACAAGTATATAATACTACTAGGTGATGTAAATGTCAGTTGGTTGGACATAAACTCCAACTACCCTACATCTAGCGTGAACATATTTGGTTTCACATAACTAAATAATAGCCCCGCATATTATTGCAATCCATCAAATTCCCTGTTAGACTGAATCCTAGTATTAGACCCCAGCAAACATACCATCTCAGGTACAATGCTTTTACTGTGTCAGTCATCTCTTAATCTATACAAGCAGACATCTCACACATCCACTTAAACAGCATGCTTATAAAGCAATCATGTAACCTTTCCAAGTTTAATCCAGTAATCTTCATTACTAACCTGTCATCTATTAACTTGAACTTTCGAAACATTCTCCTCTTAGATGATGCTGTAAATGAATTCAATAGAACTGTCCTGAATAACCTAAATAACCTTGCACCTCCTAGAAGGAAGAAACTAAAAATAATAATATAATTTGTCTATCCAAAAACAGTACAATGCTAATGCAGGACAGAGAAAAAGCATGGAAAGAAAGTCAAAAATATACAACACATCAATATCTTAAACTTTAGAATCCTTCGCAATTATACTTAAATGCAAATTAATGAAGACAAAGCACTGTACTATAATAACTTTCAGAATAATAGTAAACACAGCCATAAGAAATTCTGGACAGCCATCAAAGAAATATTGCATCCCAGCCATAAATGATACCCTAACCCCTCTCCCAATAACTCATCACTTGAAACTGCAATACAATTCAACTGTTATAGACAGTATTGCATCTCTAACCAAGGATTCTCCAGCATCTAATCCTAACCATGCCCAGCAGCCAGGAATAACTGCATACACTTTCACATTCAAACCTGTGTCCACATCCTATATAAAACTACTCTTAAACAAACCCAAAACATGCTCTACTTCAGCTTATGACGTTTGAAGCGAATATCTTAAAACTGCAGCTGATAGCATTACCTGCCCTATCCCGATCCTTATAAACAGTAGCATTACCTACCCTGTCCCGATCCTTATAAACAGTAGCATCACCTACCCTGTCCCGATCCTTATAAACAGTAGCATTACCTACCCTGTCCCGATCCTTATAAACAGTAGCATTACCTACCCTGTCCCAATCCTTATAAACAGTAGCATTACCTACCTTGTCCCGATCCTTATAAACAGTAGCATTACCTACCCTGTCCCAATCCTTATAAACAGTAGCATTACCTACCCTGTCCTGATCCTTATAAACAGTAGCATTATCTACCCTGTCCCGATCCTTATAAACAGTAGCATTACCTACCCTGTCCCGATCCTTATAAACAGTAGCATTACCTACCCTGTCCTGATCCTTATAAACAGTAGCATTACCTACCCTGTCCCGATCCTTATAAACAGGTCAGTCCAGGAATCCCACATTCCCTCTCTGTAGAAAAAGCCACACATTATCCCTCAGCACAAAAGGCGGAAATTCAACAGACATTGCTAACTTTAGTTCTATAGCAATCATACCCCCCTCTCCAAAATACCTGAAAAATGTATTCAAAACCATTTGCTAAACTATCTCCTGTTAGAAAAACTCCTATTTCCCACACAGTATAGCATCCTTCCTTCCCATAGTACTAAGACTGCATGTCTAAGCTATATAGATTGTCAATAAAGCTAGAGATAAAGGCAAACTAGTTAATAAATTGTTAATTTTGCACTGGACATACTGCTTCACAAGTGCTTTTGGATTTTATTGGTTTCCCTTTGGGGTTGCACTTGCCTCTTGTTTTTGCGCTTTTTGGTCCACATTCATTTGTACATCTGACAACATGGCACACCTCCAAAAAATTACTCAGGAAGCTTTAACAGCACCTGAAACATGGCTTTGTAACTAACAACTCATGTTAAACCCTAAAAAAAAAAAAACTACTTTTTCCCCAGATTCCTCTTCCATGAAAAAAATAAATTTAAGGTCCTTTTTCTTGATAATAAAACTATTAAAGTCACTTCTTGTAGCAAATTATTAGGGATGATAGTGGATGATAATCTTAAATTCAACCTGCAGATACAAAATTGTATGAGAAAAAATCATCAAAAGCTAAGGGTGCTTTATAGAGCCAAAAACGTTCTCACCGATGCAGCTAAAACTACACTTGCCACTACTTATCTCCACCCCACACTTCATTATGGTGCTGTTATCCTTACTAAACCTCACATATCACAAAAACCAAAACTTAAGCAATGCTATAACAAAGCTGCTACATTTGAAGCAAATTCCCATTTTAGAACCCACCACTGTACAGAATTAAAGACCCTAAATTTGATAGAACTGTTATATCAACTAACATATACACAGCTTTTTACCATGTATACATTTATCCAGAATCCTGCTGCTTTTCCAGCACTAATAACACTTACAAAACTATGCTCCTAGTTGGTCATTACAATTCAATGGCCAAAAACTCCTAACTTTCCACAAACCTATCAAATCTGCTGGCCATTTTCTGTGCAAATGCCATGTTGTAAGGCCTGCAACTCCTTATCTCTATCTTTCAGGTCAATATACTCCCTCCCGTCCTTCAAAACCACTCTGAAAGACTTCCTAGCCAAAAGCTGGCTCTGTTCTTTCTCAACACGAGGATAAACTATATCCCTAAATGTGGCCAAATACCTATTCATGCCTTACATTTCCTTAGTCTCCCTTCTTCATTCACGTTCTTACTTCTATCAATGTCTCTCCCCTGGCTTTCTCTCTAAATATACCATATGCCTGTTTTTTTCACACTTTGTATTGCAGTTCCTGTGTATTATACTAACTAACCTTTAATTTCTCAACAAACTGGCCTCAATTTCTCTAATAAAGCATTGTACTATAACTTGTATCTACTCATAACCAATTTATATGTTATGTCTTATTTGGTATAATTATTTAAACTGTATCTGTATTTCGTATTATTTTTAAAGACTGCACATGTATTATTCTTAAAATTCTTTAATACTTGGAACTTTTCCCCAGTTAGACTTTCCCAGTAATCAAATGTCAATAAATAAATAAATATGCATGCTCATAGATTCATTGCGAGTTTTTCCTGAACAAAAGTAATCCAACTTGCATACCTGCCTACATAAAAAAATGTCTTTAGAATTATAATTATGCCTAGTTTTGATGCAAATTGGTCTCTTTAGGAGCGGTAACTTTAAAATTTAAAGACCACTCTGAATGAATTTACAAAAGTGACAAAACTACAAGGATATGGTCACATTTGGCCACATTAGTCTTCTTCCCATTGGACTTGGTTTATTAGTGCATTGATTCATAAATACATACTTCAGGTGCCCTTCCTTTTATTAATTAACAAGGGTGCAAACAAATCAGGATCGCCAGGCAGCATTTGCATTATTCGTTTTGATATCTGAAACTCTGACCTGGCTATTTGATGTCTGTACTTAAACTCTAGTCAGAAGCCCTCCCTAAAATAGTTTGGAATTAATATGCTGTCTTGTGGCTGCCTTCAGTGAACATAGCTTGAATTCATTCGCCTTCATAATACCTCTCCATCAACAAATCTTTTGTTTGTTGACTCTTTCTCAAATGCTTCATTATCAGAAGTTAATGTCAAAAGCCTCATAGTTTGATTTTTAACCATGTTTTCTTTTTTATATAATGTGGATGGTGACTGTCTGTATATATTTTCATTTGCAGAAGTGAGCTTTCAAAACATTTTATTAGAAAATCTCAGCTGTTAAAGATATCAAAATTCTACAAATTGCATCCAACTCTTATAGTGACTCCAGAACCAGCTGCTGCCATCCACTGAGTTTAGTAGACAATGGATGTAGAATAACTAGACTTTCTTATGCAACACACACGCACACACACACATGCACGCACACACACGCGCGCACACACACACACACACACACACACACACACATGCACACACATACACACACATACGCACACACGCGCACGCACACACACACACACACACACACACACACACACACACACACACACACACATGCACACACATGCACACACATGCACGTACACATACACATGCACACACTCATGTACACACACACACACACACACACACACACACACACACACACACACACACACACACACACACACACACACACACACACACGCCCCCACACACACACACACACACACACACACACACACACACACACCTATATACAGTTTAGATTTGCCAATCAATCTGATGCATTCCATTGAGAGAAAACTGGACACAGAGAAAGTTCATGTGAGCACAAGGAGGGCATACAGATAAAAAAAAAAAAAAAAACAGAATGCACCTCAGTTGAGAATTGAATCAGAGAACCTCTTGCTTTGAAGTGACTCTGGCACCAATTCCTTGCACAGTTTGGCAAAAAATTTAAAAAGTATGTGTTAAGAGTTCCTGTCTTTGACAAAACGAATGATCTCTTGTACCCCCTTCTGCATAAAACTAGATTAATAGAACACCACTTATCTGAAAGCCTGTATTTCATAACCTACTGTCATGTCCAACTCAATCACAACCAAATTAATGAATGATGGTTCTCTTACAGACTCTCCCCACACCTTTTCATCATCATCATCACCCCTCTTTTTCCTATTTTGTACAAGGAGTCGGGGAGTTGTGTTAACTGTCGCCATCTCTCTCAATTCAATGCCACACTCCTGCCTTCTTCAGCACTCATGCCTGACTGTCACAGATCTTCTTTCATGCATTCCATCCACCTCTTTGCTGGACATCCTTGTTTCCTCTTGCCTTCTTCCTGTCTGTCCCAAATCTTCTTCACCAGATTGTCTTCTGCTTTTCTGCACATGTCCAAACCACCGTAATCTGTTCTGCTTGATCTTTTCTGCAATTGGAGCTAATTTGGCTTCTGCTCACATCTCCTCATTTCTTCATCTGTCCCACAGTGTGCATCCTATCACCTTTCTCAGGCATTTCATTTCTATCACCTTCTTCATCTGCTCTGCCTTTACTGCCCAGCTTTCTGTACCATACAGTAATACTGGTCATACCACTGTCTTGTACACCTTACTTTTTAGCTTCTTTGTCATTCTTCTGTCATAGACTACACCTGACACTCTATGCCATTTGGCTGCAGCCTCTCTGATTCTAGCTTTGACCTCTTCATTTAGACTTCCTTTCTCCTCCACCACCCCACCTAGATACTGTAAGCTTTTTACATGTTGCACTATCTTCCCTTCTATCTCAATTCTCAGCTTCTTCTAATTTCCCCAGTTTGCTGCCATTACTAGTCTCTTATCTGTGCTTAGTTTCATCCAATGTGCCTTCAGTTTCGCATTCCATTGCTCTATGCTTTGCTGGGGTTCTTTCTCCGAGCCTGCCTGTAATGCCACATCATCTGAATACAGTAACTTTGTTGATCTGTCCCCTCCAACCTATTTGCTAATGTAGTCCATCACCAGTATGAACAGTAGTGGGCTCAGAGCTCAACCCTGGTGTACACCCACTCCCACTGGGAACCCCTCTATGAGGCCGAACACTGTTCGTACTTGAGTCATTGGGTCCTTGTACATTACTTGCACTAATTCTACCAATGTTTCTGGGACTTCAAACCACTGCAGTACTGCCCAGATCAGCTTTCTTGGGATCTTGTCATATCCTTTCTCCAAGTCTAGGAATGTCCATTTGGATTCTTTTCTCATCTCTAGCTTCTTCTCAAGTATTTGTCTCACTGCAAATATCGGATCAGTTGTGTTGCATCCTGATCTGAATCCAAACTGCTCATCTCCCATCGTACATTCTACTACTCTGCATATCTGTTTATCAATCACCCTCTCTAGAACTTTCATGCAATGTGATAGGAGTTTGATTCCTCTGTACTGCCCACAGTCGTGGCTGTCCCCTTTGTTCTTGTACACTGGTACATGTATGCTTATTCTCCACTTATCTGGGATAAGTTCTTCTCTCCACACTGCTTTGAGTACCCTCAGGAACCATTTCTCTCCTATCTCACCCAGCATCGTTATCATCTGCTGTGACCTCATCTGAGCCTGCTGCTTTATCATATCTGCTGTGACCTCATCTGAGCCTGCTGCTTTATCATATCTGCTGTGACCTCATCTGAGCCTGCTGCTTTATCATATCTGCTGTGACCTTATCTGAGCCTGCTGCTTTCTCTGACTTCATTGTCCTTAGTGCTATTCTTACTACTTCTGGGATGAGCTCCTCCTCTTCTATCATTGTAGGCAGTTTCTGGGGCAGTACAGCTTCTGTGGGGTTCTCTTCATTCAGAAGCTGCTGGAAATGCTCCTTCCATCTGCCTTTGATGTCCTGTAGACTGCGGAGCAGGTTGTTGCTGGCATTCCTTATGAAAGGTGTCTGACTATCTTCTTTATAGGTTCATAGGTTCATAGGTAGGTACTAGGCTATTGGCCCTAGGGCCTATATAAGCCTAGCTAAAGGTACCCTGGCTTTCGCCACCCAAGAAAATTATTTTCCTGTGCCACTGTCGAGCAGATCCAGAGAAGTGATCCCCGGGGTGAATTTCATATCTTCTATCCAATCATCAAGATTTTTATTGAAGAGCTCTAATGAGGAGCTTTGTTTGATATAGATAGGTAGTTTATTCCAGAGCATGGGGAGTCTCTGGGACAGGAATCTATCCCTCCAGCATGTTCTGTTTATTGTGGTGACAAGGTGTAGGTCCCTAGACTGTGTAGCTCATAGGGATTGGGATTTCTTTAAGTGGAGCATGTCTAAAAGCTCTGGGTTTGACATAGCTTTGTGTGTTAGGCAGCAATCTCCTCTGAGTAGGCGATATGCAGTGGAGTAAAGCTGCAGTTTTTTGAGACGGTCTGCATAGGGCATCTCTTTGAGGCCAGTAATCCTCTTTGTGAGATATTTCTGTGGCCTTTCCAGTTGTTGTAGATGTCTTGTGAGGTACATACAAAAAGGGGCATTGTACTCTACAATGGGTCTAATGAGTGACGAGTAGTGGGGAACAATGACCTATTTTTTCCTGGATGAGAAACCTTTTGTGATGAAGTGTGCCATGTAGAAGGATTTCCTGACTACTGTGGTGATGTGATTATCAAAAGAGAGACTACTGTCCACCTGTGTCCCAAGGTCTCTTATCACACTTTCAGTGTTAAGTAGACTACCGCCTATGTAGTAGTTCATGGGTACTGAGTTTTTACCAAAAGGGATGACAATGCACTTTTTGGCATTGAGCTTGAGGCCATGGCTTTGACACCAGGCATCTGTCTCAGCGAGGCCCTTTTGTAGGATGCCCACATCTTTTGAAGTTTTGATTATGGCTCCTAGTTTGGTTTTGTTAGCCAAAGACCTTCTGTGTTGGCTTGTACTTCAGAGAAGTAGATACCAAACAGGAGAGGACCTCGGACTGAACCCTGTGGTACTCCACTTGTCACTGGTCTGAAGTTGGATTTGGAGTCTGCTACTTTCACAGTGTGGGTTCTCTCAGTGAGCCAGTTGGCAACCCATCTTGTGACATAGGGATTTATACCTAGTTTAGTGAGTTTATCTATAATTCCAGAGTGGGGGATGGTGTCAAAAGCCTTGGCGAGATCTAGATAGGCTGTGTGAACCACCTTACCCTCATCTATGGCTTTGTTGACTGCTTCAAAGAAGTCCATCAGGGTTAGGAGACATGATCTGCCTTTTACAAACCCGAACTGGGTGGGGTCCTGAGTTTGGAGATTACCAATGTCATTGTTTATAAGTTCCATGATGATACATTCCATAGCCTTGCAGACCAGGCTCATTAGGCTAATGGGGTGTTTGTTTCCGGGGTCTGTGGTGGCTCCCCCTTGTGGAGTGGGATAACTGTTGCTGTGTGCCATAAAGTGGGCACATAGTCTGAGGTGAGGCTATGATTGAACATGGTACTTAGGTGGGGTGCCAGTTCATTCTATAGTTCATGTAGAACACAGCCTGGGATGTCGTCAGGTCCCATGGATGCTGTGTTCTTGGCTTTGGATAGTGCGTTTCTTACCTGTGCAGCCGTGATTGCAGGAACTTTGCATTCTTCTGGTATAGAGATGGGCCCTTTAGAGGATGACGGGGGGGTAAAGTTAGCACTTAACCTATCTGCCAGGATGTTGGCAATATCAGTTGGTTCTGTAAATTTAGTGCCATTGTGCTGTAACTCAGAGCAGATCTGAGTGTTGCCATTGAGATTCTTGACATAGCTGTAGAATGCTTTGTGGTTGTCTTTAGAGTCAGTGGCGATTTTATTTTCATAACTAGCTTTGGCGGATTTTATGAGAGATCTCAGCTTCTTACTGAGGCTGACCAGGGAGTTTCTCCAATCATGGGATTTTACTCTTTTTTGCAACAGTTTCTTTCTTCTGTTGTAGAGTTTATTTATGGCAGGGGACCACCAGATTGGCTTCCTTTTTTGGAGGATAGCATCTTGGTTCTATTAGGGATTGCACGATCCATGCACTCATGTAAGTGCTTATAAAGTGCATTTGTGTAGGATTCAGCAGTCATACCTCTGTTGTCCATCAGTATGGGTGTCGTGAAGTTTGCCACTTCTGTCTTAAGAAGAGTGAAGTTGGCTTTGGATAAATTTTTTGCTGTGGTTTCCCTAATGGGGGGTAGGGGAGGGATGTGGATATCTAGGGTGATTAGCTTGTGGTCAGATCTGACCAATGAGGAACTGACTTCTGTTGTGGAGCACCGGTTGCCCATGTTGGTAATAACCAGGTCTAGGATATTGCTGCCTCTGGTGGGGGTGTGGATAAGTTGATCCATGGCATTGGAATTTATGAATTCCAGAAAACATTGAGCACAAGAGTTGGTACATGAGTAGTTTTCCCAGTAGGGTAGTTGAAATCACCCATTATTAGGGTGTTAGGTTGTACCCTAATATTTTCAAGTGTATTAAGAAATGAGGAGTGGGGATCCTGGGGCATGGTGGGGGATCTGTAGCAAGCTACAGTTTGGATTGTGATCTTGCCCAGAGTTAGTTGCACTTCGATAATCTTGGATGCATTATGCTGAGCAACTAGCCTGGAGGTGTGAATATCCTTAATGAATATGGACACGCCTCCACCTTTAGTGTTTCGGTCCAGGTTAGGTGGCCAAAAGGTGTGGTATGAGTTATAGCCTGGTAATGCAGGGGTACTCTCAGGAGCCTTGAACCAGGTCTCTGTCACTGCACAGATGTCAATGTTCTCCATTTTAAGGAGTGCCTCGAGTGAGTGCATTTTGAGGTTTAGACTTCTAGCATTGAGTAGCAATACCCTCAGATTCTGTTTGCCTGTACCTGTTAGGGTGGTGAATTTGTCATTTTAACCTTGCCTAAAAAAGGCACTATAGGGGTGGCTAGAGCCTTAACCAGTGTCCGGAATCCCAGGGGTGACAGGTGCAGGCCATCTCTGGCAAAGCATCGTGGTTTGTCGATCATGTCATCCCAGGCAGACAGATACTGGATCCCCTTAAAATGACACCAGAAGCTTAGCCAATTGTTGAAGTCAATCATTTTGTCCTTGTACTGTGGTATCATTCTGGGTGATGGCAGGATGCTACTCAGGGTTAGGGTCATACCTGCCTGGGCTACAAGATTCGACAGCTCCTCCATGTCCCTTTTCATGTAGTCCAAGGAGGTACGTCTCAGGTCATTCACACCAACATGGACAATGACAGAGTCATATTTATACTTGTTGTGGAGTGACTTGAGTGCATGCATTATGTGGTGGATCCTGGCACCCGATAGGCAGCTGACAGTAACTTTCTCCTTGTTTAGCTTGGTAAGTGGAACACCAGTGTGCCTGACTATAGAGTCACCTATGACTAGAGTGTTGGGTACGTTTTTATGCCTTATGAGCTATGGTTGAGTGGCACAATGAGTTTGTGGGCTATGTGTCATTTGGGTTGTGTTGGGGGGGTGGAGGTTGCTTGTGTTTCTGCTTTGGAGATCCCTGTTGCTTGGGCAGGTTTTTACTGAGAGCCTCCGTGAACATAGGTGAGTGTTTTGTGTTTCTATGTATGTATTTTGGTGGTGTAGGTATTGAGGGACTATGTGCTGAGTGTGGTGTGGTGCAAGTGTTTACCTTCTCCTCTTGACTGTCTAGTCCAGTCTTGGGTGAAGAGAGCTTTGCTTCCAGTTTGGCTATATAAGTGCATCTCTCACAGGTTGTAGTGTTGGGTGGTAGGAGGAGAGGGTTGTCTGTGTACATGAGGCAATTACTGCATTGCCCCAAGATGCCCAGATTCATCAGGTAGACAAGAGAAAACACCGGGAGCTGACCCTTAGACATGCCTGGATAGGTACTTATTTGTTAAGGACTAGAAACTGTTTTCCTCTAGACAGTGAGGAAAGTTGAGTGCTGTAGTAATTTGTAGCTTATTTAGTGCTTACAATAAGTTCTGAACAAGTGCTGAGCTCAGAGAAACAGACTTGAGTGCTGAAACAAAAAACTGTCTAGTTCTACAAAACAAAATTAAGCTAGAAGGCTTCCCTCCAACACGGAAAGGCTTGGGGGCCCAGAAGCCTACAAATAGTCCTGGACACAGCAAATCTATATCCAGACTAGACTACCCACAGGAAAGGCAGGAAACAAGCTTAGACATTTTTTTTTCTTTTTTTTTATTTAGTGAAAAGAGAGAAAGGAGTAGCAGAAACTAAGCTGATTGGCCTTCTCAAATGTTCTCCCTGTATTGGGTAGAATAAGGTAATGACACTAGACTGGGAGGAGGGTCCCAGATCAAATTTACAGTAGGGGCGGGCAACTGCAAAGCCACCAACTATAAGAACACCATACCAATAGGGAGGGAGGCTGGGAAACAAACTGCAGAAATGTTTCTCACAGCAGAAAAGCAGCTGTGAGCCTTTAAATGAAAGTTTTAAACAGCTAAAGGAGCCTCTAGAGAAAGCGTTTAACTGCAACAAGTTATCAGAAACAAACAACCCAACAGATGCTTAATAAAAGTGGACAATTTCCAGTTAATACCTCACACACAGTGAAACTAGCTAGAAAAATATACAGTACACAAAGTGCTATAGATAACTTGAAAAAATAAGCAAAAAAAAGATACTTAATGTTATATATTATAGATCCGAGTTTGCTCAGTGTCCTTCCTTCGATTAGCTCAGTGTGAAATGGCAGAAACACTCACAACTTAACTTCTTAGGTAACAGAAAGTTGAAACCTGAGACAACTTTTAAGAAACAAAAAGCTCAAAAGAACCAATGAGGTGCTTAGTCTAAGTTGTAGTCCAGGTGACCTCAGTCAGTCATTGGCTTGTAACCTGATATAGTTTCTTTGTGCCACCTAATGAGTCACTTTCCAGAAGATGGTACAGTACCTCTGATGCTCTATTCATTGCTATTGCAACTCCTTTCTTAGCTTCTTTGTTAGCCAACCAGTATTGCTTCCTAGCCTGGTCAGTCTTTTCCATCTTTTCTATATCTTTTTCCTGCACTCTTTCTTTCTTTTGATGTCTTCCTGGACTTCTCATTCTACCACCAGCTTTCCTTATGTACGTTATTTCCATACCTGACTCGGCCACATATGTGTTTTGTAGTTCTCACACATGCTGTTTTTAGGCGCTGCCATTCTTCCTCAAATCCACCTATTTCCTCTTGTTCTTTGGGTGCTAGAGCCCTGAGTAATTCCTTGAAGTGTTGTGTTTTCTCTCCAGCTAACTTCTAAGTCTTCAGCCTGGTTTATGTTGACCTTAGAATCTTCTTTGTCCATTGCTTGCAGCTGATTATGGCAACCAGTGGTTTACGCAGTGTGCTGACTGTTCCACAGGGGATGATTTTGCAATCATTGATTCTTCCCCAGTGCCTTTTCCTCAATAGGAGGAAGTCTACCTGAGTTGCATGTTGGCCACTCTTGTATGTGATCTTGTGACTGTCTCTATTTCTGAGACGCACCTTTTGTCAGTAGATAAATACCTTCTCCGATGGTTCTTATAGAGACTTTCCCCACACCTTTTTCAGTAGATAAATACCTTTTCACCTTGAAAATATTGTATAAAATCATATCCAACGAGCATAGCAAATGAATCTTACCAGCATTAAAATTAATCACATTGGCAAGAAAATTTCTTATAATTGCAACCTCCAATTGTCTGTGAGATTATAAATTAAAGGGAGATCATAATCACTGTAAATACAACACACATTTCTTCAATGGGACATCAAAGTATTTAGGTCCATTGAAAAAATGTCCTCTGACTTTAATCTATGAAGGACAAGATTACACAATCTAATTTAGTCTTGCACCCAGTCTGCCTATAACCCACGCACTTAGACTGTTGGTCTAAAGATATGATCCTTTTCATTTTTATATATATATATGTTTGGGACCCTCAAAAATGCCTGTTACTCATTGTGACTCTTGCAAAAGTATCAATGCCTGTATATCCTTAATGCAACAAGATCAGTTATATCAATCCTGTTTGCTAAACTGTCAGATTTACTTCCCTGTTCATTACATTTTAGTATGTAAGTTCATCTAAGAGTCATACCATGATCTTTGTACAAAAGCCTTCCATATCAGTGGCCCAACACCCCAAATGGCAAGCACCTGTATGTAATCTCCGGTCTTAACCTGGGATTCAACTGTGAATCGTGCCCCAAGCACATTACCCCCCCCCCCGCCCTGAGAGATGAGCAGGTTAAGCTTTGTTTTTCCATGTCCTTTCGCACTCTAGCTCCAAAAGGTGCCCCAGATGCTGATCAAATTTGGCCACTTGAATCCTATTCAGAGCATTTTCTCATAACACATTTGTTGGCTTTGGTGTCCAGACCTGTTTGAAGAACTTGCTCTGTACCCTCTGTTCTCATTGATCAGTTGATTGTTTGCTTGTGTCAAGTGCTTTTCTTCTTTCCCATGATTGGGTGATGATGAGTAATGCCTCATTGATGAGATAATTGTCTGCATGAAGTGCTTTTCCTCTCTCCCATGTTGGCTGATGCTGAATGTTGTATACATGGGGGGGGCTTTATAATTTTCAACTGCCCATATTTCCACAGAATGCCCACATTTTTGTCTTATAATATTGATATTTTCCTCATAAAATGTATGGTTTCTGGCAAATTATTGAGGATTTAAGTCACTAAATAATGGCATATATTTGTGTTTCTGATGTCCTATACTTCAGAAAATGAATAATAATGCAAAGTCTGAATTTCTAACAATTTTCTAAGTTTATAACAGCAATATTTACAACTTGACCTTGATTGGGATCCTTTGTGTCCCTTTCATTTTTGGCTTTGTCCAGAGGATGAGAAGTTTAGGAGAAGAGAACTGCTTACCCATGACCAAGATGGCTGCTTGAGCTCCTTTCACAAACACAAAGACAGCAAAGTAGAGTGTGGGTGAGAAGAGTATGCAAATATATGTTGGACCTCTGAAGAACAGCAAAGTCAGTCTGTAGCTATTAAGATGGAATGAAAGAGCAACAGAGACAGCAGTTGCAAGACCTGATGGAGGAGGTAACAGGAGTTCATGCAGGGTCAAAAAAAGTGATTAAGGAGGCATCTGTATGTCAGACAGTTTCCCCAGCAGTTACATGGAACAGTCGTTGATAATATTTTAGGCAGAACTTCATGACATGAAACAATCAGAAGATGGTTTAGTAGCAAAGTGTGAAGACCTTGAGAGGTGACATCACAGGAAATATTCAAATACTTAGCCTGATAGAAGAAGTGGAATGGGAGGGCCAAGAGGGATTTCTGGAAAGATATGGGGCGAGAGGATGATTGTATGCTCTTGCTGGGCAATAGACAGCAACACTTGCCAGGGTGTAATGATATTCAAAGAGTCTGGGAGGATATAAGGATTGTAGTGTCACCAAAATAAATCAGTCATGATAGAAGAAGGAAAGGAGGAAGGCAGACCTTTGTTGGTTGAATTTTGTGGAAAACAATTTAGGCTTGTGGATAGTGGAAGAAATAAGGAGGAGGAATTGGGAGGAGTCGAGATAAAAGATTGGTAAGTTAGTGCAGTGTTGTGTTTGAGGTGAAGGATTTAAATAGTAAGGATGATGAGTGTTGTGTTTGAGGTGGAGGATTTAAATGGTAAGGATGATGACTGTTGTGTTTGAGGTGGAGGATTTAAATAGAAAGGATGATGAGTGTTGTGTTTGAGGTGGAGGATTTGAATACTAAGGATGATGAGTGTTGTGTTTGAGGTGGAGGATTTAAATAGTAAGGATGATGAGTGTTGTGTTTGAGGTGGAGGATTTAAACAGTAAAGATGATGAGTGTTGTGTTTGAGGTGGAGGATTTAAATAGAAAGGATGATGAGTGTTGTGTTTGAGGTGGAGGATTTAAATAGTAAGGATGATGAGTGTTGTGTTTGAGGTGGAGGATTTAAATAGTAAGGATGATGAGTCTTGTTTTGAGGTGGAGGATTTAAACAGTAAAAATGATGAGTGTTGTGTTTGAAGTGGAGGATTTAAACGGTAAGGATGATGACTGTTGTGTTTGAAGTGGAGGATATAAATAGTAAGGATGATGATTCTTACGTGTGCAATTTCTGTGAGCAGGCTGATAGGCATAAGGCCTCAGAAGGATTTAAAATGATTCATGTCCCATGTGATAGATTGGTATGGACAGGGGAAATAAAGATAGAAAAATGGGGAAAGAGAATTCTGTTTTTCGCATAGCATATGGTAGCAATAAAGGGTTGATTTACCTACATGTTTGTGCTGCTACATTCCCTGAGCAGCTTTAGCACAAGCATTTAATGTTGCTGTAAGTTTCATCACAATGTATTGTATTGTCAGTCAGTGGTATAATTCTTGGGGCTTTCCCCTTTTCTTCACTGTGTTCAACTACTAACTCCCATGAGTCTTGTATGCAAAGCCATGGAAATAAATGTAATGTAAATAATCAATAATGACACTGGATCCAGCTATTTTTTTTTCTTCAAGGGCAGCTCATGGTTACTCAGCTTGGTGGACTTCTTTGTGAAGGTCACCAAACCAATGGATAAGGTTCACAGTGCCTACCTTGACCTAGCCAAGGCATTTGGCACAGTACCTCACTTGAGCATTGTTGATAAATTCAAGAGGATATGTAGAAACCCTTACGTCACCCATTGGTAGCCAGCTGGCTCACAGGCAGGACCCAGGAAGTTTAGAATTGGGGAGTCCACCTCTACAAAGTGGCCAGTCACAAGCAGAGTCCCTCAGGGATTGGTCCTGGAACCATTCCTTTTTTGAATTTACTTCTCTGAAGTCAAGGCCAGTGTTAAGGGCCTCTTGCTCACCAAATTTGCAGATGATTCTAAATTAGGAGCAGTCAAAGAATCCTCCACCAACACTAATGTTCTTCAGTAAGGGCTGACACAGACAAATAACTTGTGTCAGAGCCGTGCGCTAAAATTAAATGCCAAGAAATTCATAATAGTATCCTTTAAGAAGTTATCCATCCTGGTAACTATCATATTGACAACACACCCCTAAGAGTCAATCCAGTACTCGAGACTTGGGTACACACATTGACAGTAAGCTAGCATTTGACCAACACGTGTAAATGGTAGTGAGGAAACCATTCTATGTTGTACAACTTAAAAACAAAGGTATGGCATCTAGGTCCAAGAAGGTCATTGTTCCACTGTATTTAGCTTTCATTAGACCCATCAATGAGTAGAATGCCCACTTTGTTATATACCTGACAAGGCACAGCCAACAACTGGAACATCCACAGAGATTCTTCACAGGAAGAATACAGGGTGTAAGTAACATGTCCATGTACAGACAACCTCAAGGGCCTACCCTGTATTCTGTCTCTTACAGGCTTGTTGAGGGGAAATGTATGCCTGATATATGACATTGTCAGTACTTTGAACATATCTGCAAAACAAACAGCACCAGAATTACCTGTCCTAAAGACTTAAACCTTGCCTGTGATATAAACAGAACCTGCTGGAGAGAAAGGTATGTATCCTACAGACTACCCCTTCTCTGGAACAGACTCTCCATCCATGTGAAGCAGAGTTCCTCCCTAAGCTAATTCAAGTGTAACTTGGACAACTGGATGAGGAACAGGAAACTCATCCCTGGTTTGGCACCCTTGCTTACACTTATCAAGGGTACTAGAACTTGTAAGAGATTTGGGATGCATGGCTAGGCTTAAAAAGGCCCTTGTGGGCGTTAGCCTAGTAAATACCTATGAACTTATTCACCTATTGTGCAACCATGGAGTTGGAGTTGGTGTGTGTGAGGTTTGCTTGCCCTTCTTCATTGGGGGTAAAGAAGGGTTTGCCCCCAGCAAAAATATTTTTTCAGTGTTTTTTAAGTTTTTATCAACTTACTTCTTTTCCTATGCAATTTGAGATGAACAGTGAGACAAAGAATCAGTCCTTGCATTTCTGTAAGGGAAACCATGAAGGGTCTATATTGAAAAGTTGAAAAGCACTAATCACTATATCACTGCTCACTATATCTTAAAACAATACATCTAAACTTGCCAAGAATACTAAAAAAAATAAAAAGGTGTTTTTGCAGGGGCAATTGAGCCTGTACCCCTCATACACCTGCTAATTAAATTTTCCAACTCCAAAATCACACAACAGTGGAGAAAATGAAAATTCCCTACTACACTGCTACCAATATCACACTGGCAGCTGAGAAAGCCACCAAATGAAGCAATATGTAGTATACAAACATACACACACACACACATACACGCACTCATTAAAACAGAAATGTGTATAGACTATTTTCGGTGTATTCTGCATGCATTGATGAAAAACGTTTGATTTAATGCAGAATACACTAAAAATCATCCATCTGCACTCTGTCATAATGAATTCAGCAGGCATTAAGCTTGTCACAAAGTTTGACAGGACTGGAAAATCACCATCTAAAATGGATGTGATGGGAAATGGAAGATATAGATGATCAAAGGAGATTGCATAGGGATATAAAGGGACTTTGAAACTATATAGAGAGGGCCATAGGAGAAGCAGTGTTGGAAATTAGAGAAGAGAGTTTGACATTAAGGGTGCTTGGGTTGTAAGGTAAAACTGGATTGTGGTTTTAAAAGGTCTGGGAGTGGAGAATGAAAGGGGTTAGAGATGTAAAGGACATTTTGAAGACTGGAAGAAAGGCAGAGGGGTGTGGCAGGCGAGATTTAAGGATTGTGATAATTGCAGGAAGACATTGGAGTGAAGAAGGAGGACTAGCTATTTTATGGTGGACCAATCAGGGAAGGAGGACTAGCTGTTTTATGGAGGACCAGTCAGGGAAGGAGGAATAGTTGTTTTATGAACGACCAACCAGGGAAGGAGGACTAGCTGTTTTATGGAGGACCAATCAGGGAAGGAGGACTAGCTGTTTTATGGAGGACCAATCAGGGAAGGAGGAATAGTTGTTTTATGAACGACCAACCAGGGAAGGAGGACTAGTTGTTTTATGGGGGACTAACTGGGTGCTTAAAAGTGCAGTTAGGCAGAAATGAGATGGAAAGGATGGCAGATGAGAAAGTTAGTAGGAAGGAGAGAGGGAGAGAAGAGTGAGACAAGATGAAGACCAGAATTAGCTGTAAGATATAGAACATTAGAAATGCAAGAAGTGTAGGGAGCAATGAAAAGTTTGGATTTTAAATAGGAGAAAAAAGGCTTCAGGTGAGGCAACGATAAGTTCTGAGTAGGAACAGAGTTTAGAAAGCAGAGTGAGGCTGTTGGAGCCAGGAGGAGGTGTGTATTGGGTATTTCTTCATAGGTGTTAAGAGAAGGGAAGAGTGAAAGCCAGATGATAAATGTTAGAGATGAGATATGGATATGTGGTGGCTCTGTGGTGGCTTTGTAAAGCAATGCTAAATATATAGTGACGGCACAGAAGTTATAGCAAGAGGTGTTTTAGAAGAACATTGATTTCTTATGGGTCTTCTGCCTCAGACGAATGGGGAAAAAAAAGAAATGAAAGGGAGAATAGAGACAAAAATACAACTGTTGCTATAAGGAGCAGGAGTTCAGAGTAGAAACATGATGAGGGAGGCATATATGTAAGAAAGCAGGCTAGAACATGGCTGGATCAGGTAGGATGAAGCATCTGGTGGAAAGGGCTTCTAAATGACTGGTGAAGGAAGTAGAAACTAAAACAGAAAACAGGAGCACAAAGTGTGATGAAAGGAAAGAACAGAAAGGTGTATTTATGCAATGCAGGCAGAAAGCATGGTATGTGAAGGGTTCAAGGGGAAAAGTGCAAAAAGAGATTTCCATTGTTTGCAGGTGGCTGCAATAGGATTAATAGCATCAAAATATTAGATGCTGATGGGCATTATAAAGTGATGTGTTTATTACTGTGGCTTGAGACTTTGAGATGTATATTTTTTTATTAATAAAATAATATAAATTATAAAGAAAAATCCATACATTGTTGTTGGTATAACCTTTAGCATCTCTCCAGTTTTCATTTCTTTTGTTTAATAGTGACTTTTCATTATATCCACATTGACGACAAACACTTGCTCATAATCTGTAACACTGCACTAAATATTAACTCTTCTGATAATGTGTTTTGGTCTCAGTTTTAACTCTCTCGTGAGCTGTTCATTATCTGTTACTCACTGCATTGTGTAGCATGCTGACTCAGTGAAAAGATCTCTGTCTCATAGCCCCTTGGTCCAGTGTTCAGCCCTGGCTACTGGTAACTGACTGTAAAGGGTTTACATGTTTCCTCATATGTGTAGGTTTTCCCTACTTTATAGCTTGAGGATCTGACTTTATTCCCAATCATTTCTAAGCTTGAATGTCTGCATGAGATTTTTCAAGGTGTGTAGTTTCCTCTGACTTCCTCAAAATATGCTACTTGAATGGCTACACTTAATTGTCCAGATATTTACATGTTGTATTTACCATTGACTTTGTGGCCCAGGTTATATATGAACAGAGTATATCAATCAGCTGAGTTACCTGATCAAAAATATTAAAACAGCATAAAGGAAACGACAGTGAGGTTCTGGTCTTGCTGTGCTTATGACTTCTTGAACATTATATGATTTTTGTAATATACCATATGAGGACTGCCATTTTCCACATGGATGGGGCAGCAGGGATAATGAAGGAGATGCCATTCTAGACTTCTGTCTTGCAAATGGCTTAATGGTGGCCAACACATGGCCTTCCAGGAGAGACACTCACAAGATCACATGCAACATGCTGCTTGAGTAGACTTCCTCCTACTAAGGAATTGGCAATGAGGTGAAATCAGAGATTGCAATGTAATCTTCAATGCAACACTTGGCCCTGTCATAAACTAGCAGTGGTCACAATCAAATGCAAGCAGTGGACAGAGAAAGCTTTAATGTTAACAGAGACTAGGCTGAAGACCTGGAAGTTGACTATTGAGAAAGCGGAGGTATTCAAAAAAACATGCAGGTCTCTAATATCTCAGAAAAGGAAAGAGGTGGAGTTCAGAAAGATGGTGGTGTCACAAAAATAGCATGTCTGAAGACTATAGAACAGATATACGGCTGAGACAGGTATAGAAATAAGGTACATAAGGAAACTTAGTGGTGGAGTGTAGAAGTTCAGGAATTTATCAAAAGGAAGGAGGGCAAGAAGGCGTCAGAAATATGAAAGATGGACCGTGCCAAGAAAGAGTACTGGTTGACTTACAAAAAGGCTAATAGCAGTCACAATGACAAGGAGCAAGGCTTCAAAGGAACTCTACCAACTTCTGGAGAAGGACTCAACAGATCTTGCAGAGTACTGATAGAAAGATAAAATAGTCATCAGACACCATTCATAAGGGATGCCAGCAAAAATGTGCTCACCAATCCAGGGGTCAGCAAAGGCAGATGGCGGGAATACTTCAAGATGCATCTGAATGAACAAAAAAAAAAAAACAGAAGCTGTACTGCTCCATACACGGTCTTTGATCAAAGAGGAATAAGAACTCATCCTAGAAGAAGTAAGAACATCATGAAGTAAAATGAAGTCAGGAAAAGCAGCAGGGTCAGATGAAGTCACAGCAGATATGAAACAGATGTTGGGGGCATTAGTGGAGAAATGGGTCCTTAGGGTACACATCACAGTATGGAAAGAAAGATGTATCCCAGATGACTGGAAAATAAATATATATATTTTTTTAATTCTTTTTATTTGTTCATAAGAGTATTAGACACCCAAAGTCAGTAAAACAAAACAACATGAACTATATATAGGCTTAACTATGTACACTTATACAATGCCCAAAATATCATAAGTGAATCTTGATAATGTTACAATAATTTTAGAATATATTCAAAAAACATCCTCCAATATTCTTTAAGATAAGCTTTCTGATTTGGTTTGTGAAATAGATGCCTATGAGCCTTAAGATGTTTAATTGCTAGGATCTTAAACTCTTCCCAGGATAATGAGTGCCTGTTTTTCCAGTTAAGTCTGATGTAATACTTTATTAACAGGAATATGGAAATTAAATTTCTGAGTTGTACCTTTGATAGTCCAGGAGGGGGGATATGTATCAGTGTAAATTTCCAAGACAAAGTTGATTTTTCGTAGCCTATTTTTTCTAACTGGACTCTTAGGGCACACCAAAGTTTGTATGAGCATTTACAGCTCCAAAATATGTGTAGGAGATCTTCTTTTTGATTTTGGCAGAATTGGCACTGGGGAGAAGAGTTAGGGTAGATTTTATTAATTATGTTAGGGGTAAGATAAGCATTGTTCAGTAACATAAGCTGGGTATGACTGAGCTTTTTTAGGGGTGGAAAATAAATATTTCTACCGTCAATGTACAAGAACAAAGGAGACATTCACAACTGCAGACAATCCAAAGGTATAAAACTTCTGCTACAGTACATGAAAGTGCTGGAAAGTCTGTTTGGTAAGTGGATACACACACCAATACAAAGTAAAAAGGGACATGAGCAGTTTGGATACAGATCATGGTACAATTACAGCTGTCCCAATTTTCACAGTGTGGCAGGCAGTGGAAAAGCTGGGTGTGAGGAAAGAGTCCAAATGGTCATTCCAAGACATGGAGAAACCATTTGTAAACATCCCATTTTGAAACCATATGAAAACATAAAGGTAATTTTGACAATCCAGCAATGGTGCAAAGTCTTGGAAACATTGGTAGAATTAGTTATGTCCTTGTACAAGGACCCATTGAACAAACAGTGTTGGGACTAACAACAGAGTTCTCAGTGGGAGTGGGTATGCATGCTGTCACAGGTCTGAGCCCACTCCTGCTCATAGTGCTGATGGGAAAACAGGTCAGAAGGGGCAGATCTGCAAAACTACTGTATGTAAGCAATGTGCACTGCAAGCACATTTTGAATAGGAACTCCAGCAAGTTTCAAGAGTACAGGGTTTGAAACTTTTCATCTTTATTTGCCTAATGTGTGACCTTCAGCAAGTCACTTAACCAGACAGTGCTTTGGGCAATTTGGAATTTGGGCTGACCTCCTCAATGGCCTCCTAGACTGCATGCCAAATAACTACCTATGAATCTTTGAACCTATGAAGCTATGATAGGGGACTGGAATACAAAACTGAAGGCAAACAGGATAAAGCTGTGCATAGACAAGAAAGTGGCCATGGAAACAAATGGGGAAATTCAGAAGACTCCTAAAATTTAAATAGATGGGGAAATACTGAAATACGTTAACAGCTTCAAGTATCTATGAGGGGTGATTGAGGAGAAGTGAAGTCTGAATGCAGAAAACAAAGCTAAACTGCCACAAATTGCCAGTAGTAATGTATGATAGAAGAAGGCCAAAGAAACAAAAGTAAGGTGTGCAAAACAGTGGTATGACTAGTACCTCTGTATGGCTGAGATACCTCTACAGTAAAGGCCGAACAGCTGAGGAAGCTTAAGGTGATGCCGTAGGATACATATATTGATGGACACATAAAGAAATGGGGATGTCAAAGTAAAAGCCAAGGTTAACAAAGTTGCAGAAAAGGTCAAGGAGAACAGATTATGGTGGCTTGGTCACATATGCAGGAATCAAGATGATTTGGTAAAGAAGATTTAGTTGGAATAGGAAAAATGCAACAGATGAAGATGTCTAGACAATTAATGGATGGATAGTTTGAGGGAAGACTTGAGATGGTTAGGCATGACTGTTGAAGAAGGTAATAGAGTGGCTCTGAATCAAAAGAGGTGGTAACAACTGCTATGACACTCTAACCACATGTGGAGATGGGAAAAAGGGGGGTGATGGTAATTCTTCAAAACCTTTGCAGCTGTTGTGGTAGGTAAGTATGTGTGCTCACAAGGTGGGGTTGCTGCTAAGATGTCATAAGCAGTATTCTAAATATACTTACACCCTCTAAAAGATAAACTTTTATCAAGAGGGTGTGCATTTTCTGTGAGTATTATGTGGTTGTTCCTCTGCCTGAGATAACCATCATCTATGGCATCTTTGAAAATTAATTTATTCAGTACTTGTATACTTAATATAAGATCTTGTAAAATCAGAGAAATGTGTACTGATAGCTACATCCATATGTCTTAACATTGTAGCACAACAAAGCTGGACAAAAAGCCAAAAGTAAATGGAAGACAACAGCCTGAAATCAGGGAGACTTTAATTACTGCTTGTAAAAAAAAAATGAACGATACTAGAATAATAGGCTTCATGTTAGCCATCGTTTTCTCAAAGATATGAAGTCTGAAACTCAAACATCTGCCATTATTTAGTGACATCAGTCCTCAGTGATTTGGCAAAAAAACAAAAAAACAAATTTTATGAGGAGCAGACCAAAAACTATGAAGCAAAAATCTGGACAGTTAAAAGGTATGCCTAAGCTCACATTTTATGCTTGTCAAAGCACAACTAAGTTGCTAGCTTTCGCAATAGATTTTGTTTTTAAAGAAATGTGTGCACTATTTCAACTGTTTGCAATGACCCAATGGGAGAAATGTGAGGCAGAAAATGTTTGATTACAGAACTATGATCACTCATACAATCATTGAAACTTGAAAGTCTTCTTCTTAGTTTATAAGTATTTTTATAAATTACATTTACCCCCCCCCTTGCACCTCCATCATGGGGGGCAGTGCCCCCTACACCAACCTACTTCTCAACCAATTAAATATACTAACTTTTGAGATCACTGCAACTTGAAATAAAATGAATTTTCCAAAAATGTTGCAGTCTGGATCATTGTCTATGAAACACCCTTCAGAGTGATGGCTTTGGCATTGCATTTCTGCCTAGAATTTATATGCAGATACTTTGTAAGACAATACTAGCTAATTGTACCATCTGAAGACCTGAAGGCTAAGCCAGAAAACAGCTGTGGATCTTGAAGAAAGAGACCACTGGATGCGAATATAAGGACAAAGGATATCAGATGTCTAATTTAACATATGAGCTGAATATATATCTTTGAACAGAGGTTAAAGGAAGTTTAATAAGTCTGAGATATGGGTATCAGTAATATGATGTTTCTAGTGATCACTAGAAACAATTAATAAACTAGGCGTGGAAAGAGCTTTTAAAATTAAAGAAACATAAGAGAAGTGCCACTAGCCTTAAAATACATCTGCAATAGGATGTGTGAGGTGTAGAAAATCAGATTTGCTCACAAAACATGCAGCTTCACTAGCTGCCTCAATAAAACCTTAGACTGGTGTTCTATGTCATCTTAAGCACACACACATGCACATACACACATGTATGCAGACATACATGCACATAACACACACACACAAGCATGCCCAAACAGGCACACACACAAGTACACACACATCAACTCAGACACACATGCATGTACATGTACACACAAGCACACAGGCACACACATATGCATATGTAAATGCATGAAAACCCACATGTACACACACACACACACACACACACACACACACACACACACATGTGCACACACACACACACACACACACACACACACACACACACACACACACACACACACACACACACATGTGTACACACACACATGTGCACACACACACATGTGCACACACACAGACATGTACACACACACACACACACACACACACACACACACACACACATGTGCACACACACACATGTGCACACACACACACACACACACATGTGCACACACACACACACATGTGCACACACACACACACACACACACGTGCACACACACACACACATGTACACACACACACACACACACACACACACACACACACACACACACACACACACACACACACACATGTGCACACACACACACACACACACACACACACACACACACACACACACACACACACACACACTGCTTCATAGAAAAGAAGCAGAGTTTGCTCCCTGTCCTACAACGTCAAAAATTCAGAGACACAATAATTATATAAGTAATGGTAGTAGATTGGAAAATAATAGAAGAAAAACAAGACAACAAATACTAATACCCCCCCCCAAAAAAAAAACAGATCTGATCCCACATTATTTTGCTGTGGTATCTTCAATTCATAGTGACGAAGGGGCAACAATACAAATTTGCAGTAAATACAGAATTTTCTGGCTACCTTCTTGCCTCTAGGACCACTTTCTTAATAATTTATTTATTTGTTTGTTTATGCATTTATTTATTTCATGGGTAGGTTGGTCTGAGAGCTCTTATCAGCCAACAATAGTACAAAGGCAGAATAATAATATTCAGTGATTGCCGATCGACAAACATATAGTTTTGTGTTTATAACGTAGAGGGTCATAGCTATTACAGTGCATACCTGTATAAGCAGGTGCTGATGAAGCAAGGAATTCGACAGTATAAACTAAAGCAAATCAACCACGCAAATCCAGAATTCAGTTTGAAGAATTTAGAGAACATGGAAATAAAATATGCAGTTGAGAGTTAAACAGGTGAAGGAATGCCTGACGGTTTTAAGACTTGCATGTCATGAATTGCTGACTACAGGCCAAGTTACGAAAACACTTTTACTGATTTGCACAAAACAAAGTGTGATCTACAGATTGTGACAGATCCAGGATGCTGAGATAAGAGTGAGCAGTGAAGGTGGTAAGATCTGAGTGAGCAGTTAGGGTTGTGAGATCTGAATCAACAGTGAGGGTTGTGAGGTCTTACTGTGCAGTGAGGGTGGTGAGATGAAGGGCGGAGTTAGTATATTTGTTAACTGGGATAAGGGGTGGAGATTGAGGTAAGACTGCAATAACTTCTAAGCAGCTATTACAGGAAGAAATTAAATGCTTTCAGCTATAAGGATACTGTCGATGGCCTTATGAGAAAGGTGGTGATGACAAAACAAATGAGCCTGACCAATGAAACAATAAACTGTACTCAGTGTGCTACCTGAAGGAAAGATCCATTTTGTAAGTAATCCAGAGAGATTTGATGGTGTACATATCCATATTTTAGGGTAAGTAATTAAATAATTAAAAGTTTTTACTGAACATTCAGTCAGGGTGACTTATTTGCATATGCAACATCTAAGCTATGCATGCATCAGAAATAGTATTTAAATAAAATGATACAATTTAATGGATGCCAAATGTACAGGGGCCACAAGGGCCACTGTTTCCACCACTGCAATATAAAAAGTTGTATTTTCAGCATATAGTAGGATGTTTATAAACAAAAGATTCTTAATGAGTATATAGTTTTATTATTTAATAAAAAATGCAATAATTTAGTCATTAAAAGGAAGTTATTCTGTTTTAAAAATGCATTATAGACTGTTCCTTCCACTTTAAAATGAATGGATATGAAACAGTTTGATAAATACTGTGAGGATTACTATTGAATGAAATAATTATGCAGTATAGTTTGCCTTTCAAAGGAAGTTATGTTATCTGCCAAAAGCAAATGACAAGTAGAAGATGTCACTTCCTTCCACGACACATTGCACCAAAACATATGTTGAGTCTTACACTTATTACAAAATAATGGATCCCTTTGGCATATTTTTTCATTCCGTGTTGTGTTACTTTTAGGTGGAAGTGACACATCTTTTCATAATTTAATATGGACATAATTAAATAGTAATGAAACTGTGAATTTTAACTAAGTGAATTTTTTTTTCCTTTGAGATATGTACCACTGTACTAACAATATGCAGAATCGAATGTGTTCATTGTTTTATTTTCCTCCAAATAAAAGGGAATTGTGAAAATCATTTATTTTTATTTATTTCACTGTAGTCAACTAAATTATAGTCAATATTTTGTGTATACATGGGAGGGGGGGTCAACTTTCTACATCACTATACTGGGGGGGTGGCTATACCTATAGCCATATTAAGACTAGACAGATTCTCTTTTTAGTGGTAGAATGAACCTATTCTAGTTTGAGTTAGATTGGTCTTTACCCATTATTCCTTATTGTAAGCAATCTCATGACATAGTCTAACATAGGCATAAACAGATGCCCCCCTTACAATGAGCCACTTATACAAATCAGAATTTTTATTGAACTGTTTAAAACATATTTGTATGTCAAAAAAATCGAAGAGCTGCAAAAAAGAAAAAAAAGTTAAAAAAAAGGAATGTAAGCAATAACACGTGTGTACAAATGAGTGCATTATCAAGTAAATACAAATGGTATTAGAATTTTATGACCTGGTGTGGAGGTAGCACATTTAACTGGAAGCACAAGAAGGAAATGCCTCTGCTCATCATGTTTTTCCTTTTTGTTTACTGGTGGACTTGATGAGTGGTATCCTATATCTGCCTTTAGATTACATTATATATACTGTATACTGTGCTACTTATGTATTGCACATAGTGTGCAGGAAAAGGTGTGCGGCTTTAAATACATCAGGCTGTTACTTACATCAGAGAGTGGTGTACTACATCAGGCTGTTACTTACATCAGAGAGTGGTGTACTACATCAGGCTGTTACTTACATCAGAGAGTGGTGTACTACATCAGGCTGTTACTTACATCACAGAGTGGTGTACTACAAAATGATTGAATAACTGTATGCTATACTGGTACTATTAAAGTAGTTTCTCCCACCATCAGCTTGACCATCTTACTCTTACTGACCCATTTGATTCCTATTTTAATGTAGCACATCATTCAGTGAGGTGGGTCATCTTTTAGCACCAGGGAAGTGAAATGGGGTTCAGTGAACACATTTATTGCTGGACTAGCAGAATATTGGACTCCGCTAGGTGAACTGACTGTGCTATGTGAAATAAGGATTCCTATGTTTAGGTCAAATCAATTAAGTTCAGTCTGCTTTCCATTGTACAGAGTATGTCGAACATCCTTGTTGCTGACGCTGTACAATAATGTAAACATAACATTGAGAAAAAGACTGCATTCCATTAAGCTGTACCCCTAGGCATGAGCAGCACACAACAGCTGATTGGTGTAATTGTGGGAGAGGACATGAGCAGCACAACAGCTGATTGGTGTAATTGTGGGAGTGGTCCACCAGCTGCTGGCTACAACAGTACTGCTCTACACTGCCAGTGACTGCTGAGGTTGCTGGTTTGAACGTACCTGTGGAACTTTCATTTTATTACTAGAACCTTCTCATGGTCCTGTTTGACAACATGATCACAATTATTTCCTGCAGCATCATTTTTTTCAAGTTGTAGCACTTATTTTTGTTTCTTTGTTTTTACACCTTGGGGATTCTTACCAGCCAGCAAGGCTACATTATTTTTTCATTTATTTATGTATTAGCTAGGCTGTGGTACACCAGTCAATTTTATGTTTGCATTATTGTGCAGAGTCGCTGACATGGCCATTCGACATAGTCTGTAGGATGAAAGGTGGGATTGACATTACATGCTTCGATCGTTACATAGGTTACCATGGAGTAAATGGTGGCAATTTTTCTCCACAGATAGCCCTGTATGCACATCCCTCTAGATAAGCTAAGGGTTTTCTCTGTGATTTTACACTTTGTAATCATGTTTTTCTATGAAATTGCAGTTTCAGTGTGTTTGGTGAAACTTTGCTTATATTGTGTAATTAAAAGATAATTCCTTTTGTCACACTATGTATTCTCCTTTGTTAATCTGTTAGATAGCATCATCATTTTGCTAAATAAAATGTTCTCCCCGTGACATTCCACTTTTTTCTCAGTTTTACATTAAAATTTTATATTAAATTACAGCTGGATTTCTGGTCAGAGTACATACTTGCTAAACGCAGTAGTCGTTATTCTGTGACTCAGTGCTTGTAGCCATTTACCTGCTGTCTTTTTCAAAGATTTCAGGATGCTGGAAACATACATGCTCAGGAAAGTTTCTCTGGTGTTTCCAACCTTAAATTTCACACAAAAAAAAGCAAAAAAAACAGGAAAGTACTTGTTTCACTTTCCCCATGTTGTTGTTTGAGTATTTTCTGTATTTCATATCTTAGTTTACTGAGTGTTAAAACTTTTTTAATTTGTTTGACTAAAGTTGCTGGATTTGTATCTTAATCAGTTGTCTTGCTGTTAATGTATCAGATTGTGTTCCCCTCTAATTAAACTAAGTGTTCTCCCTGCAATTTTAAACTTTTTTACATTAAATTGCAGTTTCAGTCTGCTTCCCTAGAATTTTCATATATTATATGTTTTACAGTTGCCTGGCTGTTTGCATGATTAATTGATCCTACATTTAGTTACACCAAGAGTTTGCCTTCTTAAAGTTGTTAGACAGCCTCTTCATTTTTGCTAAACAAAGTTCTCTCCCTGTGACTTTCCACTCTTTTTCCTTTTACATTTAATTTTACATTAAATTACAGTGGTTTTCTGGCCAGGGTGTAAACTTGTTGAGGGCAGTAGTGGTTATTTTGTGGCACAGAATAAATTGCTGGTTTCTGAGGAATGGACATAGTTACCATCTGTCCCACTTTGCTAGGAACAGTAGATCTTTGGGCAGTTGTGTCCTGCAAAAAAAATGTGACATGTCCTCAGATTTTATGACAAAAATATTTTCCTATGTTTTCTGTAATAGTTGCATAAAACAGTTATTTTTTTTATCTGAAGCACCTAAATGTTATATGTAATAGCATAAGCAACTCAAACAGTACAAGAATAAGCGTTTATTTTGGCAAAAAATGTGAAGTTCTGGCTGTATGTTTAGTCCTGCAAAATGTCAGATTTCTACAAAAATGTCCCACTTTGGGCACTTGAAAAGGTTGCAACCCTAAGTGGACATTATTGGCTGGAGTTTTGGATGATTTTTTTATTGGATGGTTCACTTTATTTCTTCAGTTTAATAGCAGTGGACAGCACATTTTGCAGCACCTCACATGCTGTATTCGACAAGCACATGCACTTTCAGTTTCAAAGTCTCTTAATAATCTTAATTAACTCCATCTTCTAGGTATAGCTGTCCAAATCACATAATAAAGCAGTGGTACATCATTACACTTCTAATCCCATCCCACAGCCAGTCTAGACAAAACTATTTACTGCATCCATTGTTTGGCACTGGAACCTTATTTTTATCTATATTTATTATTTTTTCTTCAAATAAACTCAATGCCTTAACAATGAGTCAGAACACTATTGTCTTCTCTTATTTACAATTAACATCCACCAAACTGACCTTAAATCAAGCTACACTAGAATATTGACTACATATTGTTAACATTTCTCAAACCTAAATTAATTTATTTCTACTAGTTTTCTTTGAACTAATACTTTAGACCTAGAGCTGACTCACTATTATATTCTCTCATTCTTCATTGACAAACCTTGCATCCCTTGGTTAGAACTGGAAGGTCTGCCAGCTAGTTTACACACTGCAGCCATAATCAAAACACTTGGTATACACAGGCAATGTAATAACAGGTAACAATCCTTTACTAAAGTTATCAATGCCTATTTGTGAGAGATGCTCATACCTAGCTGAGTGTGACGCCACACTCTCACAACCAAACCCTTCCTGTGAGCATCATTCACCTACAACCCACTTTGCACATACTCACTCTAAATTATCATGTGCTGAGTCACTTAAAGTACTTACCTAAGCCACAAAGGACTAGATTAATATGTGCAAAGCCCAGTGTAAACTAAGCACAGCAACACTGATCAGTGGGGAGTCACCAAGAAACAGCACATCCCATTGCAACAAAGCAATTTACAAACACAAATATAAATGTTTTAGTGATTCCATAATTAGGTCCGTGGATTCTATAGTCATGAAACCGGACAAAAGCAGGGTGGCAATTAGCTATCTACTAGGACCCAAGATTGCTGACCTTACAAGGGGCCTTAGAACCCTTGAACCAGAAAAATATAAGTATGGTATGGTGGTGGCACATGCTGGGGTAGATGACCTACCACACAAAACCCTTTGGGATATGATATGGAAAGAGACATGACAGAGCTCTCCATACGTATCATAAATGTAGGAAAGACCCTGGTACTGAATGGATCATTCCATCACCAAAAATGGTGCCACGGTATAAAGAATGGATGATTGGCTTTTACACTTGACTAAACACTGGTGTCATTCTAGGGGAATTCTAGGGGAATCCATAATGTTTCATAAACATCACAGAATTCAAAGACTTTAAGCTTACAAATCTCCTGCAATTCTATAATGAAGGTTGGTACTGCAAGGAGTTATGCAGTCGTGTTCTACTCACACTTAGACAAATGTATTAAATGGGCAGCCCCTACCAGATTCAAGAACAGTAGGAGGTTTAATAGCAAACCATTGTGGTGCTCCTCAAGCATTAATGAACTATATAATAACATGAAAAACACCTAAACCTATATAGCAAAACAAAAGACTCCCAAATTAAAGAGAATTTCAAGCAACTAGAAAGAAATTAAAAATGGATATCAGAAAAATGAAGGCATCCCATGAACTCGGAGTCACCACAGAAGCCAAAGACAGCTACAAATTATTTTTTAGTTTTATCATAAAAATAAGAAATAATACCCAACCTTGCTCAAGGCTAATTCATAATGATAATATTTAATGCTATCCAGTGGATATTGCCAACATACTGGCAGATGGATTTAGTGCCAACTTCACCCCAAGATAAACCTTTTCCAAACCTACTTGTCCCTGATGGAATCCGGTTACCGACCATCATGAAAGAACAGGTACTGAAGGTGCTGATGGTCCTGACCAAAAAGAATACCTCATCCATGGGGCCAGAAAACATACTTGGTTACCTAATTAATAGTACTAAGCCAGTATTAGTGGACCCACTATTCAACCTGCACCTTAGAATTGGCTTTATCCCACAGAAGTGATACACAGCTATTGTGATGCTACTCTGCTGATCCTGTAAATTACAGACCTTTCAGCCCCACAAGTCTTATATGTGAAACCCATGGAATATGTATAACTGATCTAATTAACTATGATATCAAAAATCTTATCAGACTTGACCCCAAGCAATTTGGCTTGACAAGATTAGATCCTGTCTAATGAATTTTGTAAACTTCTTTTAGAGGGTTACTCAGACCATAGAGTCCACATGGTGTACCTTCATCACACAAAGGCATTCAATTTCATACCACATGCAAATATAATAAACAACCTGATGGAGCTACAAACTGACCCATATGAGCCTATGTGAATAGCCAACTGGCTTAGGGACAGGAGTCACACAGTAAAGGTTGGATGGGTGCATCCTCAAAAAGCATGAATGTGTAGTTTTTCTGGAATCTGTACGGGGACATCTGCTGTTCAGCATCCACTTCTCAGACCACTTATCAAATGAGGACCTCTGGATAACAGAATTCATGGATGAGTATAACTTAGGAGTCATCATCAAGTTCCCCTCTGACATACAGGCAGTCTAACAGCAGCTTACACTTGTCAGTACCTGGTGTACTAAAATGGGCTCAAACTAACTGCCAAATGTGTAGCTTTGTAGCATTTGGTAAGCATCACCTAGCTCCAGATTTTAGCATAGATAACACACCATCTCAAAATGAAAATCCAAGTGAGACCTGGCTACTTTAGTGGGCAGCTCACTTACATTTGACCATCGCATTGCAACAGTGGTTAGAAAATCTTTTTAGCTTGCATAGTTCATAGCTAAAGGCATTTTTTCCAGATGGAAAGAACTCCTCACCGCCTTATACTCAGCACTGATTAGATCCATAACTGAGTATAGCTCCCCCTATAGGATGTACCTTAGCACAACAAGCAATTGGAAAGTCCCAAAAAGTTTGTAACTAAACAGATTATAGGCTTAAAAGATCTGAACTTCCAAGAATGATGGGGGGGGGGGGTCCTTACCCCTTATAATCAGTTTCATTTAGACTCCTTAGGTGATCTGTGCCTTGTTAGTCCAAGAAATCTTATACCACCATAAATCAAACAGTTCAACTAACACTAGAGTCAGAGATCTAAATGTACTCCAACAAATAGAAGAGGAATAGATTTGCCACATAGCACCTACCCCTTCTCTGGATCAAAGTTCCTCTCCGAGTTAAGTGGCACTCTGTTCACCTTTAAAAAGGAGCTGGACAGCTGAATGGGTATTCATAAATTCAACCCTCATGTGATGACCATGGCCCTCCTTGAAATTAGAGGCAAGGCTTTTGGGTGGATATGGACAAGGCAGAAATGGCCTCATAGCTCAGTTGCCTCATAACTTCAATGATCCTACAATGTCATGAAGGCTCTAGTCCTCTTGATTTCTACTTGTCCTCAGAATCATGACTCAGATTTCACAAAACTATAACTCATACAAACTGGTTAGAATCAGAATATGGTGCCATGCTTTAATTCGCAAACCATTTATGCATGATGTGAGGATATCAGATATCTTTATCTGTGCTAGCATGACTGGCTGAAGTTTTGTAAATAATTGTAAATTACCCTGTGTTACATACGCCAGCATGCCTAGCTATAATTTTGTAAATAAGTTTATTTTTGTTTTTTGATTATCACATAGATTTATGCAAGATGTTTGAATGTCGAACAGTGTTCTTCGAGCTGACCAAATGTACATGTTTTTTTTAAAGAGAATTCTGAATGTATGTTATGCCAGAGTCAGTTGACCTAGATGTGATGTCATTGTGTGCCAGGGCTGGGAGAATAAATCTTCACTGCAGCTCTTTACTTTTCAAAGAGAGTAGAATTTGCATAGCAGCTTCCTATTACTTTAAAACAATCTGCTATAAAAACAGGTTCTGAGTCACTTGTTCAGCTGTTTTTCCAGTGCTGTTCAGCAGTAATGATCCAGTTGTTTCCAGAGTAGTTGTTCCAGTTGCTGAGGACAGACAACAGCCTGGAGTGTGGACATAATTCCTCATCTTGCCTTGCAGAAGTAAGAATATAATCTTGCCTTGCTGAGTTATTTATATTCTATAGGGACAGTTAATCTTCAGATAGTCAGGGAACTACAGCTAGTTAGTTAGAGGTTTTCTAAAATAAGTGTGAAATCTATCCTACAAATATGTTGTTTTCATATTTCCTGCATATGAAACTGTTCTTTATTGGAATCAGTTGTTTAGTATTTACATATTTTAAAACCTTTTATTTATTATTAAATGTTTCACTACCTCTCATTTTTTAATAACTTGAGAGTGTTTATGCTTATTGTGATAACACCAGGGCCACTCCAAAAAGCATTACTGCTTGGGATACATTCTACCATTTGTTTCAATATTTATTTTACCCAATATAATTGAGCACCCCTTCTGAGGGTATTGTGGTATATGACTGGTGGCAGCCATTACCTTGTAATTTGGGCAAAGAAGCACAGCAGGTAAATCTATGTCAGTCTTTCCCAAGAGTGCGTGTATGCATGAATATCAGACATTTAAGAGTGAGTGTATTCAGATACCTCGAACTGGGACACAGTACTCTGCAGTGATTAGTGTTGAAACTCATTTGGGGACCTGGAGTGAAGCAGATAGTCCAGTCCCAAGTTTGGAACATGTTCCTGATGTACACAAAGGGGAAATTTCGTATTTCTATCCCTGAGGAGAAATTGCAAATTTCTATCCCTGCTTTTAGTGACACTCCCTTATCGGAGACAGTGGTGATGACTGAGACTCATTAGTTATTGCCTTGAGGTAAAGCGGGCTCATCACACATGATATGTCATTCTGTAAAATAATCCTGTTTTTGCACAAGCTCACTAAAACAGATAAAACCAGTGAGCGCTTTCACCTCAACCAGATGCTTCATCAGACTTCATTTTCATTGCACATCACTTCCTGCTTAAATACAATCTCTAAGCGAAATGTTAATGAGATAATTAAGTAATTAACATCCTAAAATCATTAAAACACTCATTTATATAAAAAAGTAACTACAATTAAAATTACTTAAACCTCTTAGCAACCAATAGTGGTTTTATTGAGGCCCTTTCATTACGCCCAGACAATTTATCAGCCTGTAGCTCAATGATCCAATGTAGTTCATTCTGTTCAGTAATGTTTTTCTTATCTCCCAGCCTTAAATTAGGACTTATACAATGTATAATCATGAATTGAAATGTATGCGTACTATTTAACATTACGTGGTTGGCTAGTGCACTTCTTTCAATGTCTCCATTCCAAATGGCTGAAAGATGTTCTCTTACTCTGTCATGAAGAGACCTTTTTGTCATTCCCACATAATATGAGTGACACTCATTACATACTGCCAAATTGATCAAATCATTTGTAGCACACATAGCATTTACTCTAAATTCATCTCTAATATTGGTTATAGGATGTTTAAAAACATTGTCTGGACTTAATACCTTGCATATATTGCATTTCCCACATGGTCTCTAATAAGGTTTAGATATATCATTTATCGCATGTGATTGTTTGTTTGAATTACATAACAGTCTCTTTAAGTTCTTTTTATTTGTATACCTAAAACAAGGTACATCACCCACTATCTCTTTTATTTGTGCATCAGATTGCAAAATAAACCAGTTCCGTTTCACAATATCTCCAGTCTTGTTAATATTACTAGAGTATTGCAAACTAAGTGAGGTTCTATTTGTATCAAAATTTGACTTTTTGTCCTTGATCTTTTATAACAACATCAAGGAATTCTATCATCACCTTAGAAGCTTTGAATGTAAAATTTAAGAAACTAGTATTCACATTTAAATAGGTCAGGATGATCAGGATGGCGCTCTCTCTCTACCACTATTTACATGAAATCCTGTTGCAGAAATAATATTCTATCTTGAGATAGTATGCATCCATCTTACATTTATAAAAATATAGTTAAGGGACAAGGAATGCGTATATCTAGATTGAACACTGATGAGAGGGCATTCCGTATGAACTTGGATATCTTTAGAGATGAATTGGTTAAACGTAAATATACATTGAAAGAAATAGATTCAAATCTTAAACAAGTAGAGAGTTTAAGGGAAACTGTAACCAGACCATATATGTACAATATTATGTCTGAAATCAATGTTTCAGAAAATAACATAAAAAAGTTGAATTTTGATACACATAGAACCTCACTTAGTTTGCAATACTCCAGTAATATTAACTAGATTAGAGATATTGTGAAACAAAACTGGTTTATTTTGCAATCTGATGCACAAATAAAAGAGATAGTGGGTGATGTACCTTGTTTTAGGTATACAAATAAAAATAACTTGAGACTGTTATGTAATTCAAACAAACAGTCACATGCGATGAATGATATATCTAAACCTTATTTGAGACCATGTGGGGAATGCAATATATGCAAAGTATTAAGACCAGACAATGTTTTTATACATCCTATAACCAATGTTAGATATGAATTTAGAGTAAATGTTATGTGTGCTACAAATGATTTGATCTATTTGACAGTATGTAATGATTGTCACTCATATTATGTGGGAATGACAAGTCTCTTCGTGACAGAGTAAGAGAGCATCTTTCAGCCATTCGGAATGGAGACATTGAAAGAAGTGCACTAGCCAAACACATAATGTTAAATAATACTCATACATATACAATGTATAAGTCCTAATTTAAGGCTGGGAGATAAGAAAAATATTACTGAAGAGAATGAACTACATTGGATCATTGAGATACAGGCTGATAAATTGTCTGGGCGTAATGAAAGGGCCTCAATAAAACCACTATTGGTTGCTAAGAGGTTTAAGTAATTTTAATTTTAGTTACTTTTTTATATAAATGAGTGTTTTAATGTTTTTAAGATGTTAATTACTTAATTATCTCATTAACATTTTGCTTAGAGATTGTATTTAAGCAGGAAGTGATATACAATGTAAATGAGGTCTGATGAAGCATCTGGTTGATGTGAAAACGTTCACTGGTTTTATCTGTTTTACTACTATCTTGATATCATTTGCACAATAAACTTTTGGATACTTGTGCCGTGGTCTTCACTTCTCCAGTTTGGAAATATATTGTTGTTGTTAAAGTTTGCTTTGGAGAGGGTGGAGTTTATCCATAGTGGCTGCATTCGTTGTTTCTTACAAGCTCACTAAGCATACTTTTTTCACACATGTCTAGCTTCCTGTTCGCCACTATGGGATCCTCTTTTATGGGAGGGATCCACTTCTTTCTATAAGACAAACCTCTTTCAGACAACTCCTCAAGAATCAGATATGGTACTTGTCTGCATCATATTCTGAGCTTCCATACCTTCACTTTTTAACTGAATCTATTTTAGTATGAGTTTGCCTGTGGAAGCATAAGTCATTCAGTAAACCTTTATAATATTATTATTATTTGAAAAATGTAAAGAGCTGTACTCACTTGATAGGTCCAAACTACAATTTGCTTTTATTCCTTCTTTTGTTCTGTTAACTTGACATCTGTCTCTGCTTACTGCCTTAAACCAGCATTGTAGTGAATGCATACACTGAGATAGCCTTTTAGTTAGGGATGTAGTTTTTAGCATAAAGAAATATGCAAACAGTTTTGCACCCACTATCTTTCTCTGTACAGATGTTCTGGTTATGATGAATGCTACACTACTTTCTTTTTTTTATTACAACAAAAAACATCTTTAGTAAACTATCACTTCTAACATAGGCAATCATACATGCATATAAATAAAAACAAACCATGCATCCATTCATCCATCCACAACCCCTTTTACCTGTTTTTACACATGGGGTCAGGTGGTCACTTTAACAGTGAAACCATTGGGAGCCAAGGGTCACAGCACCAGGTGGCAAGCCCTGCTGCAGTTAAATACAGGATTATGATTTACAAATAATGAATTTTGCATGTTTTCATTCATCATTCAGAAATGAAAACAAACCATATTGACATATTTTTAGTTGCAAGCATTATACATCACATATAATCTTCTATACAGTTATTGTCAATCAAACAGTAAATACTTCATTTGATTTTTGCCTTCCCTTAAACCTCATTTCTCCTCCAAAACATTATTCTGCATGCATTGTTCCCGCAGTTACCATTTTTTTCTATGTAATTTGCTCCTACCCTTTTATAAAGGCCCCTCTTCCACTTCTTTTTATCTCTGTTACTATATTCATTACTTTTAATATGAATGCTACACTACTTTCTTGAAGAATATTGCTCATTGGTAATTTTCTTAAAAAGTAGACTTGTGTAACAATATTAGTTAGACAAAAACATTCTTAGATGGATCAAGTAATATTCAATGCATATTGTAATTATATCTAAACTAGATACAGAACAACAGAAATGCTCTCCTGATAATGGCACAGCCCTGTGAGCTCTGTGACATTGCAATAAGAGACAGTGTTAGACCGCTGTGCGTTGCTACAAGTGGTTGTATATAATATTATAGCTAATAGGGCCTGTTACCATTAATGTGCTTCAGAGACGGCAGTAGATGGAAATAAAAGCCCTGTGACGCACTCAGGGACAGTGTGAGATCACTGTGCTTTGCTACAAGTGGTTTTATATAATATTATAGTCGATAAGGCCCATCACCATTAATGCGCTTCAGTAAAAGCACTAGATGGAAATGTTTGACTTCTTCTCTCATCACTGCAGAGCTACAGAACCTAAAACTGATGGAGAGATTGTTAGAAAACCAGGAATCAGAGAAGATAAGCATATATAACTTTACAAAATAGACTAAAAAAATAAAAATGCTTGTCAGTCACTTTATCTGAAGAAAAACTTTTAGGAGAAGTTGCCAGCTTAAGAGCTTTTTTTTGTCTTCTGTTAACCTGGAAGTACTGTGCATGTAAGAAATGCCTAGATAAAGGCAAACTAGCCATAATCAACTGGAAGGTGTGTGTTTACTAGCAAGAAAACTAATAAAATACAGCTCAACAAGTACATTGAGCTGTTTCTGCTATGGAATACAAATGCATTTTAAGATGTCTCTAAATATGTTGCAGTTTCTTTAGTGCATTTCATGGAGAACTGTGGGACGTTCAAATCATGGAACTGAATACACCACCAAATGTTCTCACTGACAAGTGAAACCTAAGACAACATAACAGCCACCTTGCCCTTTTATTATTACGTTTCTGTTAGAAAAATATGTATTTGAACATATATAAAGTGCTAGTTAAAAAGCAAATAGTGTATAATGCATTTTATTCTATTATTAACATGGCAATAAGAATGATTTTACATGTAATTGCTTGAAGCTTTGGAACTGCAGTGTATTTGAACTCTGACCCTGGCAGTAGCCAGCTCAGCAAGCTTATGTTTTCACTAATGATTATCTACTGGGTCAGGAAATTAAATGTATAAAGCATTGAAAATCTTCTTCTCCTTCCTTTGGGACAGTTGGCCTTGTAAATGTTATCAAGATAAGATGCAGCTGTTGGGAGAATGTTGCAAGAAGAACAAAGAAGTGTATTACAAGACTGAACCAGCTATTGTATTCGAGCAGGCCTGAAACCTTGAAGGAGTAACATTTACTGAAAGACATTATAACTGACTAGGTGCTTTGCAAGGCTATATTATTCCCAAGGGAAAACTTTTTTAAATATGTAACATCAGCAATCTTTATGAATAGGATGTTGTGAACCATAGTGATGTAGGTGCCCTGTGACTAACCACGTCAGAAAGGTGGGCACAAACTAGAAAGTAGAAACTATAAGAATTGTATACTTCCTGTATCATGTCAGACAAAATTCTGTACTTGTATGTTTTTTGCCTCCTGGTGTACACTAGTAAACTTATGCATCTGAGCCTCCTGTGTTGTAATCCTTATTTTTATTTAACAGTTTGGTCCTTCTTGAACCGGAAACCCTTGGACAGCTACAGATCAGAGTGTACCGGTGGTCGAACACTGCGCAGGAGAAGCTAACGAAACGGTTCTTCTTGAAATACAAAAGACCTCCGACTGAATTGTTGTTTTGAGAGGCTGGCCACTTTCTGATCTGCGGCCGAAGAGCGGTCTCGAACTGGTCGACTCAGGAGGCTCAGGTAGGAAGATATTTGCCTTTTTTCTGTTTTAGATCAGGGACTAGGTTGCAGTAAATATTTTTGTCAGAAGATTTGTTATACAGATCAGGGACAAAAGGTAATTACTGTATATTTTGTCAGAGATCAGGGAAACAGAATAAGGTAAGCAGTCATTCTAGATAAACTGTGTAAAGAACTGAAATACCACGTGGTGAAAAGGGTTACGTAACATTTTCTTTTAATATGGGAAATCAGTGCACTAAAACATCGCGAGATCCGGCCCTAACTGAAGATGCAAAATATATGCAATTACAATGGGCTGATAATGTTAGATATTATACAAAATGGGTTAATAAATACGGATTCGATGGTAAATTGGATACAATTTCATTAGTTAAACTCTTAAAACAACTTAAATCTGACGCAGAAGGTCAGGCAAAAAAACAACAACGATTAGGCATTCCTCAGGCACACAGGTGGATTGAGGAAGTGAATCGAAGGGAACAAAAAACTAAAAATGCTAAAACGTTATTTTTAGATAAAGAGGATAATAATATAGTAATAGCGACGGCTCCTCCTTCCCCGCCCCCTCCAATGCCTTTTTCAGGATATGAAGCAGGTGGACAAGCTGGTCCACCTCCACGTTATCCTGACGTCACAATGACACTAAAACCATTTGTTAGAGATCCTATTGAAACTAGGTCCCGGACACGTAAAACACTTGGAGACACAGACTTGTATCAAATAGGGAAAACCACACTAGAGGAAAACGAGGAAGAAATCTGTCCACTTATCGAGGTACCAAATCCTCAAGCAGGACAGGAAGGGCAGGACCCAACTCTTCTAGTATATAGACCATGGACACCGGAAGATATTCGGAAAGCTACAGAGGGAATCCCCCATCCAAAAGTTAATTACACAAAGTTTTTACAAGATTTACAAGGTATGAGACTAAGTTACCACTTGAATGGGGAAGAAGTAGAAAAGGTAGTTAGACAAATTGTGGGTCCAGACTGGCACATGATTTGTGGCACCTGGAATCCTCGTAATGCAGAGCTTAAACCACTCCCACATAGTGATGCAGAACTAGACAACAGAGTAAAAGGTCTTACAGACCGAATTTCCAAAAAATGGAAACCTAGAGCAGATTGGACTTGCATTAACCAATGCATACAACAAGAAAATGAAACTGTAGATGGGTATTATGGTAGATTATTGGAATGTTTCAATAACCATAGTGGTATGGCTATTCCTGAAAATCAGACACATGATACCTGGTATGAACAGCAACTGAAAAATGCGTTTTTGAAAGGTTGCATTGCACCTATCAGTAGCTTCATTACAAAGCATATGATAGACCATCGAACAAGTAGGCTACAAGCCTTACTTGAATATGCTAGACATGCTGAAAGACACTTTAAGAGTAAAAAGAAAAAGAAGACACAAGTCTTCACTGCTGAAGACGGAGCTGAGGTTTTTGTAGTACAGTCCGGTAAAAAGGGTAAGAAAAATGCCCAGGGAAACAGACAATCTGACAAACGGTCAGAAGATTTTGAAGAGAGAAAAAAGAAAGGAGAGTGCTTTAAGTGCGGAAAGAAAGGACATTTAGCGAGGGATTGCAGGCAGAATAAAAAGGTGACTACAGAAAGCAAGGATGATGAAGACTGACTATATGATAGTGATGAAAGTCAGAAATCATCAGGAAAGGCTAACAAACAAAGGACAAATGTAAATGTAGTAGAAGGAATAGAGGAAGTGCAAGTAGACATAGAGGATGAAGAAAGTGAAATTCTAGATTTGGCATTACTGAGCTTGGAGCTCTATCTGGCAGGCACAAAACCGGAAGTCACACTTCTGGTGGAGGGGAGGGAAGTAAAATTCCTGTGTGACTCAGGAGCGTCACGGGCTTTGATACACCCTTCCAAGTTACTAGAATATTCCGAATCACCTGATTATATATTAGTAAAAGCAGCAAACGGACAGCTATATAGGGAGCCACTCTCCCATGATATAGCAATAACTGACCCTGTTTCAGGTATGACTTAGAAAAGTAAAATCGTAGTTTCTGCAAAATGTCCAGTAAACCTACTGGGAAGAGATCTTATGCAGATATTTGGCATAGCGGTAGTTCCCAGTATGCAGGGTATGGAGGTACAAAGACAAATGGATACTTTTGTGGTGCGACCGGAGGGTGAGACTTTTTTTCTGGTACAGCCAGGACCTAGTTGCGACTGGTCCAGGGGCAGTAACTGAGGAACTGATGAACGTAGCCATCAGTAAGGCCCCCTCCCTTGATACTGACCGACAGCATTTGTTACACTGTACTCTATACTACTATAGCATGCCAGGACCTGATAAAGAATATGAGCAAGAATTATTCAAAAATCCTGCTAACAGATTAGTATTACGAACCTTGTATTGGGATACTGAGGGAAACAGTGTGGTAAGCTGTTCATTACCTCAGGAATTCATGACACTGTACAAATCTAATTGACTACCGCATGTCAGCTTAACAAAAAACAAGAATATGAAATGGGCAGACTTAGGAGAAAAAGTAACAAGATGGGAAAAACAAACTGATTTAGAATTATCAGAGCAGGGAATACAAAAACAGAAATTGAATTGGCTAACACAGACACATCCAGCTGTACACTTACAAACTAGTGAAGACAGCTGATTAGCATTCTTATTAGAAGAAGAAGAAAAGCCTTGTGTGATATACCAGAGATTCTTTGGTCAACAGGCAAATCAGATGTAGGACTTATTCAACAGCAGGACCAGTTACTATTACACCAAAATCAGCATTTAGACCACAAAAGACAATACCCTTGAGGAAAGATGCAGAGCAAGGAATCAAGCCTATAATAGCAGCATTACTCAAGGAAGGAGTACTGGTAGAATCTCTTGATTCACCATGTAATACCCCTCTATTTCCTGTTAAAAAAGCAAACGGGGAATGGCGGATGGTACAGGATTTACAAGCTGTAAACAATGCAATAATACCTAGAGCACCTACGGTGCCAGACCCACACACCTTGTTGAACGATTTAAAGCCGCAACAAAAATATTTCACTGTAGTAGACATAAGCAATGCTTTCTTTTCAATACCTATACATACTGATAGCCAGTATTGGTTTGCATTTACATTTCAGGGTAAAAGGTATACCTATACTTGGCTACCACAGGGATATTGTGGAAGCCCAACAATATTTGCACAAGAAATGGCTAGCAACCTGGCAGGGTTTACCCCACCAGGAGGAAGTCAGATTCTGCTTTATGTAGATGACATCTTGCTAGCAGCCCCCACCCAGCATCAATGCAGGGATGATACTATAGCGTTATTGAAATTTTTAGCAGCACAGGGACATAAAGTAAACAAAAGTAAGTTACAACTTTGGAAAAAACAGGTTAGATACCTAGGATATGTAATATCCAATGAAGGTAAAATATTAGACGAAGACAGAAAAACAGCAATTTTACAAGCACCTAAACCAGCAACCAAGAAGGAAATTATGTCCTTCTTGGGAACAGCTACTTTTTGTCGAAGCTGGATATCAAACTATGCTTCAGAATCTGCTCCATTGGCTGATTTAATATATAAAACACCAATAGCAGCACAAGATTTATTACAATGGACACCCGAAGCAGAAACAGCTTTCTGCAGACTAAAACAATTGATAGCTTCTTCATTAGTTTTAGGACTTCCGAATTACCACAAACGATTCTTTCAGACCGTAGATTGTAAACAGGGATACATGACGTCAGTTCTGACGCAACAGCATGGGGATAAGCAACGCCCCATAGCTTACTATTCATCACAGTTAGACCCAGTGGCATGATCGTTGCCTCACTGTGTGCAAGCAGTGGTCGCAGCTGCAATGGCAGTACAGGCTTCGGTCTCAGTGGTGTTATTCCACCCTCTCACATTGAGAGTGCCTCATGCAGTCGCGATAATTTTACTGCAAGAAAAAATAGCATATCTTTCTCCTGCTAGACATCTTTCATGTATGACCATACTGCTTTGCCAACCTCATATAGTAATTGAACGTTGTACAACATTAAACCCGTCAACGTTACTTCCAACTCCTGTGGATGGCACGCCGCACAGCTGCCTGCAGGAAATTGAGCAAACAACTTTGCCCAGACAAGATCTCACTGATATGCCCTTGGATGATGCCGAGGTGACATTTTACATGGATAGCTCGTGCAGAATCTAGTGGGGTATGCAGTACTTACAGATAAAGAGATCTTAGAAGCCCAACCTTTACAGCATAACTTATCTGCTCAAGCAGCAGAATTGATAGCTTTAACATGGGCTTGCACTCTAGTAAAAGATAAATGTGTGAACATATATACTGACAGTCAGTATGCTTTCTCTACAGTGCATGTTTTTGCGCAACAATGGAAAAATAGGGGAATGATAACATCTAATGGTAAACCGATTAATCATGCGCAACTTATTTTGAACCTATTAGATTCTATTCAGTTACCTACTAAAGTAGCTATTTGTAAATGTTTAGCTCATACAAAACAACAGGATAGAACTTCAAAAGGAAATGCAAAAGCTGATGCAGCTGCAAAGCAAGCAGCCTCAGACTCAGAAACTTTACTTTTAACCGAGGAATTACAACCCTCTGAGATTTTAGATCTAGAAATGTTAAAAACAATGCAGACATTAACTACAAAAGCAGAGAAACAAAAATGGGAGAAACGAGGTGCAATCCTCGAAAATGGACTGTATGTCTCCAAAGAGAAAAAAACAATATTACTGTCTAATTTATTTAGATATGCAGCTTTGTTGAGCCATGGGCAGTGCCATGTCTCAACAGGGGGGATGGTACAGTTAGTAAATCGAATATTCCAAACATACGGATTCATAAATTATACAAAAAGTTTGTGCAGCATGCCATACTTGTAACAAACATCATGCACAAGGGGTATTCAAACCAAAGCAAGGGAGTTTTCCTATACCACTGTATCCGTTCCACACTATTTGTATGGATTTCATAGAGTTGAATAAATGTGAAGGGAAAAAATACTGTTTAGTAATTATAGATATGTTTTCTAAATGGGTAGAAGATTTTCCAACAAAAAATCTGGATGCAGCAACAGTGGCAAAAGCCCTAGTAAAAGAAATAATTCCTAGATTTGGCATACCGGAAAGGATTTATAGTGACAATGGGACACATTTTGTTAATCAGACGATCCACCAGCTTGGGAGATTCTTTGGAATCTCCTTAAAGAATCATTGTGCTTACCACCCACAGTCTGCAGGGTGGAAAGGTACAATGGAATTCTAAAAAACAAATTGAGGAAACTAGTGAGCGAGACACAGAAAAACTGGATTTGCTGTCTGCCTTTGGCACTGCTGAACATGAGAACAGTTCCAAATGTAAAGGGTTTGACTCCCTTTGAAATGATATTTGGAAGGGCATATTATGTGCCGCAGTGGAAAGCTCTCATGCCTGCAGAACTAGAGGCTGACAGCTCATTAGCTAGCTACATGAGAAAACTATTAACAAATAAAACTGTTTTGCAGTTGAACTCTTTTTCAGATAAAAGACAGACCAGACCGTTGGAAGCAGTGCTGACTCCGGGGACCTGGGTGTGGCTGAAGGTTACAAAGAGGAAGAATTGGGCGAGTCCAAAGTGGGAAGGACCATACCAGGTACTGTTGGCAATGCCTACTGCAGTCAAAGTTGCTGAGAGGACGTGCTGGGTCCATCTGACGCACTGTAAACCAGTAAAGAATTTTCAACTTGATAAACATTTTGTGACTGATACACAACAAAGGCAGGATGGCCAAGAGCAAAACAAGTAAAAATACAGATCAACCCCAAAGATGTTGTTTAATCATCTTGTTGACTATGCATTTATTGACTATGATTGTGATGACCTTCCTTTTGTTGTTGTTTTTCCTACATGTAACCACACAAGTGAAAGTGGAGAGACATGATGAACTGTCTATAGACTGGCATCCGAACTTTAACACATACCTAACTATGAAGCGTGTATATGTAGAGACTATGAACATTTCAAATTGCTGGGTTTGTACTGCTATACCAACAGCATATGGAGGACTGTTAATGTCCGCTGTCCCCTTGGGGATAAATGAGACTTGGAAGAATTTACTTTTTGATACAGGATCTGTAAGATCACAAGACAAAATCGCATTGTATTTGCCTATCACACAGAAGGGAATTGTATGTTTCTATAAGAATGATACACTTCAAGTGGGTTGGAGTAACTGTAATATAACCATATCTTATAAATGTTACATTAAAGTTAAAGATAGAGGCACTGTTTGTAATACGAATTATGATTCATATTTGAGTTTAATGAAAACAACATTAAGTGAAGTGCAGAGAAATCCTGTTTTACATAAACAACTGTCTATTATAGACAAGAAAATGTTTCATTCAGAATTAACCCGCATCAGTACTAAAGTAGAAAACTGTTATTTTGTTTGTGGGAAAAAGGCATACAAATGGCTACCTGAGAATTGGTCCGGCAGTTGTTTTTTGGGTTATCTGGTTCCGGCCATAAGGCATATTGCAGAATTACCTCTGGGTAAGATACGAAATGTGAGAGATGTAGCCCGGAAACCTGAAGGTCCAATCGGAAAACCTGTAAATCCAGTGGGACAAATCAAAACTGGTTGGAAAGACCATCATTCTGTAAAGAATAAAGAAAAATTGACTCATATGGACTTGAGTGACAGTGTAATATCCTGGGCTGGAATACTTCCAGCATATGGAGCAGTCAAATTGATCTGGGAGATGAAAAAGCTGTCGAAACCTCTCAAAGTAATGAGTAATGCAACTTTTTCTGCTCTCGAACTAGTGACTGATGAACTGAATGCAATGAGAACTGTTGTGCTACAAAATCAAATGGCTCTTGACTTCACCCTAGCGGCGAGAGGTGGTACATGCACGCTTATCAAAGGAGAATGCTTTGCGTTTATACCAGACAATTGACATGAAATTAATGACCACCTAGAGGTAATACAGCAGGTATCTGCCATGACTGAACCAGGCCCAAACACACTGACGAACTTTTTCCAGAATCTGTTTGGTGGGTGGGGCTCTAGCATAATGAACATCTTGATTGCTATTTGTGTAGGTCTGCTCCTATTAGGAGCATGTGTCTGTTGTGGGATTCCCTGCATGAAAAGATTAATTAAAGATTTTATTGTTATATCTGTAAATGAAACTTTGTACCAAGACATTGAGTTAGAAAAAATAATTTCAGATGAAATTCTTTCCGAAGTATAAACTAAATGACTTACCTGGTTGAAAGTCCTTAAAGGAGAAGGCTAGGAGACAAAATTACATTGTTTATATTTCAGAATAGAATAAAATTATTAAAAGTGAGGAAAATGTTAGAAAAATATGTGTTTGAACATATATAAAGTGCTAGTTAAAAAGCAAATAGTGTATAATGCATTTTATTCTATTGTTAACATGGCAATAAGAATGATTTTACATGTAATTGCTTGAAGCTTTGGAACTGCAGTGTATTTGAACTCTGACCCTGGCAGTAGCCAGCTCAGCAAGCTTATGTTTTCACTAATGATTATCTGCTGGGTCAGGAAATTAAATGTATAAAGCATTGAAAATCTTCTTCTCCTTCCTTTGGGACAATTGGCCTTGTAAATGTTATCAAGATAAGACGCAGCTGTTGGGAGAATGTTGCAAGAAGAACAAAAAAGTGTATTACAAGACTGAATCAGCTATTGTATTCGAGCAGACCTGAAACCTTGAAGGAGTAACATTTACTGAAAGACATTATAACTGACTAGGTGCTTTGCAAGGCTATATTATTCCCAAGGGAAAACTTTTTTAAATATGTAACATCAGCAATCTTTATGAATAGGATGTTGTGAACCATAGTGATGTAGGTGCCCTGTGATTAACCACGTCAGAAAGGTGGGCACAAACTAGAAAGTAGAAACTATAAGAATTGTATACTTCCTGTATCATGTCAGACAAAATTCTGTACTTGTACGTTTTTTGCCTCCTGGTGTACACTAGTAAACTTTTGCATCTGAGCCTCCTGTGTTGTAATCCTTATTTTTATTTAACAGTTTCATAAAAAGTGTAAAATAGAGTTCTACGTTATTTACAAGGTTTTATGATTTAGGTGTGGTGTTTAATATTAAAAATGAGCATTGTTCCATAGAAGTCTTTTTTGGAACCTTCAGCCTTTGAGAATTGCAGATTTCCCTGTTGGTGTTCATCTACAGACAGCTACTTTGAAAACTCTTTGTGGAACTCAAGCTTCTGCCTCTGTCAAATTCACAGTCACTTGTTATTCTACTATACAATATTTGTATAATGATGTTTGTGTTTCAACTGCAGATACAGATCCCATTTCTAAATAACTAACCTGTTTATTAATTTACCTTTTTAAATGCTTTTGCACAACAATGTTTCATCACTGTTTGAGTGAAATGTCTAAAACCAGTATTGTTAGATACAATGTGTGCAGCCACATTGCCTTCCTTTTAAGAATACCCAGAATGCATTTGTCTATTAATAGGATGAGTAGTTGGACCAGCCCCTTGGCTGATTGGATGCCCTCAACTGCATGGTCTGTGATTTGATAGCTCATCTCAGTTTGCACCTAATGATATGTTATGGGGTGGTGGCTGAAAGGAGCTATGTGTTTCCTTATGCATTGTGCTTAAGTGGGCCATTTCCTTTCCATGATATAGTTTTGATTGATTGCATGCCTTGTATGCTTTGGAATCTGCTTTTGCTCATATTGGTGGTGTTGATGGAAACTGCCTGTGAGAACAGTAGTGACCATTTATTTATGTCCTTTAATGAGTTGTCAGATTTTTCCCTTGGTTTGGCATTCTGTTCTAAGGGCCACAGTTGAATGGCTGGTAACACATGCTAAAATGTGTAGCATCTTTCTAATAGCACAACTGAAATATAACTGTAATACAACTGTTTTCCATTAAGCAATAATTGCATATGTGCCAATGCCAGTGGCTCAACAAGGAATTGGAAGATCAGAAGGCTGGCAGTTATTTTCACGTGCTAGATGACTGGATTCATTTTTTTTTCCAAAGCTGCCGTCCTTTGGATGAGACATTAAACCAAGATCCTATCTGTCCAAGTTGGTTGCAGCTCAGATGGATGTGAAAGAACCCACAGCACTTAGCAAGTAAAATAGCAGAGGGTGCTTTATTTATGTATATACATTATTTACGTATTATTTGCACATTATTTTACATTATTTACATATCTTTTCAGTCCCTTATCATCTTATTTACATAATTTTTACAATTTCTTCATCAGTAAAGCAACACAGTTTTAGTACATACAACTTCCATTTCTTTAAATTTCATCTACTCTGCCCAATGCTTTTTTCACAACCATTTTCTTATTTCTGCCAACACTTCCTGTTTTTATGCAATAGTCTTCCACATCCTATTTTCCTCAATACCCAGATCATAACAAGCAGTATTTTATCACATCTATCAGTTTCTTCCGTTCCATATTTATTAAATAATTGTTTCTATATTCCTTTCCTTGAAACCTTCCCAACTATATCCACTTTTTAACTTTTCTCAAAAAGACATTCATTTTACATTCTAGAAAACAATGTTTAGCGGTTTACTTTACTTTGCTCTCACAGCACATTCTTACTTTATTAATAATTTATATTTCCTCTTAACTGGTAACTTCTTTAATAAAATTGTCCACAGAATGTCTCCAGCTTCATAGGAGGCTTCAGACAACTTCCTTCTTTACATTAACACAGTTCTAACATCATCTCATAAATCATTTCATGGCTCATAGTAACCTGGCTAAAAGTATTAACATCTTTACACAAAGATTTAGCACTGAGTAAGAACTACTTATATATGCAAGCAGAACAGACACCAACCTGGTTAAAACATGAAAAATGATGCTCCTCCTTAAAAGTGAACCTGCAAGCTAGCATAAAAAGTATAGACCAATAGTTTGCCTTCTGACAATGTATAAATTGCATACTGGAAATGATGCTAATGGAGTTTATATTTGTTCAGAAGAAAACTCAATAATAGCAATACAACAAAAAGGTAACAAAAGAAAGTCATATGGAGCAAAGGGTCATGTGTTTTTTAATAAAGTCATAATAGAGAACTGTAAAAAAGGGGAGAATCAAAGTATGGCATGGGTAAATTACAAAACAGCATTTGGCAGCATCCCGCATTCATGGATAAAGTAGTGTTTACAGATGTATAAGATGTGCCCAGCATTGATTGATTGCATTACAGTGACCATGAAGCAGTGGCAAACCACTTTGCAGTTAAGCCATGATAAAGGACAAATTATTATCCCAGGGATAAAAATTCAGAGATGGATATTCCATGGTGACTCTTTGTCACCGCTGCTCTTTTGTCGTGTCCTTAACTGATTAAGCTGTTTACTTAAAAGATTAGGTTATGGTTCCAATTTGGCTCCCAGAAAACAATAAAAGTGTAAAGACTTATCATCTTTCTGTGGATGATTTAAAACTGTATAGCTTATCAGATGAGGAGCTGAAAACACAACTGTAAGTAGTCAAAACTTTCCCTGATGACATGAGAATGTTATTTTGTCTTGACTGGTGCTGCAGCACCACAAAATATCAGTTTGGGACAGTCTTCTTCTTTCGGCTGTTCCCAGTTAGGGGTCACCACAGCAGGTCACCTGTCCGCTCATGACTGGCAGTGGAGCTTTATAGTGTCAAGTTGCCAGCCCGGTGCCCAACCTTCCACAGAAGGCACACACACGCACACACACACACACACACACACACACACACACACACACACACACACACACACACACACACACACACACACACTCACGCCTAGGGTCAATTTAGAGTGTCTAATCCACCTACTTTTGGGATGTGGGAGGAAACCGGAGCACCCAGAGGAAACCCACGTGACCACAGGGAGAACATGCAGACTCTGCACAGAAGGCACCCCAGCCTAGGATCGAACCAGAGAACCTCTTGCTGTGAGGCAGCAACGCTAACCGCTGCACCACCATGGCTGCCCAGTTTGGGGCAGTAATGTGATATAAGGGAACTTGAGAAGGAAGGAGTGTACACATATCTGGAAATTGATTAAGGATCAACAATAAAACATGTAGTAATGTGAATAAAATTCAATAAGCAATATTTTAGAAGAGTAAAATTTATACTGAAAACAGCCTTGATACCTAGGAACAAAGTCCACTCTAAAGACTGATTATTCTGTTCATAGGTTCATAGGTTCATAGGTTGGTACTAGGCTATCAGCCCTAGGGCCTATACAAGCCTAGCCGTAACAATTCCCTGGCTATTTCTTCCCACATTATTTACTTTCCTGGACCCCTGTCTAGCAGGGCGACTGATGTGATCCCTGGGGTGAATTTCCTTTCTCCCATCCAATCGTCAAGGTTCCTCTTGAAGAGGTCCAAAGAGGCACTCTGCTTGACATGTATGGGCAATCTATTCCAGAGTCTGGGGAGTCTCTGGGTCAGGAACCTATCCCTCCAGCATGTTTTGTTTATTGTGATGACAAGGTTTAGATCCCTGGAGCGTGTAGCTCTGAGGGATTGGGATTTCTTTAAGTGTAGCATGTCCAACAGCTCTGGGTTTGACATGCCCTTGTATGTTAAGCAGAGATCGCCTCTGAGTAGATGATATGCGACAGAGTATAGCTGGAGTTTTTTAAGGCAGTCAGCGTACGGCATCTGCTTTAGGCCTGTGATTCTTTTAGTTAGGTATTTCTGAGGCCTTTCCAGTTGTTGCAGATGTCTTGAGAGGTACATACCAAATGGGGCGTTGTATTCTATAATGGGTCTAATGAGGGATGAGTACAGTGGGACAATGACCTCCTTTTTTCTGGATGAAAAGCCCTTCATGATGAGGTGTGCCACATAGAAGGATTTCCTGACTGTTGTGGCGATGTGGTTATCGAAGGTGAGACCACTGTCCACCTGTGTCCCTAACTCTCTTATCACACTTTCTGTGTTTAGTGTACTGCCGCCTATATGGTAATTCATGGATACATGTTTTTTCCCAAAGGGGATAACAATACATTTCTTGGCATTGAGCTTGAGCCCATGGCTCTGGCACCAAGCATCTGTTTCTGTTCTAACTTACAGTTTTGGAGTGATTGACAGGCCCTAAAAGGTACTGGATCAGTTGGACAGGAAAACAAGAAAAAAGCTTCATGCTTATGAAATGATATATACAAATCAGTGTATACCAAGATTATATATCCCATGTTTTGAAGGAAGCAAAGGCCTCCTCAGAATTGATTACATATAGATCCACAATGGTAGGACTGCATATATATCTGCTGATCTCACAAAATCCAAACATAGTGAATGTTTTAAAACATGAGGAGAACAAGTCTAAGGTGACTTATCTGCTTTGTTTAGCAGAAGCATATTGGTGTCAAGTGGGAATGGAAATCATAACAGAAGTAGATAAAAATCAGGCAGAACTGAATGTGCCAAAAAAACAAAAACAAAAGAAAGAATATAAGGAGAAGGATCAGATGAGAGGGCAATAAATGTATATTCCCCAATATAAGCAAGTTTACCCAAAAGGCTGGATTCCAAAAGAAAGTTGTGGACAGAGCAGCACAGCAAAGGAACACAACAAAGCATCAGCAGTGGATGTATTTCTATAACATATAACAAGACCAAGTAATTATCTATGAAGCATAGGATGATTACAGACTCCAGGCATGCCCACCAGATTCCAAAACACACCAGGCATGTCCAATGCATGCCCAGTGCAACATAAATGCAACAAAGTACTTCAACGACTTTTTTTTTAATATGACTAAATTGCACATATTCCTACAGAATCCTGTGGAACCCACAAATGTTACTTAAAAATGCAACTAGCATTTAATGCACTATAGCAGGCTGGGGTACTGCAAGTCATAAAAGAGGGTGATCTACAAATGCATCCTAGAAGTCTGTCAGCTAGGTGCCAAGACAGACTACAGTTAAGCCAGCTCTCTGAACAAGAAATAATAGATAGATACTGATTGGATATAGGGCTGGTACAGGCTATGTGCAGGATGTGAGTACCACACATGTATGCCCATAGTCTTTGAGGTGACCACATACCAATACAAACAAAAATATGCCTGAGTCTAGGTATACTGGCCTCTGGGACATTTCAGTGGCATATGGGAGATGATGCAGGAGTGTCTCAGACTGCTGCCAGTTGTATCCTCTCACATTTCCTGGCAACACTGTACTGATGTGGATGAATGTATCCATTTCCCAACAACAGTTCTATTCCATAGTCACTTTATACATCCAGACAGTATTGCCTGTCCATCCAAGAGGTTTGCAGCCAAACTGGCACACAGTCTAATTTATTATCTAATTTTCCTTGTGTGAGAAATTATCTCCCTATTTCTGATTGACATCTGGAAGACAAAGTGATATGCTCATCTTACAGTTTACATAAAGGCTCACATATTGACATGATAATGTTAAAAGCATATGCCAATAGAATTGCTTACCTTTCAGTTAACATTTTTGGACAACATTTTTCAACAACTTTCAACTTTAGTAGTGAGATTGTTGACTGAGAGGAGGCTTTGGCATGCCCAGGCGCAAAACTGCATATAGGAGGAGAAAACCCAGGTGCTCATTGTGTATGCTAGACATGAGCAGATGATGTGGATGCACCCCAGGAACTTCACGGTGATCGACATATGGAACTGGATTGTGAGGGAGCAATTCAGATGGACTGCGATCTACCAGACTGGTTTGCAGATCCACCACTGTTATGATGACATACATTGGAGAGACATAGAGGATCTTTGCTGGAGTTTCACAGAGGTCCAACACCAGCCGGCAGATGCCTACAGTACGTTTATTTATTTATTTCCAGTTTGATTACCAGGGAAGGCTACTGGGCCCAGAGAGCCCATTTTCAGTGGAGGTCCGGGGAGAGATGCTCCGTAGTACAGGTTACAGAAGAGATAACAGTCAAGTAAAATAAAAGTTACAAGCACATATATAAATACATATCAAATTCAATATAAGGCATGAGCAGTTTTGCTAATAGCAAAACTATCCTATGGATTATAAAATACAGATTTATTTTAATTATTCACACAGTCCAGTCAAAGGCTATTTACAATATATACATGATGCAAGAGATCATATGGGATTTAGCTATGGAAAGATATAGCAAGCTATAAGGAGCTTAGGAACACAGGAGGATAACCTCCCAAGGGCTTTTACTTATAAGAGATCTAGGTAGGGAGAATGCAGTTACATTTCTGTTTAGAAGGGAGGTAGGTGTGAAGTTGAGTTTTGAAGTTGTCTGTGTTTGACATTGTCCTTAGAGTGGATGAGAGAGAATTTCATTTTTTACCTTGGGAGAAGGAGAGGAGAAGTTGTCCAGCAGGACGTTTAGGTTTGTGGACAGTAATTAAATGTTGGTGTTCAGATCTGAGAGTTCTATTTGGGGTATAAGGGGGAAGGATGTTTGTCAGTGCAGGGCATTTAGTTGGATTAAATATTAACCTATGAGCTGTGGTAAGTTGGAGGTAGTCCAGATGATTTGTGAGTTCTAACCAATTTAGACATTGGAGGGTAATACAGTGATGGGTGGAATGTTTGGCTTAGGTGGCAAATTTGGAAATTGTGTTATAACAGTTTTCAAGTTTGGAAGTGATGGTGGAGGATAGCTTGGTTATTAGAGGGGCCCCGTACAATAGACAGGGAAGGACGTAAGTAGATGCCAGAGTATGTCTAGTAGAGGAGGAGAGGAAGCAGTTGTTCCTGTATAGTATACCCAGTTTTTGGTGCATTTTCTTTATATTTTGCTGAATGTGGATGTTGAACATGAGATGTTCATCTATAATTATGCCGAGTAATTCGGCGAAGGGAACAACCTCATTAGAAGAGTTGCTTTGGCTGAGGACTTGGAAGGAACTTTTGTCATAAGAGAAAGATTTTGATGGGGGGAATATTAGTATTTTAGATTTGTTTGCATTGAGAGAAAGGTGATTTTGGTTCATCCAAATCTCAGTAATTGAGAAGGCGGTTTGGGTCTTAATTAGAAGTTCAGGGATGTTAATGGCAGAGCAGACAAGAGTTGAGTCGTCTGCATATTGAATGACTTTAGTGTTTGGAATGACACAGTGAAAGTTATTGATAAAGATATTAAACAGCATTGGTCCAAGGATGGATCCTTGAGGTATGCTGGTAAGGGTGGGTAAGAAAGGAGAGATGCCTTTTTTCCATTTCACGGCCTGAGATCTGTCTGACAGGTAACTTGAGAACCAGGATAGGGTGTTTTGGGAGAGATTTAGGTCTGAGAGATGACTCAGAAATGGGTATGAGAAATTATATAAAATGCTTTAGAGAGATTTAGTAAAACTGTAGATACTATATTCCCAGAATCTCGGGCTTGGTTGACAGTTTCTAAGAAGGAGAGTAGGGCTGTTATGGTGCTATGCCCTGGTCGGAAACCATGTTGGGTTGGAGTAAGAAGTTGGTTATGAGTCAGAAAAGGCATTAGTTGGAGGTGGATACATTTCTGTAGGATTTTTGAGATTGGGGAAAGCAGAGCTATAGGGTGGAAGTTAGAGATGTTAGTGTTTTTGCCTCCCTTGTGGAGAGGAAGAATAAAGGCAGAATGCCAGAGTTTGGGGACATAGGATTCCTTTATGGATCTATTGATTAGGATGCTAATTGGGAGTGCTATACTATCAGCAACAGACTTGTGGAAAGATGAAGGGATGTTATCAGGAGCATTGGAGCAGGGTTTGAGTTTGGATAGAATTTTTTTATGTAGTTAGTGGAGACAGGTTTTAGCTCAAACATAAAGCGGGAATTATTGGAGAACTTAGATACAGGAGACAGCAGGGGAGATGGGTTGTTGTTGGGAAAAGTCTTGGTTAGGCCGGATATTGACTCTATAAAGAATGAGTTAAATAATGAGGCTAATTCGAGGTCAGATTTACTTGGCTCAGGGCAGGGGTTATTTTTGGAACCTTGGTTGAGAAGTGAGTTTATTGAGTTCCGGAATAGCCTAGGGTTTTTAGTATGGTTGGACTGAAGCTTAGTGTAGTAAGATTTTTTTGTCTTTGATTGTTTTTTTGCATAATTATGAAGCTGTGTATAGGAAATGGGTTTTGGGGAGTTTATTCTTTTGGTAAAGCTTCCAGGATTTGTCTCTGATGCACAATTTGTTTTGTTTCTTTAATTAGCCAAGGGGCAGTTATGGTTTTTATTTTTCTTGTTCTTGGTGGAGCTGGGGAGTTTAGAGCATCTAGGAAGGTAGAATTAAAATGCTCAACGGCTTTCTCAGTGGGAGGGTTTTTAGAATGTTCCAATTCATTTGTTTGAGATAGTTAGAGAAAGTTGTGGGGTCAAATTTACTAAGGTTGCGAGTGTGAAGATATTGATGCTGATGCGGAGGAGAGGTGGTAGCATGGTGGATGAAAGCTGGGAGGTGGTCACTAATGGTGTCAGGGATGGTGCCAGAGTAGGTAATTTTATTTGGATGAGAGACTAAGATCCAGTCAAGAGTGGATCCTGGGGGATTTATATTATTGGGTCTGGTGATGGAGTGGGTTACTTGAGTGAAGTTAAAGAGGTTAATAGATATGGATGGTGTGGGACAGCTGATTTTGTTCCAGTCGATGTTTACATCACCTAGTATATAAGTCTCATGGTTAATTTCAGTAGAAGCCCATAGGAGTATGTCTTCAAGGGTTGAGGTGTTATTTCTGGGAGGGATATAAAGGGCAATAAGACAGAGGCTTTTATGATTATTCATTTTTAATAGACCTACTGTTAGTTCTGCATTAGCGAATTGGGAAATAGGATTTGGTAAACGAATTAAGGTGAGCAGGTTGGAATAGATTAAGGCAACATCTATGCCTTTTTTGTTTAAGCAGTCAAATCTGAGAGCATGAAATCTGGCGGGTAGGATTTCAGAGTCAGAGATGTGGGGTTTGAGCCATGTTTCAGAGATTTATTTTTATTTATTTATTTATTTATTTTACATTTGTTAACCGGGCTAGTCCAACTGGATACATGTCCATTTTCAGTGGAGGCCCGAGGAGAAAAGCTCCGCTAAAATAGTACTAATGCAACAGAAATAATACAATACAACTAAGTAATTATACAATGCAACTAGAGAAATTAAACCAACAGAAAATTATGAAGAAAATAACACAATAGTAATTCACAATGAGCAATATATCATAGAAAAAAAAAACTTTACAGAATAGTAGCAAATTGCTAGTTTACAGTGTTAAATGAAAAAACAGGCTTAAAAGTATTTACACAAAGAATAATAGTAACACAGGAATGGATGAAAAACTCACAGGGTGTGAGGTCATTTGATTTTAAATAGGGTAGAATAGAAGGCTAAAAAGTATTTACACAAAGAATGAAAATAACACAGAGATGGTTGGAAAAACACAGGATGTGAGGTCATTTAATATGAAGTAGGGTTGAAAAGAAGAAAAATTCTGGTATTAAACATTAGTTGCTGAAGAGAATCAAGTAGTGTGGAATTAGTAAGTAAGCTGTGGGAAGGTAACAGAGTCAGTAGAAGGTGAGAATTATTAGTCAGGATTGTTGCAAGAACATAGCCAGTGGTTGGATAGGAAGAGTTTTAGGTTGGTTTTAAAAAGTTGAAGTGATATTAGGGAAGTGAGATGTTGCGGTAGTTGATTCCATATTTTACCAACTGAGTTAGAAAATATGGAATCACCTGCTAGGTTATTTGATAAGAAGGTGTGGATTAATATTTTGTTTGAGGAGCGTAGGTTCCTCAGGTTATAATATGGTTTAATAAGGGTGGAGAGCATTGGAGTGTAATCAGGGTGATAAAGGGCATTATGTGCAATAGTAAGTTGATTAAGATGAATTAGATGGGGTAATTCAAGCCAGCCTAGTTTTTGAGATTTAGACAGTGATGGGTTCTGTAAGGAGAGTTAGCAGCAAATCTGGCAATATTATTATATGCTGTTGCAAGTTTATTAAGATTATTCTTAGTAAGATTGGTAAATATGGGGGAGGCATATAGTAGGGTAGAGATTAAGTGGGTTCTAGCTATTGTAGTTCTGGCTTCTGGAGTTAAGAAAGGTTTGATTCTGTAGAGCGAGCCTAGTTTTCTGTTAGTAGATTTTATTATGGTGTTGATGTGAGTGTCAAATTTTAATTGATTGTCAATTGTGACACCTAAGAGTTTAGTGGTCTGGTCAGTAGAGATAAGGGTACCGTTACTGGATAAAAGAGTAAAATCAAGGGAAGGAGACAGGTGAGTTGGTGAAAAAAGCAGTAGTTTAGTTTTTTTGGGGTTGAGGAGGAGACAGTGATTAGAAAACCATTGTTCCGTAGTCGAGAAGGTTTTTTGAGTGAGAGAATGAAGTTCAGACTGTGAGGAGGCTGAGCAGATAATCGCAGTGTCGTCTGCATATTGAATACATGTTGATAGAGGAGTAGTTAGACGAAGGTCATTTATAAAAATAGAGAATAGTAGAGGACCTAAGATAGAGCCTTGGGGGACTCCTATAGAGGTGGGGAGGAGATCTGAGAGATGGTTGTGCCACAGAACTGCCTGTTTACGGTTATCCAGATAGGATGTAAACCAGTTTAAGCTGGAATTTACATCACCTAGATGGCTAAAATGTCAGGTTGATTGTGGCTTAGCCATGCTTGGAAGTGATGTATTTTGTTGTTGAGGCTCTGAGCATTGATTGTAAAAAATTTGAGAGTTTTATAGGGGGCAGAAAGGTTAGAGGGAGGGGCAGGGTAGTTGTTATTTGTAGGTGAATTAAGTCCGGGGTTGGGGTGAACGTCTCCAGCTAAGAAGAGGATATTGAAGAAAGCTATTTTTGTGTATTTTGGTTTATATTTTAAACGTTCTGGATGGTCTAGTATTGGTTCGGGAGTAGGTGTCTTATCTGTAGTGGAAATAATTTTAAGATTAAAAAGGTGAAGAGGGTTGGGCTGAAACAGAGAGGAAGAGATGGAGTAGAAATGAGTATTTGTGTGAGGGTAGAAAAGGTTTTGTGAGGCAGTATGGGAAGGTGTAGGGAGTAGTGGTAGGTTTAGGTATAGGAGCTGGCATAGTACACAGGAGTTAAGAGTAGTAGAAGGGTAAAGGGGGTGCAGAGGCTTAGGAACAGTAAAGGGAGCGTGGCAACAGTTAAGGTAGTTTGACTGCGTGAAGATTTGTAGTAGGTAGGTAGAGCTGTGAAGTGGGAGGGAATAGGGAAAGAGAGATGTATTTAGTGTGGCTGCAAGGGGGAGGGGTAGTCAAGGGAAGAACTTAGATTGGATGATAGTTGAGAGTGGGTGGGGACAGGTTGAAATAAAAGTAGGAGTAGTGGGGGCAGGGTAGGGAAGTGGAGTGAGCCCGCAGGGCGAATGGAGCAGGCAGAGCTACCCAAACAGAGGAGTGGAAAAATTATCTGTTATAACAATCAGTATCAGCACTGGGCTTTCAGTTATCAGGAGAATGTAAGTCCATTTTCAGCAGGAAAGAAAGAAAAAGGTGGGCAAAAAAAAAAGGGTTTGGGACTAGACTGTTGTGCAGACAATGGTTAAAGGTAGAAAGCAACGCACTTGCTTGGCAATGCAGCTATGTTTTTTGTATTGCTTTCAATTAGATTATTTCCCGTAACGTTGGGTTAAGTGTACTGTTGAAGGAGATAGTTTACTCAGTGATGCACTGCCATAAGTTACATAATCAGCACCTTAACATCTACATTATCATATATGTATTTAGTAAAAATATCTGTTTCTGTGACTCATTTTCAAATGTGTTCCATGGGTATCTTACTGATAATAGGAATTAAGTTCCACTCATTAAAGTTGACATTAGCATACTGATGCATTGTGAGGTTATCTGCAGCTATACTGGGCTACATATAAGTATTACTGCTATTCCATAAACAATATCTGTTTTTATAATCATTGATGACGTGATATCCCTCAGCTGCAATAGTTAAGCAATATGTCAAAATGACTGCTGTTCTCCTATGTGTGGGTTCAAATCCCATTGTAGCCTATTTTTGAAAATATTGGCATTTATTCATCTAATATTGCACATCACATATGGAAGACCTATGTTTGGAAACTTATACAGTGCAGTACAGATTTTTACCCATCTAACATGACCATGGTTCATTGACACCTATAGCTTCCAGGCCATGCATGACTGTGCATTTCTCTGTTATACGGGAAGCTTATAGAAACATCACACAGTACACTTCTGTATGTGTGACTGTTGTGTAATACATACATTAGTAAGCTCTACCTTAAAGATATTACAAAATTATTTTATAATTTATCTTTGCTCTAAACACTTTCATGAATGTAACACCAATGCATATCAGCATGGCTGAAATATGTTTGAGTCTTGTGAGCACAAAGCAAGTACAAGAAATGTGGATCCAAATTTCTTATTCTGCCTTATGGCTGAAAGTTTACGACTGTACGTGGAGATGTGTGGTATTGAATCACACCTTTGTGCACTGATGCCATTAACGACTTTTACTTTCTCAAATTTACCTTCAAATGTTTTGTTTTGCAAACCATGACAGTCAAACTCTGTGCTGACACATGCTACTGTTATAAGGCAGATAAATGCATATTTTGTCATTATTCCATAGACTTTTACAACAGTTGTAGAAGCATGATGTCCGTTAGCTCAAATAGTTAAACAATAGGCCACTCTAAATGTTTTATAAATATATGTGGGTTCGTATCTCAGTCTAGCCTGTTTTGGATGATATGTTTGCAGTTCAGAATTTCCCGTTGGGCAACAGATACGATGGGAGATCTACTCTATTTTGGATGATGTATTTGCAGGTTTGCAGTTCAGAATTTCCTATTGGACAACAGATACAGGAGAGCTACTCTTGTTTGGTAAGTTATGCAGTACAGATTTTTTTGCACATCTAGCATGGCTGTTGAATATTGACATGTTATAGAGCTTACTCTGAGGATGACTACGGATATGTTTATCTACAATTTTCTAGAAACATCATACTTCTGTTAATAATGATGTGTAAATGTTGAGCAATACATACATACATATATACATATGTTACCTATACAGTTTGAATTACACAGCCTTATGCTACAATCCATTAGTTGTTTTCATTGACTGTCCTTCTACCAAAATCACGTGTATGTATTAAATCCCACAGTTGTATAATAATTTATTTATATCTGTTTATGTGTTTCAAGTGCAAACAAATGGTTTATTGCAAACTATGTCAGTTATAGCTGTGGGTTACTACTGCAAGAAATATGATGACATGCACTTATAATTATATAGTTTGTTGTTCAAATCCGCAGAGCATGGGAACACTTCTACTTTTCTCTTACTTGTCCTGTAATATACAAACATAACTTCACATTTTATTTTGTGTAATTCTTCCCTGTATATTCATATATATACATTGTTTAACTTCAATCAGTCCATACAATAGCAGCCAAGATTAATTATCTAGGCAGGAAGCGTTATGGTTTGTGGTGTGAAGATTGATGGTTTAAACCTCAGTTCCTCCAGTTTGTCTACAGTAATCCTAATGTGCGTGTAGTAAAGACAGTGACACAGCAATGCTCAAATATGCAAAATATGATATTGCATTTCATGTCAAGGTTAGATGATATATAATACCCACTATTCTTTCAGTGTTGTCTTGTTGTATATAGTAGTCATTATATACTGACCAGAAGCAATCCTTCTGTTGCTATAATAGTGTCTCTTTTCCTGTTTGCAGGTCATGAAGACCATACCTGAAATAGTGGTTTGTGTACAGAGTGTATACACAGACTTGAAGAGCAGCACAGGGATAGAGGTATGTGTTATCACTGACAACCACCTTTATTTCTCCATAAATACTCCTAACATAGTTAAAGCTTCAAGTTTAAATGTATATTTGGACTTTCAGGCACACTAATGTTTATGCCAGACTACCCATAATGCACCTGCAAGGTAAGTGCAATACTCATTGATTTGTTGCAAATAATTTTAATGTGTTCAAAAGAGATGAATGTTGTTATCAACAGGATTTTTTGGGATAATTTGAGCGTATGCAATGTTTGTTGTCAGAACCTAAATGAAAGCCATATGTGTTTAGTGGTTATACTCACCTCATCAAAAAAGTTGTGTGTATTAGTTACTTGTTGTATTATTGCTGTTTGAATAGAAGATACTGATACATGTGTATGATAGGCTTTACTGGAAAAGCTCACCCATACTCTGCTACAAGATCTTATGAGGTCAGCAAATATGTATGCAGATTTATACATGTAATCAATTTTGAGGAGGCCCATATCTCCTCTCAGAACAGAAAATATATAATCTTGGTCTACACTGATTTTTTATAAATCATTTGATAAGCATGAAGGAAGCATTTTTCTTGTTTTTCTGTCTAACTACTAAATACTTTTTGGGATGAGTAAGTCAGCCCAAAATTGTAATTATAACAATTAGAAGAAGAAGAGCAAATTGGCTTATAGTTTGGATCGTGTTCCTAGACGTCAGAGCTGTTTTCAGTTTTAATTGCATTTGTTCATCTTATTTTCTTCATCAGTTCCCAAATATTTATACCCTCCCTCTTGCTCAAGTTCTTTTACATCACATTCCTGTCCCAGGCTGATATTTTATTGGTGCTACAGCTTTCCTGCTTTAAAGGTTACATATGCACATTTCTCAAGACCAAAGGTCATTCTTATATCATCTGAAAAAGTTTTGACCACTTGCAGTTGTGCTTCCTTTCCTCATCTGATGAGCTAAACAGTTTTATATCATTCACAAAAAGAAGATGATAAGTCTTTACACTTTGTTGTTTTCTGGGAGCCAGACTGTAACCATGACCTAATCAGTTAAGTAGACAGCTTAATGGGTTAAGGGCAAGACAAAACAGCGGTGGTGACAAAGAGTCACTCTGGAATATCCCCTTAGAATTTTTATCCCTGGGATAATAATTTGTCCTTTATTATGGTTTAGCTGCAAAGTGGTTTGCCACTGTTTCATGGTCACTGTAATGTAATCAATATTTATAGGGTATATTTTCTACATTTGTAAGCACTCTTTTATCCATGAATGTGGGATGCTGTCAGATGTTTTTTTTTTTTGTAGTGTATTCACGCCATACTTTAGTTTCTTCCCTTTTTTACAATTTTCCATTATGACTTTAACAACAAATGATCCTTTGTTCTATATGACTTTCTTTTATTAGCCTTTTGTTCTACTTCCATCATTTGTTCTAAACACCTATAAAACCTGTTGGCATTAATTCCAAAGTATTGTTTATACATTGTTTGAAGTTATTGGTCTACAGTTTTTAACATAGCTTGCATGTTCGCTGTTAAGTAGGAATATTGTTTTTCCTGTTAACCAGGTTGATGTCTGTTTGGGGTGAGCATATAAATATTTCTTAGTAATGGCTAAATCTTCATGTAAAGATGTTAATAATTTTAGCCAGAAGATAGGTACTTCATCTGAGTCTGACGTTTTCCATTTAGGAGATTTTCTTAATTTTGTTTCAATCTCTCTGGCTGTTACTTCGTCCCATTTCATATCCTGTACATTTGAACTTCTTATTTTTTCTTTTACTTCTTTTACTTCTTCTATCAAGTCAGCATCTTTGTTATGTTCCACAGGATCTTCATATACTGTATATTTCTCTAAAATCGATTTCTTCTTTTGTTTTGTTTTTGTTTCTTTTGCTTTGTTTCCCAATTCTCTATAAAATATTTTGGGCATCGATAAATTGCTTATTTTGTCCTTTTCCTTTATACTTATATGCGTTATCTTCTACACTTTTCTGCCTGTGCTGACATCTTTAGTTTATTATTTGCGATAATATACAATAGATCATAGTCTTTTCTGATACTGCTGGTTGTTTTTAACATGGCTATCTTTCTGAGAATTTTTGTTGAGCTGTTCCCTTTTCTGTACTCTTCTAACAGTGACACTTCTTGCCGTAATTGCTTTATAGATTTCTCTATTCGATATTTCCATGATGGCATTTGCTTTTCCCCCTTCCTTTCCCTTACCACCCTTTGTGTTTGAGGTACAATTTGATCTATTATTAATTTAGTTGCACAGTAATACATCCTATTTACTTCTGTTATATTACATGAATTTCTATGAACAGTCTTGATTATTGTGTTTGTTTTATCAAACTTCTAACATTTTGAGTCTTACTGATTTCTGCAGTCTATTTCTTTCATTGATCTTAATATGTCTGTCCATCTCTATTGACTCAAGCAGCTCTTCCCTTCGATCATTTTCTCCTAAACTATGGACACACTTTTTTTCTTCATTTCCTGTGGGCAATCTACAGAAAGTTCCAGAAAATCTTCCTGTGCCATATTCTCTTCAGCTTCATCCTGTCTCATCCATTGCTTTTCCATATGGGAACTCACTGGCCCCTCACTCCATAACACTGACTGCATCAGTGTTGTCAGTTTTCTGTTCCTCCCCTTGCTGTGCAACTCCAATGGAACTTTTGTATTGGTTTCCTATTAGAAGGCTCCAGAGTATCTGCATATGGCAACTGATCCACCAGTTTCTCTTCTGTTGGGGGACTCATTCTTCTGTCTTGCTGTGATATTATCAGGTTAGATTTTCTACACTAAATCCTTCATTTTGCAGGTAATCCTTTAATTCAGTTTCAATTTCTTTAACTTCTCCATTACTAATCTCCTTTTCTACTTTCCCTTTTGTTGTCTTATGTTTTTTGTACTGTAAAATTTTACATATCTGGATGCTTTTGCTTAAACTTCTTTTCAAATATATTTGGTGCTGCTTTTATGTATTTATTAATTTTGCTTTCTCCTTTACATATTAGATCTCTTTTTCTTTCCCATGTCCATATTTCTTCTTCAGACATCTCCTGTTCCTCCTGTTTTTCCTTACTAGGGGAAACTCACTGTTCCTTCATGCTGTGTGTTAGACTTTCTACACTACGTCCTTCACTTAGCATAACTTTTTAACTTCTACTTTATTAATCTTTTGTTTTACATTCCCCCCTTTGTGATATTATTTTTTTGTATTGTGAATTTTGTGCCTTTGCCTGTATTTCTCTTCAAATATCTTTGAAGATGGTTTTTGTATTTTTTTTCTTTGCATAAATATTGCACCATATCAGATCACTCTTTCCCATGCCCATGCTTCTGTTTATACCTTTCAACAATCTTTAGATTTTGCGGTATATATGTTCAAACTTCTTCAGTCTCTTCTTTTTCCAAGTGGCCCAAGGTTTCTTGCTCTATAAAATGTTTTTCATGAATCTGTTGTATTAATGAACACAATCAGCATTTGAAGCTTTTGACAGTTTTTCATGTGCAAGCATTTTGCTTTACTCTAATTTCTCTCAATCTTTTTGCATATCTTCTGTCAGGAAATTCTGAGCTTCTTGCATAATAGTAACAATACACAATTTCTTTCTTATCATCACTAGTCCACTCTATAGCTTTTTGTAAGTATGTCATTTTTTTGTGATTTTTGCCGACTACTACTTCATTTTGCAACAGGGGAGCCATCCTCCCCCTGAACTTGGCCAAACCCCATTGTAGGAATGTTTCCATGTCTTGAGAATTCAACACCGTCAGTTTTTTTTTCCAGTCATGTCATCAGTGTGCCTGGGACTTGTGCGCCTAGCTGTCTTTTTATTTTAAATACTTAAGTCCATGATATATGCTATTTAAAATACAGTCTATATATCATTGTCATCTCAATGAGATTTTGCCTTATGAAGGTACTCAGAAAGATTTGAGGATGAATTCAATTCCAGCATTATTACTTTGCTTTGCTTGCTGATTTTCTCTCTCCATTTGAAAACATTTCCCAGTGAAAGAAGTAGAATTGCCATGAATATGTAAGCATTGACTCAGACGCTGCTCAGAAATCTGCCTTTCTTATAACCCAACTAGTTATATGATTCTGTCGCCTGTGGCAATGTTTAGGGACCTTAGTATACAGTTGGTATCATTCTAGACATGGCATGCCTTTGTTTTATAACATGTTCTGTCAGTTTATGCAGTTACTGAATTACTTTGCAAAACCTTTGAGAATCATATGTAGATTTCATGCATTTGTGGAAGATGCACACCTTCATTTATCATAGGCTGCATGGAAACCTCTTAAATAATAGCCTAATATATCCCTTTCCCCAATATATTTTTTTTAATCTGGCACTGCAGCTTGATTTTAGTTTAGTGACACTATGTCAATAGAATTCTGCAAAACTCATCTCAAGATCTGATTTAATGCTGGCATTATTATTATTATTATTATTATTATTATTATTATTATTATAGACATTTTTAAAGTTCATTTGATGACAACCGATACAAGGATGAAATTAAATTACGAATGATAGAATGTATTTCCTTGATGGAGTGACAAAATACACATTGCTTGCATGTTTAATTTCCTTTTGCTGGAATTAATAAAACACCAGCACTGAAGTATATGAATAAAGTTACACACATAATGTGACAAGGACACTTAACAGTAAAATATGGTAAGCATCTTCTGGTGTGACACTAATATGACACTTTTTTGCCCTGCTGTATGAAAGCAATCATTTTGCAATGTAACAGTTTTATTATCTGACTCAAGCTTCAACGTTTGCACAGAGAGCTTTACTTTTTAAGAAGGAGATGCGCAACTCAAGCTATCTAAAAGCAGTCCGTTGCATTAAGAAAGTGATCTGTAAATAAAGAGACGAACGAAGATGTACTGTTCCCATGCCAATGCAAGTAACAACATGGATAGTGAATGAGCGGTGGGTTTGATGCTGGGAGAGCCCTTGGAGTGAATGTTGGGGTGCTGTTAATACATCTGAAGCTCAGTTTTATGACTGGAGCTGATTATTATCCACTGGCAATGATATATGTCAGTTTGTAGTAAGATGTGCAAATGTTTCATCAGAGTAGAACAAATGTAAAATCATGTGCAGACATACTACATGCTGTCACAGTTTTTACTTTCACACATTATCTTCGTCTAAGTGATTTACTTGGACAACAGAGGGCAAAATAAAAGTGGGACACATAACTGGCTCACTGTGAATAAAATCACAGTAATTTTATCTGACATACTCTGGAATCTAATATTTGCCACTGCATACGTTTGCTTTTTGTTTTATAAAAAATCCTAATAGTGATGGCAGCTCAATGTTTGTGCAATTGTCTTACTTTCCAAAACATTTGCAAGTGCTACTTGGCTGCCCCAACAAAATCTGAAACCACACATTATGGGTGGGGGTATATGTGGAAAAACTTACTTGCCAAATAAATACTTTTTTACATGCAGTGTATTGTTTCTAAAAGCTGATTAAGTGCCATAAAATAAATACAAGGCCAGGCAGACAGAAACCTAAAACATGGCCAGATAAATATGTGGATAAGTTACACAGCAAAATGTAAATGTTGCATGCTGAAACAAATGCCATGCATTGTGTCACTTGGAAAATGCTAAACAAATACGTTTTACAAACTTCTAGTACAATAGAAGAACATTTAGAAAAGTTTTAGGATGAAACTCTATGCTCTGATCTTAATACTTAACATCATTGAAGGTTTTCCCCATAATTCAGCAAGCTCTGCATGGTGTGCAGGAAAAGTGCAAGAGCTGCTGCACGCAATATGGCCGATGAGCGATCCAGGAATGAGCTCCTGGGACGTGCACGAGCTCTCCTACACTATTCCTTCATGGACACAGCTCCTGTATGCTAATTAGTGATCCAGGAAGTAGGCAGGCGTCTTTACAGGAATAGTGTAACCTGCAAAAATGTATTCAGTTACTAACAGAATACGTTTCTGCAAATTACAAAACGGAGGCATGACAGCTCCAAAAAAAGCATGTATTCAATGTAGTAGGTATGCCAATGGCCAGATATATGGCCAATGGCATGGGCAATAATTGCAAAATTATAAAGATTTCAGCCGTTTAAGCGTAGGGTAGCAGTGCGCAAATGGTATCAGCCTGAAAATAAGAAAAAACGTTGGAAATAAGCTTTTGAACCCAAATCAGCATTTTGCCATGATAGTCAATGGCATGCATAAGATGACAATACCAGGGAATAGTGGTTGCTAAGGGAGAAGGCTCAGTGTGAGTGTGGTAACTATGAATTAGCATTCTGTTTTATGCAAATGAGGGGATTGATACTGAATCACAGATTTCAGTGTTAGCTTTAACCCAACCGTGTAGATGCAGCAACACCATGGTATAAGTATAAGAGGTAGATGACCTTATAAGGGGGAGTGCCATGCATGCTGTAAGCTTACTGGAGCTCTGTGGCCCGTGTTTGCCCTTAGCTAAGCACAGCTTAGGAAGGGGCGTGTGTCTGAGACTGCCTAGCAGTGTTTACATTGCCTAAACTGAGTTTTAAACAACAACAAAAAAAAATACAGGAAATAGCAGCTCTGTTCACATCTGAGCACTGGGTATGCGTGGCGTGCCTCGGGGCTTAAACAGGAAGGCAATGGGAAGGGAAAACAGCAGTAGGAAGGCAATCAAAGAGAACTAGCATAGCTGGCAGGTGAAATGTATCAGAATCAGCCAATTACACAGGCAGCAGCCCAGCCCAGCACACTACTATAAACTATACAGACACCTTTCACTCTGTTTTTTCCCATAAACTCTACACCACTGGTGTACACAGACAGGGACATTTTACCTGACAAAACTAACAAAATGTTAGGGGCTGCTGTTGCTCTCATACATCAATATGTGGAAGAGGCTGAGGGTGGTGAGGATGTAAATGCTGATGACTAACCCACAGTGAGGATGAGGAAAAGAGTGTACAGACCCATGGTAACCCACCAGGGGCTACATGAGCTGGAGATAGTAGATCACTATAGGGTGGACAGGGACATTTTACAGAAAACTGTTGAGCTGTGCTGGTCAAGCCTCACACAGAGGGGAACCCATCCCAGTGGATACCAAGGTATGTGTTAGCTTAAGAATACTAGCCACTGTTACCTTCCTAAGGCCAACTGGGGATATCATGGGGATCTCACAGGCATCAGCATCCAGGGTACTCCACCAGTTCCTGGATGCCATGTCAGCACATGCCAGTAAGCACATATATTTCCTCAACACCCATGAGGCGTTGACCACCAAGTAGCAGAATACCCAGAGGTAGTGGGTGCTATAGACTGCACACACATATACATCAAAGCACCACCCGGCGAGCAGGGTAGGGTCTACATAAACTGCAAGGGGTTCCACTCCATCAACTGCCAGGTCATGTGGGATGCCCAGGGCATTATCTTGAATGTGTGTGCTGGCAGCCCTAGAAGCTATCATGACTCCCACATCTGGCATATGACACAGCTGTACCAGAAATTTGCCAGTGGGGACATTCCATATAGCCACCTAGTGGGGGATGCTGATTACGCACTGGACCCACGGCTGATGACACCCATCAGAAATGCACACACACCCGAACAAGAACTCCATAATGAGGCACATGCACAAACCAGAACTATAATAGAGCATGTGTTTGGGATGCTCAAGTCACGGTTCTGGTTCCTGGACATATCTGATGGAGCCTTGCTGTACTTTCCAGCTATGTGTACACAAATTTTCATTGTATGTGCCATGCTACACAAGATGATCCTGTGGAAACAGCTGCAGCTGGAACAGCACGGGGTAGGGCTACACAGCCCCCACCATTGCCAAGGCCATCACAGGCACAGTGGGACTCGGAGGAGGAACAACCTGAGCCTGCCCATGTAGGCAGAAGGAAGTGTGCCCAGTATGCCCAGGCTTTGGCAAAGAGGCAACGCATAACACATACACTGACATGGAAGGGAGCCAGGGAATGACACCTCTCTCTGACTCGCACATACAGTAAAAGGGATGCCAAACATGACACTACCTGTGCTTTACCATGTATAGGGAGTGTACTATGTGCATCTGACATAGTCAGCTCTCCAGCACCATCCTCAATACTGGCACAGCCACAAGGTAAGTCACTCTTCCTATCAATTGCTGTATGGAGTAGTATGTTCTTCTAGTTGTATCTATGGTATGGATGTGAGCATGCAAGGGAATCGGTTGGCTGAATGGGATGGCAGCAGATAGTGGACACCTATATGGGCAGCATGAAATCTATAACAAATAATGGTATCAACAGAGTAGGCAGTACTAGACAGCATGACAAATCCCACTGCAGTACATGTGGTGGCCCAAATGTGTGTCCATAGGACACACACATGCATGTCAATGAGGCTCCCATACCCAACACCAGCCACAGCCAGCAGGACAGGTGTAGATGACCATAAAGAAAGGCTGTGCTAAAGCCTCCAATTGATGACGATGGTGAATAGCCCCCCTCCAGGCCTACACAGACAGACTACAACAGGTCTGGCAGTTGTATGTTAGTTCTGAAGGATAAGAAGTCTGAAACTGAAATGTAGGTCAATAAAACCTAAGATCTGTACTCTACTAATATGCCTCTAGTCTGCATGATAGGTCAGAATACAAAATGAAATGGAAGCCAAGAGAGTACTTGAAATACCAGTACAGTCATAGCAAATGTTTACAGTTGTCAGGTGTGCCCCCCCCCCCCACACACACACACACACAATCCTATGTAGAAATGCAGAAACATGTACATGTGGGTTTAATAACAGTGCAGCACAGATTACCTGAGCTGGCCCAATTTACAGGATAGATTGTTGCATGTGTGCAATATGCAGGGGCCATGTGTTAGGTTGTTGTGTGTTCTATATTGTGTGGAAGTGGTCAGCATGTAGGCATGGAGGGTTGTGTCTTGGTGGCCTATGGCCAGTACTGTTGATGACAGGGCCATGCTCTAACAACTGCAGAGTCAACCACAATGCATCTCAGCAATACCCAATTCAGCAGTCATCCATACTCACTGTCCAGTTGTCAATAGTTGTCACCATCTGAAAGATGGACATGCCATGAATGTGGGCTCAGACATGCACACAATACACAGGTGGAACTACCCTAGACAGAGTACATAAAATGTAACTGTCAACTGCACACACCTTTGGAATTGTACATACAGGTTAGCAGCACATTAGTTGTCTGTGTAGTTTGGAATACTGATGTAGTCTGGCCAATCACTGGCAGACCACAAAAGGCACAGTTATGAAGTAATGAGCGACTGCCTATGTCCACACACAAGGCAGCATAAGGGGAATGTCCCAGGTATATCTGTGAGTCAGCTGCAAGAAGCCTTCATATCACACATGCACTCCACTCACCCCACCATCAGCCACAGGTTTATCACAGGTCATATCCCTGCTGTTGGGAATAAGTACAGCATGACCCCACTTCTGTATGGGAATAGCCACAGAATGCAGCATACTGAAGAGGTGTCCCATGCATGTGTGTCCCTAGCTGTAAGCAGCACCCTGCCAGCATCCAGATCAATGGATTAATATGGACAGGAACTATTGCCATTAACACATCACACACTTACCCTGTCACCCCAGGAGAATCCAGTGGCTCACAGCCTGTGAATGTAGGAGTGACAGAATGCACTGGCCTGCTACAGATGACCTGCATCACTACCAAATGCCCTACAGTCCTCTGTAAAAGGCCTGTGCCTCACCGGTACTGCCAATGTATGTTATCTCATGGAGTCCCAACGAACAACATAACACAGTCCAAAGAACACAAATGCAAGGCTATATTGACAAATCCCAGTAACATTCCCACCATGTCCTACTGCATGAACTGCAGACCAACCCCTAAATACCACTGAGATGAAGGGACAACTACAGGGGTCCTTCTCAGATATCACTCGCATAATGTTAGGAAGAGGATAGAATAACAGAATGGGGGGGTGTAGAAGCATGGATGTCATGGAGTGTGTGAAGTCTGAAACTCTGGTGTGTGCCCATACTACCCCCTGCCTGCAAACCCAGTAATGGGTGGCTACAAACCTGCTTGCAAACCACAAAGTGAAGGGGAACTGACCATATATATGACCCCTGCCTGTGGCTAACCTGGGTGAATCTGTACAGCTGAGAGGTATGGCCATAGCAGAATATGGCCATTCTGTTATGTCGATATATGTACAAGCAGGGGATTCTCAGCCTCCACGGTACCAAGGTGCTGGACCACTTACACAGACCCATCAGCAAGTGCCTGCACCTACCCCTCCAGAATGGCATGAGTGTGCAAGAATATGTAGGCTGCAGACTACAATGCTGGACACAGCTTCATTCATCTTGAATTTCCCAGGAAATAACTGTGAGCAAATAAGTATATCTGTCAGTAGCTGATGATGTAATACATCACAGTGTAAAACAGTACATGTGTCTCAATATCTCTGCTAACAGCAACCATGTAACACAAGCAGCACAGACACAATAGTTACAGTATCCCACTATCTTTCGCCCATTGTGACTCCATATTGTTAACCTATCTACAGATACCCTGCAGAAACAGGTCGCTAGCTGTAGGTGTAGAACAAATCCTGGACTGGAGTGCAACCTACCTGGAATAGATTCACACACTCAATACAGAAGGTCATACTGGGCATGCTCCTACACAGAAATGAAGCCCGTGTCTGACAATGACAGTGGACTATACATATCTGTCAGATGTCTGTGCACACACACCACACTGCACACCATTCAGGCTTTACACACACATTGGATAGGAATATTCACACATATCCAAGGTCAACACACTATAATATGTCAAATATAAACACACAGAGATGTGGGGAAGAGAGAGACAGACAGACAGTGACAGAGAGATTTCCATCACGAGGCCTGTCCCACCCACCACACATCCAAATGGCCAATATCACATGATGTGCTGATGTCAATCACTGTAGACATTGGTTTTGGTAGCCCTCAGCCCTATAGTGTCTGTGGTGCTTGTGATAACTGTGTAACATGATAGTACAAATCAGTATACATCTAGCATTTGTATACCCAGTCAATGTAAAGTTGTGTGTGACTGAGTGTTGTGTGTGTGTTTCCAGAAGAAATGTTTATGGTCTATTCACACACACTGCACTTCCCATAGCCCATGGTAGCACTCATGCTGATGTCAGTCACCTTGGAATAACCTTCTGGCCAAGTCTCAGCCCCATAATCTCCATGGTGCTTGAGATAACTGCGTAATGCTGTAATATAGCATACTAATTAAGTATGAGTTCTAATCCCTAACATGGCAACTGTGAAACTTTGTGTATGTGTGTGAAGATGAATGAATGATTTTAAGTCCATTCACAGTTACTGCACCTCCCATTGCTCTACTTTAGCAAGCCTGCTGATGTCAGTCACCTTGAAATAACCCTTTGGACAAGGGCCAGCCCCATAAGCTCTGTGGTGCTTGTGATAACTGTGTAATGCTATAGTGTAGCATACTTGTTAGGTAGGAGTTCTAATCCCAGACATGGCAACTGTGAAACTGTGTGTGTGTGTGTGTGTGTGTGTGTGTGTGTGTGTGTGTGTGTGTGTGTGTGTGTGTGTGTGTAGATGAATGATTTTGAGGCCATTCACAGTCACTACACCTCCCATTGCCCTACTTTAGCAAGCCTGCTAATGTCAGTCACCCTGAAATAACACTTTGGATAAGAGCCATCCCCATAAGCTCAGTGGCACGTGTGATAACTGTGTAATGCTATAGTATAACATATTAGTTAAGTAGGAATTCTAGTCCCAGACATGGCAGCTGTGAAACTCTGTGTGCGGAGATGAATGATTTTGAGGCCATTCACAGTCACTACACCTCCCATTACCCTACTTTAGCAAGCTTGCTGATGTCAGTCACCTTGAAATACACCTTTGGAGAAGGGCTAGCCCCATAAGCACTGTGGCATGTGCAATAGCTGCGTAATACTATAGTGTAACATACCTGGTTAGGTAGGACTTCTAATCCCAAGCATGGCAACTGTGAAACTGTGTGTGTTTGTATGAGAGAGTGTGTGTGTCTTTGATAATACCTGATATTATGGACATTCACAGTTACTACTCTCCCCTTTCCCCTCCTTTAGCACTGCTGCTGATGTTAGTCACCTTCAAAGATACCTGTGGAGCGTTGTCCAACATGTAAACTCCATGTCATGTGCTATAAATGTGGGAACAATGTACTAGCATTAACTACACAGGTAAGGATTTGAATGTCATCTGTGGCAAGTGTTTGTGTGTGTACATATATATGTGTGTACCTTAAAGATTTTGGCCACATTTACACCCAGTACACATCCCAGAGCCTGACTTTAGCAGTCCTGCAGATATCATCCACCTTAGAAGTACCTGTTGCCAACACTAAACCATGTCAGGTCAGTGGTGCATATGGTAAATGCGTAACATAATGGTCCATAGAGATTGTTAGAGGTTTGAACCTCACCCCTGGCAAATGTAAATATGTGTTTAGGGTACAATTATTTTTGGGATCTCTCACCCACTACATCACCCAATGCCAGTATTTACAAGGGCTGGTGATGTTCCTTACCTTAGAAGTACCTTGGGACAACATCCATCCTATAAGCTCAGTGGCATGTGCGATAAATGTAGTACACTATAGTAGCAATACATAGATAGGTAGGAGGTTGAATCTCTGTACTGGCAGGTGTGCGTGTCTGTCATCAGTATCCTGTATGGAAGTTGCTATGACTGTGTAACAGCAGGATCCATTGTGGGGCGGGTTTTGCTAAATTATCATATTGAGGACCTAGTATATGTCACAATGTCCACCTTATAAGGACAACAGATGTCAAACACCAGAGAGGCTGGTGTAGACAATCCATAGCCCTCCATGTAACATTATGGATTAGTGAACAATATAGGTAACCCTTCTATTACTCAGAGAACACTCTCCACGCATATCTCATACACAAACCCACTTGGCTAGGTAACAACCACTATATTTGTAGTTCCCTGCATATTGCCTCACAGATAGTAACCACGGTGTGACTGCAGTGGACTACATGCCTGCTGACCACAACAGTGCTGCTGACATCAGAAAGTACTGTGATGTGTTACATCTCCTGATTGTGTGTTATCCAGCAAGTAAAAGGACACGGCACCCTGTTCCATCCCCGCAGTAGGCAAATAAATGCTTAGTGTCTCTTTTCCTATGTTCTCCCACCAATATGTCAATATTGACCCTATGT